>NC_134643.1:131474499-131782610 GCF_030463565.1 Pelecanus crispus | reverse complement strand
CTGATTATTTTGTGAATCTTTATATACATATATATATATGTATGGAAGCATTGGAAGCATAGAAAGCTGTGTACTCTTTTTTACAGGTAACCCCTGAATTTGGGGGGAGGAGGGACGGGACAAAAACAAAAACAAGGCATATTTCTGTATCCATTCCATAACAAGTAATTTCTTCAAATGATATTTATCTACAGTAGTTACGTTTGTGAATAGAAAGTTCTGTATTTAAAACACAGGACTACTGAATTACAATTTACATGAACATTAAACTTGAGCCTTCAATAAAATTTTCACATTAAAATTTTCACAGGCACCCTCCAAGTCTCATTCCAGCTCATATGATGTATCAAAATCATCAGTATTTCTTCCAGAGAGTTGAACATCCTTTTGTAATCCAGTCAGTCTGGCCCTACTTCTCTTTGTGATGCAAATAAGCTGTTCTCCTCTGTGTGATCTCTTCATTTTATTGTGCAATTTTTAAAATGTTATAAAATCCTGCTTAAAAAATCAGTGTTGTAAGCCATACACTTCTAATCTTATATTTCTGTCATGTCCTGAAGAGTTATCTGTTGCGAAATCCCTTTTCTTATACTCACAAGATGCTTTTCTTGACTCACTTGGATGAGAATACATTAGTACCATATCAGCCACAAACTGATTTTTCTGTTCTCGCTGTCCCCTTTCCTTGTCCTTTCCTTAAAATTACTTTTCAGCCTGTGTCTGCTACACCAGCCATTAAATGTGCTGTCATGCATCAGCGGTTATATATTGGCTTAAAAATAGAAAAGATTCTTCTCTCTTAATTGGGACACAGCTGCCTATCATTCAGCTGAATTACACATCACTGATGAAGAACGAAGATTTGGCTTGGTCTCCTGAAAACAGTAGACTTCTAGCATGTTTTGGGCAGGAGGTGGATATGGACATGATGGGGAAATTGGAATTGTGCTACTAAATAAAATTAATTTATTTGAAGTACTTTATCCTAATTTTACAGACTTCTCATATTGGCATCAGAAGTACAATTATTTAAACAAAAAGCTGAATTAAAGTGGTATTTTCAAATTCAATGTGTGTTCTTTCCACAGCATTTTTATCTAATATCTGCAAATCTAATACAGCCATAGAAAAAAAAATATTCAATTCCAGCTTTAAATAAAACATCAACAACACTCTTAGATGTGTGTTTAAGGGTATGTTTTTAGCAATAACAGGCAAATGAATAACACAGCTTGATTTCTTGGTTCTACAAAAAACTTTCCAGGCTGGTAGTTATCTAAATTCTCTTTCAGTGGGTACCTTTAATGCTGTTCTCACAGTATACGACTGTACTTTACAGAATGTAAAGTATAAATTTAAAAAGACATTTTTGTCTAGTTCCCTACTATATGTAAATAAGTAATAGTTTTCAACATGTGAAGAGATCACCACTGCTAGCACAGGATAAATCAAAATTTATTCTTCATTCTGCTCACATGCAGACACAACATCCATGAGTAACCAACCCCCTGTACGGTCATCTCTGAAGGACAAGAGCTGTTGTTCATGAAAAATGATCAGTTAATAAGCATATGTCATATTTATTTAGTTTTTCCTTTTTGATTTAGAATAAATAATTTTTATATAAATTATTTGGAACAGACTAGCTTTTAGCACATGTGATGATTTATGTTCGTTATTTTTCAAATTTGACTGACCTTAGCAATCTAAGAATTACACTAAAAAGACCTAACATTTCTTCTGTAAACATTTCCTGACAATTTAAGTTTCTCTACCATGATAAATTCACAGGTTTTTTTTCTGTAATTTTGTTTTTTTACAGAATTTTAATGGATTACTTCAGACTCACTTAGCATAAACCTCAAAGTTTATTCCAGATACAAAACTAGTTACAGTAATCTGTCCAAAGACATATAAACCCTTTACAATAAGGTTTTGGATACTTCTTTTAACAATGTCTCTAGATAGATCTAATTGGTTCATTCATTAAATTCATTAAAAATTGCAATTTTTCTTTATAAGTAGACCCATCACTCCCCTGCAAACTATTTATAAATTAAATCCTATTTTAACTGGCTCTAGATATCTTTCTCCACATTTAAGTTCCAAGCATAGAAAATCTGCAGCTAATTTTTGGGGAAAGCTGTAAAAATTAACACATTAAGGATATGTTGCAATCATTATGTCAAAAGCTCAAAATGATGCAAAAAGGCAGACACGAATATTCATTTTCACTCTATGAGGAAAAACTCTATCCTTGGAAAACCAATGCTTCTACACTCTCTTCTTCCAAGGAAGTTATTAATTTAGGGTTGTCACCTTTAGGCTTGAGCTAATGAGTTTTCACACTTAAGGGTTATGCTTTTTCAATAAATCAATATGTAATCAATATGTATAGCTTTTAAAAATGCTTTTGCATTACATGGCAAGATAAACTTTGCTCTCAGCTGCTATTTTATTCACATGAACATATTTGAGTAACCCTAACATTTCAATGAATATTCCTTTAATATATCCCTCACAAGATTGCTTGAAAAAATATTTTAATATTCTTTAGTCATTAATCTTGTTCTTAAAGGATATGATGTTATAATTCACTTAGAGCAACTTTCATAAATTTAGAGTGTGCCTTATGTTTTGTGTCAAACCTATGTCATAGAGAGGGACAGTACTAAAGTGACATTGAGGTTGGAAGATTGGATTAGTTTGTCTATCTAAATTGGAGCTGATGTATGAAAGTGGTCCACTTCAAAATGCTACAATTTAAAATGGAATTATGATGCTTTCATGTGTAAAAATATACTTAATACTGAATTAATTAAAATTTTGCAAGTTAATATAATACATATAGGCAGGATTGATGAAGAAGGGCATTCTACAAGAGGGAAATCTACAAGCTAGAGTAGGGTTCGCTTTCTTTAGGACTCGTCCTAAACTAGGTAATGACTGTATCTCCAAAACCTTTTGTCACTTGGGAAAATTTGGAAATAGAAATAATTTTCTAAAATGTAAAATCAAAACCATATTTTGGCCCTTGAAATTAGCTGTGATCACCAGGAAACAAAGCTCTGAAAAACTGTCTGATTTCTTATAAGGCGGAATCCCAGAACCTCTCTTTTTTTTCTTCTGCTTTCAAAACCATCTTTTCAAATGAAGATCACCACCTTACAGTGGAAACTCAGATACCACTAGCCCCTGAATGATATTTCTTTTCCCTAAACTTTCTCCAAAACTGTAAGGAGAAGAATTTTAACACCACAGAGAGCTTATTTCAAAGAAATGGATGACTAATGCTGTTGACATCTTCCATTTTTGAAGCTCAGTCTTCCATGCTATTAATATCACCCCAGTGTGATGTCGTAACACCATTTCTCAGTTAGACACCTTTACTCCATAAAGACACTTTCTCATCTCCATCTCCCAGGTAACAGCTGAAAAAAAATCATCCAGCAGATCTGCTATATCTATGGGATTTGGAAAAAAGAAAATATCCCTTTAACTCAGAATATTCTTGATGCCCTTCATAATCTCTCAATACCTTAGTATGATGATGTCACAGCTCTCCCTTCTCCCCTGCAGTTGGGTGATAAAATGTAAACATGGCAAATATGGTTATTCGCCTTCTACAGGGGCTTTTTTCAGTCCTCATTTGTATTGTGTTCTGCACTTATCCAGGGCATGTGCCTTTCATGAAATTTAGTCTAGCCTGTTAATCAACTATCTACTGGCAACACACAGATCTATCTGCTGGCACACATTGGGGCAGAACTCAGGTTCTGATCTGGTTCACATGTTAAACTCTTTTTCTGAGGAAATCGTGGCATGGGGAGTAAACTTAGAACATATGCCAGTACGCCATCCAGATACCAAGCACTTGTGACACTAGGAAATATAGATATAACCAAGAGATCAAAAATCAACAGTAACACAGGCAATATATTTGGCATTAGACACCATCTCCCCTCACCTTTTTAAACTGCAGGCTGCACAACATACGTGAACACAAAGTATGAAAGCTTAAGAAAATCCCCAAAACTGAATAGAAATTCAGCATGTTTTAGCAACACAAGAGTCAAAACCCGACAGGATTTCGGGGTGGGGTTGGGGGCAGGTGGGCGGTGGTGGATATTCTACCATATTGATAGTTGAAGGAATAAATTGTGGAGGAACTAATTCAAAGGACTGTCACAAACCTTACCAAAGTAGGCCCACAATGTCAATTACATTTCTTCACCCTGCCTTCTTTAGTAAGAGTATATAGCCACACTCTGAAAGGAACCCCAGACTTGCATCATAAGGCACTGAATACTTGCTGAAGAGGTGGGACGAAATTGATATTAGGAGATTAGGAGGTTAGGAGATTAAATAATCTTCTACATAAGGAATCTGTCATGAATGAGCCATTGAAAATAAACAGAGCACCTTTGGGAAGCACCGGTAGGTTTCAAGTAGGATGGTCTGTACGTTTGGTAGTGGTCTGCACCTCAGACACATTTGTATCACACGGCTTTCTCAAAACTCTGCCCTTACAGTATTATTTTGTCTTTTACTGCCTGGGTCTATTATTCTTAGCCTAGAAAATTAACATGTCACAATTGGTTAAATTAAAATCAGACCATCATCAGAAGCAGAATCTTTGTAGTAATTTATGGGAAGATGATACTTTTTCAGTTACTATATTATGGTTTTAGAGGTTTGAATAGCAAGCAAGAGGAACGGAAACTTTTCACTGATTGGAAAAAATTTGATATAATTGGAGATTATATAGTGAAGTGATTTGGTTGCTTAGAATACTAAAACACTTTTAAAATACTGTTTAACTTAATGCGAAGATAAATTATATTTGCTTTAAGAATGTTATTTGATTATTATAATTAGCTTAGTTCAAAGACCTGGCAAAGAAAGAAGCTGAGGCTAAGTAGGGGAGATACTTAGGATAATCTAGTCTAAGAGTAGAATAAGCACATAATTCCAAAGAGGGAGAGAGACAAGAACAATTCAAGAAGAAAAGTCAAAAAACCCCATAAAGTAGCTAATTGTTATGTGATGATGAAAAGACTTATGAAAACACAGAAGAACTAGTATAACCAATATGAATTTTAAGTTCAGAGAACAACTATTGCTAAATAAATCTTTTTGCTTTGCTTTTCTTTTTCTTCAGAAAGATTTTTAAGGAAAGACAATGATTACAATCTTCATATGCACAAAAGATTGCCACTAATAGTGATCTCCCTGCCCCTCATGTAAAGAGTAACAAATGGTGGGCTTTAGCACACGTGAAAAGTATCAGGAAAACTGTACAATGGTAAGGGTAGGGAACAACTAGGACAGATTACCTAGGTCATGCAGTCTTCATTAGTAAACAGCTTTACAGAACATCCTAGAGGAACGGTTGTCAAAATCAATACAGGAACAAGTTATATATACCAGGTTATACCTAACTAACACACTCTCATGTTCCACCAAATGCCGCAATGCACCCTCATTCAGTCATAATCTCTAGCTCACATGAAACTAGAATTCTTGGCACTCTGTTAACACAGAGCTAGGATTGCAGTCCTGAGCAGATGCAGCCATGATCATGATCACATCAGTCAGTTTCTTAACCCAGCAAACACAAACAAGTTATGTACTAACCTTCCCCTCTCCCACTCATATAATTTTTAAAATTACTCAAATTCTTAAGAGTTTTTTCCAAAGATCTATTTATTTTTCTCCATTTGCCATGTCTGGCTTTATTTCTATTGACAGCTTAAATCTTTGTCTACCTATGCCTTACCTCTGGAAAAATCCAAAGATAGCTTTGTCTCTGGGTATTGACATATAAGATCACAGATAATGAACAGAAAGATTACTGCTCATTCTGTTATGGTGGCATATAAAGCTGCTAAGGGTGATCATGGAAAAAGGGGTCCTTAAATTTCCCTGTGGGCTATCTGGAGGGTTAGGAAAATCATCAGTAATATTTAAGGATGCATATGAAACTAATATAAATGATGTAATGAGGAATGGGATGGGGAAGAGAACAGAAGGGAAAGATGCCTTATGTCAGTGTAGTAGAAAAGCCACCAATACTAATTGCTTGAAGAAGTTCCAAAAAAATGATGGAGCAAAATAACCTAGTATTTTTTTTTCTGCATCTTGGCAGATATAGTATTCACTGGCCAGGTTTAGCATAGCACTGCACATTTTAAGAGGGTATAAACTGTGACTTATGCTAGGAAATCACTTGCCAGGTGAACAGCTTGGGTAAGCTGTGTGACACAGACATTTTAACATGTCTGAAAAAGTAAAAGCCAGCTCAGGAGTCATGTACACACAGTCACGGTTGATATGCCTTTGGCACAGTAGGATAAATTGTACTCAGATTATTTCCAGTCATTGTGAAGTTCCTTAAAATGATACTCAATTGTTTTCCTGTTCCATGTCAGGATGAATACAAAAGATATGAAATACAGACACCTATACATACAATAATTATATTGCTCCAAAGAGAGAAATCCTAATTGGTCAGAGTTTGGGGTTTTTTTTTCTTTTTTTTTTAAACAGGTGATATTGTTATACTACATAAAATATCTTCATAAATTAAACCTTTTGGCTACTAAGAGCTCTTTAACATACAATATTTAACATCAACAAACTGTAGCCAGAAAAATTCAAAAATGAAATTAGTATGATTGTAGAACTGTTAAAAATCTTCATGGTATGAAACATACCAATGTGTAATTAATGCCTTTTTGAACTTTTATTTCAGTCAAACACAAATTATTGAACAAAATACACAAGTACATTAGTGAAACATAATGTCCTGTGACAGGCAGAAGATCAAACTAGCAGTCAAAAAAAAGACAGCAGAAAAGCAGCACGTATTCTTACATCTTAGAAGCCTGCTCACAAGTATGGCACTTACTTATTGTAAAGGCTTAGAAACCTTTTGGCTTTAAGTCTTAGCAATTAAGGCCTGTTAGAATGTCTTTAACAATCCTCCAGGTGTTGTGCTCTCTAGGTGTAATATGCTGTGGTGAAATATATTTCCAATGGTTAAATGTTCTTTATTATGAAATTCCAAGTCATATTCTATTATTGTCAACACAACAAATTGAAAATAAGCGTACTGAAGACAAAGTTAGCCCAGTTTTATACTAGTGTTGTGTCACAGAAGCAAGTAACTGCTCTTATGAGTTGCTGCACATGCAAGGTATTGAAAAGCTACACTCTATTAAGCAGCACAAGTCTTTTATTTGAGAAGCGAATGCCATTAAATCAATTGAATTCTAGAAATTACCTTGGAATTTAGAAGCTACTGTAAAATCAATTTCCATATTTCCCTAAAAGTTCTATATCTCTCAGCTTGGAAATGAGCAGCTTTAAAAAATATCAAAAAGACCCAAGAAATGGTGAGTACCACATATCCTCATTTTAATATAGAACTTGATTAATATTCAAAGATTTTACCCCTTCTAGCTACCAGAAAACTAATTTAACAACATTTCCTGGAATATATGTGAATTTCTAACTGAACCTTTCACTATGACTTAACTTTTAGTTTATTATATAATCTACATGAGACTTCAGTGAGAAGACAGCTCACTTCCAGGCAGGGTTCACTTTTAAATTCTCGACCATACTTTAGCAGGCTCACCGTATGCAGTTTCCTTTAAAAAATATGCTAAATCTTAAGGTTAAGATTGCCTATTTCCTAAGTGAAGATAAGCCATAATTACAAAAATTATACTCATGCATCCTACAGAGTGATTCCTGACCACCATTCATTAGAATTTTTTTTTATTCTGTATTTACCAATAAAAACTAATTTTTCCATAATACAGGTGGTATGGTAAAAATATGAAATTAATCAAAAAAAATTTTATCAACCCTAATATAGTCTTACTATAATGTCTCATAGAAACACAGCTAGGCAAATGCAAAGACATTAAATCTGACAAGTGTCCATTTATTTTCTTTTTCAGCATAACCGTTTTACTTTAAAAGGAACCTTTTAATGAAGTTCACTGGGATTTGGATCACTTTCCATTCCAAGCTCTGTCACAGAGCAGGCATTTGTTCTCATTCTCCTAAGGCAAGATAAAAAGGCAACATAAAGTAACATCACACACACAAAAAAGGCAACTTTATTCTGGGATAAAAACTGTGTGTTCCCTGAAGAAGATAATATTAATGAGTACAATCTTCTGACCTCTTTAGCATGTTTCCGCTGAACACTTAGGTCATTTTAGAAAAACTTCTTTGGTCATTTTAGGAAAATTATGTTTATTTCTCTATACATCCATAAAATATAAAATGAGTTATATGAAATAAAATCCTGATCACAATGATGAATGGGCAGATTTTCATTAGATTTCAGCAAAACCTATTGTAGAGTTGTGTAAGCAATTTATGTTTTCAATAAAATAAGAAATGTTGAAGTCAAATTCTATTATTCTTCAATTAGAAGAGCTTTATGCTCATGTACTTCCACAGTAAGTAAAACCAGACCTTCCTTAATTTGATGGATACTGTCTGCCATATTTATAGATGCTGGACTTTATCAGGTTGTTCTTACTAATTTCTCAATATATTGGTGGACAAAAAAGGTCTGGATAACTGATAAATCCAGAGAATTTAGTGAAAGCAATTCTTTGATTTTTTCTAACATTCAGCAATAATTAGTATATATACCACTTACACTATGAAAGAAGAAGCATTCTTACTAAATAACACAAGTTTACTTTAATATCTTACCAGGAACACTAATCATGTTTTTATAATTCATTCTAATTGTCAAATACACAAAAACCTTTGTAAATTTCCCACACCCCAGCAATTACTGTTATTTTACTTACTGCATCGCAACTTTTCTATGAGGTTTGTCATTATTTGGGGCTATATTTTTAAACATATGAAACCTGAGTCTGAAATAACATGGACATAAGGGACCATGATGCATTGCCAGTTGAAAATGACTGGACAGCAATTTACATATGCACGTTTCCAATGTTTCATACACACTATGCACATTTTTCAAAAACAATTAAAAGTCAGATCTTGCTAGGTTCTGTGTCCTTGCACTTTATTCAGTACTGCATATATCCACAATAGTGACGTACAATACATTTATGCTAGATGCTTTTTCTTTAGCTGTATCTGTAAAACATCTGCTATGTAAAAAGCATCGTTTATTGAAATTACAATGTGACTACTATGTGAAGCCTACATAAAAAGTAGGGTTTTTAAAAAAAATATGCATTTTACACTTCAAAACAATGTAATACTAATTGCCACACTGTACAGCAAGTGATACTTATTTGAACAGAATATCACATCACTTTCAAAGACTAATAACAATGTATATATGTATTCTAGAAGAGGGACTCTGAATGCAGCCTTCATCTTCATACTTAGAAAGAAAAAGTATAACTCCCTTAAAAAAGCAGGAAATACCATTCAGTATTTGATATGAAAACCAAAAAAAAAAATCTCCAAATGGTAAAATTAATGCTTTTCAAAGTTTGTTTTCAAGGGTAATTTCCAATTTCCAGTATAAATGTAAACATTAGCTCTGACAAATGAACACTAATTCAAAACAAATGAACTTTGACCTGAAGATTCTAAACATATAGGACACACAAATCCCTGTAGTACCTGCTGACATTTTTGCCTGTTTATCTCTTTACCTACCTATAGAAAAGTGAGGATTGTTTGAAAGACCGTTGTGATCAGATCTACCACATAGCATTTACAAATCATGCTTTTAATAAACCCCACTGTGACACACTGTTAAGATTGCCTATTTCCTAAGTGAAGATAAGCCATAATTACAAAAATTATACTCATGCATCCTACAGAGTGATTCCTGACCACCATTCATTAGAATTTTTTTTTATTCTGTATTTACCAATAAAAACTAATTTTTCCATAATACAGGTGGTATGGTAAAAATATGAAATTAATCAAAAAATTATTATAATTTAATAATTTAAAAATTAATATAATTTATTATAAAGGGTTATAAAGAAAAAATGTTACATGATCTCTCCATAAATTTATTGGTAGGAAATTAGGCAAACCAGCTGAAACAGAAGCATGAGAGTCTGATTTCCCTAGTCTTCATGGAAAAACACAGGTCAAAAGTTCAGTGGAGTAAAATAAATATACCTTAGTGTAAAACAGAAAAGGAAAAAGCAGGGACCTTTCAGTACAGATAAACAAGCATGTGCTCAGGACTCAAAATATCTCAAAAAATCTTGCCTGAAAAAAACCCACTATATTTGTGAAAAGAAAAAATATTTGCGGATATGTAAGGTTACTATAGACAGTCCAACTAATATTCAGTAAACAGTAATATGAAGTTTGACAGATACTTCAAGGTAAAGGAAAAGGATGTTCCAGTTCATTGCAAATCAGTTCAAATTTTGGATGTGAACTGAAGTGTGATATTTAACAGACAGATAATGACACCACAAAGTATCTTCTAAAGTATTCCTCAGCTCACAGAAAAGCAAAGTGACCACTAGCCAGATACATTCTAGTATCTGACATCTCATTTACTTATTGACTGATTGTTGCTGCATAATCTCTAATACATATATACAAAGTACCTAAATATAAAATTTAACACATTTGTTGATGCATGCATTCTACGCAAACCATTGTATGGCTTGAACTCACAATCAGTGACATATTAGCAAATGTAAATATTGCAATAATACATTTTAATTATTTTTTATGTACAAAAGATGTAAAACCTGGCAATAATAGCACTATTCCAATCCTTTCTGCTAATATTAGAACAGCATTCAAATAATTTTTGCATATTTATACTTCTATGATTTCATTAAGGTATATTAAACAAACAATCACCAGAATTCATACTGTAAATTTAATTTGACACTTCACGATGTTGTTTGCATTTTTATCTCATCTTATGTACAAAAGGCAGGGCTTACAAATTAAAAAGACATAGAACTTTGAGTTTTTGCAATACCAGCAGCAAATGAGATTTAACAAGAGTTAATAAGAGGGAAAGTAAAAGGTTATTAATTTAGCCTACTAGTTTCCATTTTAAAACTCTCTGACATTTGCTAATATCTTTGCTAAACTAACTTTCCAATTAAAAATTGTCCAAGCTGGTTGTCTTCCCTGGGTTGCTTTTCTGGAATTTTCTAGCCAAAGGAATCCAGTAACAGCTACTCTAAGAAAATACATAACATTTTTCTTACAGTAACAGTTTTTAGGTATTTTGCTGAGAAGCTGTAGCACACCATTTAGAGCAAGGGACAGCATTTTTTGAAGGATTCACACATAGAAAAATGGTTTTTACTCTTTCTGTGAAAATCCACTCAAATTTTGCAGTATTATCTCTGAAAATTATTGTGTTGTGCATATATATACAAGAGGAGTTTACCAGTGTCTGATGCTTAAACAATCTGGAAACCCAATCTGCACCTAACAAGTCTTAGCCACTCAATTCCCTCATCAACCAGATTTGCACATGGCTACAGCAGCAGCTTTGAAAACCTGGAAGAGTTGTACTTGACAAATGAAATAAATTGCCTATTCAAGAACTAGCATAACTTAACAGTGACACAAATGGCTTTTTCTATTTGCTAGAAAAAGTATTCCTTACTTAGTGGGTCACGTTAGTAGGTTTCTTACAAATACTTATACTGTTTTGGAGGGAATTAACACAAATACCCCAATTTTAAAAATGTGGATAATCAGCCTCTTAAAGCCCTTCCTCCATAAGAAATAGCATGTAGAGGTTTTCCTTTGTTTAAAGAATCTGGCATCCCACATTACTTTCACTTTGAACAAGGGAAACTGCATGTAATCCAAGGGCACCATAAAATGCAGGAGTCTCCCAGACACATCATAGTCATACAATCATTTAGGTTAGAAAAGACCTTTAAAATCATTGAGTCCAACCGTAAAACCGAACACTGCCAAGTCCACCACTAAACCAGGTACCTAAGAAGTGCCACATCTACATGTCTTTTAAATACCTTCAGGGATGGGGACTCAACCACTTCCCTGGGCAGCCTGGTCCAATGCTTGATCACCCTTTCCGTAAAGAACTTTTTCCTAATATCCAATCTAAACCTCCCCTGGTACAACTTGAGGCCATTTCCTCCCATCCTATTGCTAGTGAGTGGGAAGAAGAGCCCAACACCCACCTCACTACAACCTCCTTTCAGGTAGTTGTAGAGAGCAAGAAGGTCTCCCCTCAGCCTCCTCTTCTCCAGGCTAAACAACCCCAGTTCCCTCAGCCGCTCCTTATAAGGCCTATGCTTCACACCCTTCACCAGCTTCGTTGCCCTTCTCTGGACACGCTCCAGCACCTCAATGTCTTTCTTGTGTTGAGGGGCCCAAAACTGAACACAGTATTGGAAGTGCGGCCTCACTGGTGCTGAGTACAGGGGGACGATCACCTCCCTGTTCCTGCTGGCCACACTATTTTTGATACAAGCCAGGATGCTGTTGGCCTTCTTGGTCAGATGATACAGTTTGCTTTAAATATAGTTATTTCTCCAGGAAGAAGAGATAAAGGACTTGTATGACAGATGCACTACATTCTAAGTGGCAAAACAACATGTCAGTGGTCAGTAGCTGTTTAAGGAAGAATTTTTGTTTGACCATGAACAAATAGTACCTGGGCTTTTAACTGAATTTAACCTGCAATTGCTTCTGAGAGAGAGCAAGACTCTGGATCAACCTACAGTGAACAGCAGGGACTTACATGGAGAGAATTCAGTACAAATGAAATTCTTAAATGTTATGGAAATCAAGTGATGCTAAAGGCCAAAGACTTCATAGGATACCCCTTAAAAAGGCCACAAGGGCATCTGAATTCAGGTTAACTCTCACTGTGATAATGCTAACATCACACAGCAACTGAATATGCTCGTCTATGACTGCAACGGTTGAGACTTTTCTAACAACTGTTCCTTCTTGATGTCAGTGATAGTTTTATCCGGTACTAGTAATCAACACAAACCAGTAACATACCCCCTCTGAAACTTTTTTTACTTCTGAAATATATATTTGAGGGTGAAAGGAGCAGTGACTTGTGAATATCTGAATTTTTTGTTGGAATGTTTAATGAGTTATATTACAGAAAGATAAACATGGAAAAGCCATACCAAAAGAACAAGGTTACTTGGTGAGCTTCTTTCTACTTAATCAAAACAATCCCTTTCACAGAGAAAGTTCTACTACAAAATCAGTGCCAAACGCTATAAACAGAAATAAATAATGCTTTGGAAGTGCATCCAAATCTCTCAATTACACTTCTTGCACACACATACTCTCACTCTCTGACAACAGCTTATAAAATGCCATCTGTCCTTTGCCACAGTGGGAAACAGTAGTTCCCTAATATTTACAATTTCAAAAGTATGTCAAGAACAATTAGGACTCTATTGTGCTAACAGAGAAAGCACAGGAAATATTTTGAGAGAGACAGTAGACACCATAACAAATAAATCACTGCAATGGACAAGAAATATCTATTGCCTACCCAGTAAAAATGTCAGAGTGGTCCTTTGCTGGTTAATTAGGCAAACCTACCTCATCACTGAATGTATGAGAATTCAGGAATATCCAGTGTCTGGGATAAATTAAAAGCCAGAATTCTATATGGACCATTTATTTTGCAGCTGCTATAGAAATAAAAGTCCTTTGCAAATTCCAGCAGCAGGCTACAGAGTGGACAAGAGGATCTAAAATACAAGAGAAATTCATCCCTGAAAAACCAATGAGGTCAATGTATAGTTTTTTACTAACAAAAAACATGACTTATACAACCACAATTACCTAACCACAAATAGTCTTCAGGAACAACTTAGTTATAGCTTCAAAGGCAGACAATGGCAGTAGTACATGATGCAAACTTGTCGTTATGAAAGTACAGTGCTACTGATAATAGAAGTATAATAATAATATTTGTGGGGGAGCCTGATGGTAAAATGAAAAAAATAGATTAGATTGGATGCAGAAATGTGTTTTATTTTGTCCTGTTGGAAATTAATATGCTCCCTGTCATCTTAAAGACATAATTTTGACTCAATCTAATGTTTTAATTGCTGTTTCTGATCTGCTTAGTTTTCAGAAACTTGCAACAAAGAAATAAATATATGAAAACTTTGCTCTGGATTCGTGAATCTATTTAGACAATAGCTTAACTGTTGGATTGCCCTGCCAGGCTCTGAGAATGTATATGCAATTCTTTCCTCTGCTTGAGGGACTGAACATACACCTTGAAGGAAATTGTTCTCACCCTTAAACAACAGGATATTCTAAGCAATTGCTCTTAGACAATCTTGTTGATGTTACTGTAATTTGAATGTGTCATAATATTTAGGTGCATGTAATAGATTCAACTAATCATTCAGATAGAAAAAAACTACCACACTGTAAGAGAGTTTTAAAAAATCACATATTTGATTTGAACTCCACTTCTTATGAGCTGTCCCAAATATTAGGCTATAAAGTTTGACTTTTTCTTGTTTTCTGGCTCAGTGCATACTTTCACAGGTCATAGCAATTGAAACAGCATGGATAGAAGAGACTGATAGGGACCTTCTCTCTGTCCTCACCTCACCCCATTATCTTCTGCCCCAGACATGCTTATATGACTGTGAGGAACTGGTAAATATTAGTGTTCTTTTCCATGACTATTATGTGCTCTCTGTGTGTTTATAATTCATTACTCGCTAAGGGGTAAAATAGAATTGTTTGTAAGCATGACAAAGTAGGAAAGGCAAAATAATGACCTAGATAAAGAGCATCTCAAACACTCAAACCTAACAGCAAGAGCATTGACTGTAAAGAAACTACTGCTCTGTTGCTAGCTCATTTACTATTTTGTTTCAAAAATGTTATTTTCTATATCACTCTGAATGTGTTCTGTCACAGACTGCTAGTAAGGGTTTACACTTGGACCTATCACGTTAGCCTTATTGCTGAAGGGCAGATTAGAAGGGGAAGAAATTTAAGTGTGGTTCTGCTGCGCTGTTTCAATTCAGCAAGGTGCAAGCCACACCTATCGTTTCACAGGTGAACTTGAGAGGGACAGGCAGAAGTCGAGTACACCTAGCCATTTAACCACGACAACTATACCCCTTAATTTTGCTCAGGATTTTTTTTCTCCCCAAATATTTTTTTACTAAATGGGCTACTAATTGACAAAATTCCATATATAGACAAATATTTGAGATCTGCCAGACATGACAGAATGAATGTGTTTCTCGGTAATATAGTTTATAGTTTATACAGACTATCAGAACAAGCAAAATGCATGTCACAGACCTTTTTAATTAGGTAAGAAAATTTAATCTGTTTATATGCAAATGCTATCCTACATGCTATGACATTCAAAAATATACAGATGTACAGGTTTACAAATGGAGTGACTTATTTGTGGTTAGGGCAGATGCAACATTACCAGCCTTCTCAGCACAGCAATATTAAAACACCTGCTGCATGAAGGATGACATAACCTAAAGTTCACCAGCAGCCTTACACCGTGAGCAATTACAGATTGCTTTTGTTATTAATTTCAAATGAGCTACCACGCTTCATTTGCACAGATTTTTAATTGCACACATACCATGCCCCACAAAATTCCATGTGGGCCATAGGTCCTTGAAGCATTGCTACATCTGAATTGTTTCAAAACAACGTTAGTTTATTAAGGGGAATCAAGCTGTTCTGTGTCTCAAAAGGGCACAGAGAAATGCATAACACTTAGCAGACTGCAGTACTGCAGAAGGGTACCTACTGAGAAAGCTAACAATAATTCAACATTCTTTTTGACAAAGGAAAAGAGCATAAAACAGTCTAATCCTTAATGTTCTACATATGCTAAACCATCCCCAAAAGCTTGTATGCACTAGCATAAGTATAGCTGCAAATGCTAAAATGCTATCAAAAAAAAAAAAGCAAGCCTTGATTGGTATTTTACATTTTCAAATATGCATGCAGTTTACATGGGGATTATTTTCTTTGGATATCTCTTCTGTAATTTTTTTTTTTTTTTCCTGAAGAGGGAGACTCAATTAAAACAAACAGCTGAAGGTGGAGCACAATATGCTTGAACATACAGTGTGCAGATTAGACTGAAAAATAGCTTAATTACACAATCAAAATTTATGAGGTAGATAACTCAAAATTATTTTTAAGAATATTCCTGTTAGAAAGATAGTAATTCCAGAAAAAAATATGGATGCGAGGTATATCAATTATACCTTTAATATATTAAAGTTATATTAATCATATTACTGCATTAATACTGAATAAATCCTAACATTTACTACTGTATTCTCAGTTCTCATGATCTTTTTAAAAAAATATCATGAATAAATGCAAAGTCTTATTTTAAACTGTCCCTATCCTGAGTACTGTTTTCCTCTTAATCACCTTTAACAGTTGCTAGAACAAAGAAATTTCTTCATTACCTTCCTTATGTGAATACCCCAGTGGGCCAGCACAGATGTTCAGCTCTCAGGGATTGATTTCTAGCCTGAAAGTCCAGGAGGACCACATGTGCAAGTATTATTACCTTTCAAAGACGTCAGTTCCTCAGTGAACCCGCTCAGAAGCAGTTGTTTTTAAAGACAACGGGAAAGACACTTAACTGTCAGAGACTTATCATAAGAACTACAATGACAACTCAGACTAGAAAATGTCACCTGTCATTGAAAGCCTGGTTGAAGGATAAATCAGCTTTAAAAAGATAATTAAAACAGGCTTTGCCAAAATGAATGCCTGGCCTAACCACTTTGACTATGTTTTTTTATCATGGCTTATTCACAAGTAGTGTATCTTTTTGATGTTACGCCTTTCAAGTACAAAGAAATTAAAAAACTTGGCGATGGCATAAAAATGTAAATCCATCCGTAAGATGAACACAATGGGAAGTATAATCTTTTGATAAAGGCAATGCTTAGGGCAGCCAGAATAAGACAACAGCACATGGAAAATTCCCCTGTGTTGTACAAACAAACATTCTGCATCTGTAGCGCTCAGCTCTGTGAGGTATCACCACCGGCAGGAACATTAAAAGATGTCACTTAAATGCCAGCTCTGTGCTGAGGCTTGCTGAAGAGAGAGAGACCGAGGGATTCTGGAAGACGAGAGGGGGATTTGCAGTTGCAGTGCAAGTCTTAGCCATTGCAGCAACTGCACCAACTTCACACTCTCGATTTTTCTTTACAGGGGAGCTGCTGGATCAAATTCCTGAGGAAGGCTGAGCTGGTCTAGCAGAAGCTGAGCCAAGCATCCTCCCTATTGCTCCCATGCTACACAGCAAAGAGCGCAACAGAGGGGCAATTGTCCAAGGGCAGTTCAGTTTAAGAAGTTACCATGGACTCCATAGTAGAGAAGAAAAATTTCCTCTACTTTGAGAGGAAATTTTGGCAAGTGTAGGAGGCTTCACAGCATTTAGTCAGACTGTGAAACATATCTATTAATGACTAATATTTATTTATGATTTTAGCACTTTAGTATATAATAATATCTAAAGATAAATCTTACATGAAAGACCAGCTGCATCCTACTTTCAGTCTTAGTAACCACTTAACCTTGTTTTACATTTGGCTCCCATGAGAAAAAAAAAAAACCTAGGACCTCTTCTCTTGAAAGACAGTCATATGCTTTGGAAAGAACTAAAACCCATGCCAGTTTAGAAAGGGGCAAGCCCCTGTCACTATATCTGCGATGCAGACATTTTTCTGTTTGGGTTTTGGTTTGTTTTCTTTTTTTTCCCCTGGTATAAGGCAGCATAAAAAGGATTTGTCCTAAGAATTGCTGTATCAATGGTTTTCACTGCAAGCACTAAATGTGCTTTTTCTTAACTACATCTGAAGGAAAAAAATATCATGAACAAGTTTCAGAATCATTAGCTTTTTGGAAGAGCATAATGAGTGACTTTGGGAGAAATTATGAAAAGAACATATGAAAACTATTCTAGAAATTATTGTAATCTTCTACAATCTTACCTACAATGTAATTTGGAGGGGAAAAAAAAAAAAAGGTAAACATACATACATACTTACATAATGCATATGTGTGTGTACCTGAAGATGATATTGAATGTTATGGTGTGTATAACAAAGCAGTACTTTCTAGTATGTTTAAAAGGAATAATTTTCACTGAGTGACAGCAAGACAAAATGTTTGGTGTACATCTGTTTATCATTAGAGATTTTTTTATAACCTTATTCAGCTACAGACAACCTCACACTTGTTTTGGCCTCTACCGATTCAAGTCTGCATATTAATTTTCTCTACATCAGAAGTCCACTATTTTCTATTACCACAGATCAGTAACAGTAGCCCTGGGGATTCTCAGCTCTGAGATGCACTTCTTCAGTGTGTGATGCCTCTGGTCAAATGCAAGTGGTTTGCATTCTACTATTGGTGTGTGCCTTGCAATTAAGAAATCCTAAATCCCAGAAATATCCATCAGTCATTCTACTTTGAAAAGACATAGAATAACTAATTTTTATGCAAAACTACAGTAATAATATATGTGTAAAAGAAAACTGTGTAGCATAAAGCTAAGACTCTGTTATTTCATCTTTGAAGTAAGTTCAGAAAAAAGACTACTACTGTCATATAAATTATATCACACCTTCCTACATTCCATCTCTATTTAGACATTTTCAGCAGATACCTTCCCCAGTTGTAAAAGTTATAGATGTCTAGTACAAATGAATGGTTGTGAAGGAAGATAATGGTTTGTGAAATGACTAGCAGTTGGTTGATGTAAAGGTCAGATGGAAGCTTGCTGTTCCTTGGATATGGGCATTGTAAGGGTATATCTTCTGTATTGAAGAAAAAAATCCTATTATTAAGCAATACTAGTTAAAGATCTAGTTAAAGCTGTCCCGGCTCACTGCAGGGGGGTTGGGCTAGATGACCTCTAAAGGTCCCTTCCAACCCAAAGCATTCTATGATTCTATGATTCTATAATACTGTGTTAGGGAAGAATAATTTCATGTCCGACTTTAAGTCCGCTTTAGAAAGCAAGCCTAATGATGCCCTAAACATTGCTAGCAGTTATGAAACTTGAGTTAGTATAATTTACTAGAAACACGTAAGTTACAATAAGACAAAGTTACAACTCTACAGTAGCACAAAAATAGAGAAAGATGGTAAGTGAAAGATAAGATGCAGTAACTTGACGCAACCATATATGAACAAGCTGTGCAGTTTGCTCCAACTACCAATGGGACCCTGTGTGCTGGAGTAATTATATCCATGTAAATTAGTGTGCAGTGAAAAACAGAGCTGAATTGGAGCTGATTACCTGGCCCCTCTTAGCAAGTTATTAGACCAATCACCCACCAATATATTTGGAAAACACATTCCAAATGCATAAGTAGATCAGCCAGTCTCACATTGTTAATGGGGAACCAAACTGAGCAAAAGGCTTATCTGTAATAATAATAACAAACAGTGAACTTGCATTTGATTTTCTACCTAAGAAATCCCCCCAGTTCCCATCACTGATAGGGACAGTATTGAGAAATCCACTCACTTAACCTTCTATTTTCTTACTTAACCTTCTCTTTGCAGTTACTTTCAATTACAGCCTCTACTAGTTTCAGACTGACAATTCCTAACTTTGCAAAGCCTAGATATCTTATAAGCAGAAGTGTTTAGTTTGGACAATAGAAGCACAATTAAATTCACAAACATTTGCAGGCTTTCAGTAGAGATTTGAAGATTATCTCCAATATTTCCCTGTACGTGGCATCACTCTTGATATTTCTTTCACAATTAATTCCTCCTAATGTCTTGAAATCTGCTAATTCTCATCTCTACTGCATTGTCTGCATATAACACCTTAATTTAATCTTTGTTAAAATCCTTATTCTGTAAACTTACAATGACGCATTGTGTGAGTTTTAATGTCAACCCACTTCTGTGTTGCTGTACTTGAAAATCCAAATAAAAAAGCTAGTTGTAGGAGGACAATGCAAGGAAATATTCTTGAACCTTGCAAACCAGTGAAAGCTAAATACTGATTATTTCCTTTCTTTCTAACTGCCTTAAGGACTTTCTCCTGTTTCTAGCTGTCTTCACACTAGAATTTAAAAAAACATTGGTTCAACGTTACTAGTGTTCCCCTTAAACATACCAGACAGGAGAACTGAATCTGTACTGTCCTCACAAAACTCTTTATTTTGTTTTTGGATTTAGTTGACATTTTTTTCTTTTGGCTTTGAAAATCCTCTATTTAATATTTCTAGACTTCTTCCCAACCCCTTGTTCCTCAATTTGACAAGCATTGATTTGCCTTTTGCTTTTTGGTTATAATTTTACCACTGTTGCAATAGTCTTATCTGTATCATAAGCACTATAGGAAAAACTTAGTTCTTCAGTCATCTGATTTTCTTTTTGATTATTTTCTGTCTTCTTTTGAAAACAGCATTTTGCCATGTCCAGCCATGTCATTCTCTTCCACTTCTATTTCTTTTCTATTTTAAACTCAAATTTTATTATCAACTGTTTGCACAAAATAACATTTTAGAAGATCTGATTTTGTATGACCTACATAATCACAGAAAACATTTTACTATATTTTGTTAGTTTTAAATACAGCTGTTAAGAAGAAGCCGAGTGCACACAACAAAGCTAAGTACACCAGGAGCCTGAGCGGTGTAAAAAAAGTGTTTCAAAATTCACATTAAAAGTTTAGCAAAGAAGAATGTGGTAATGAATCTAGTAGATTAGGGAGACAATGTATATCCACTGATAGGGCTCTGGCTTGTGAGGAAAAAAATGTTTGGGTTTTTTTTAATACTCCCCAACATTAAGCTACTGCTATGATCAGGGAGAGTCACTTCTCTGAGCTTCTGTCTTCTTCCTGCCTCTGTCCTGTCTATACAGTTTGTAAATTCTTGGGATCACTTCATATGAGCAATGGGATAGTAATCTCTGAGTCTCTACATATCATTAAATACAGATATTAATAGGCTATAAAAGAACAGACTTTCTGATATTCACATTGGATAAACTCAAATGGTTTATTAATAATAAAATTAGCTCTTAATTCTTTTTAAAACTAAATTCCGTTAAAGTGACATTAGAGTTGTAAAGATGAAGAGATCTCCAATTGCAAGCTCTTCTCAATTTCCTAAAATCTAAAGCTAAATCTTAACCAACACCTTCTTCAGGTTAAAAAGAACTCTCCTTGATAGCTTTCCTTGTGAGAAAAATACTTCAGCCATCCAACATCAGGCTTGGTAATTTAAATACATCCCAAATTAGGTATTAAAAGCATAAAAAGCACAGTTCTATAGGCAAAGCTTTACTTGCAAATGTAAAGAAGAAAATGGAGAATTCTGTTTAAAAACAAACAAACAAAAAAACCCACTTTTGTCTACTTGGTGTGCATATTTCTGATCACAAAATTATTCCTCTGGAACACTTAAAATCTCAAAAATATTGCAGAAACTGTTTAGAATAAACTATGAGATGTCAATCTGAAAGTAAGCAGGTATTCTGGAATTTTCTCCTCTTGATTTTACTGTAAATAACCAAAGGAGCATCTATGACTGACAGTTAAAAGAAAATTTTTTCCACAGTAGAATGAAGTAGAGCGATGTGAATTTCAGAAATGGTCTGCTTTAACATCAGTGCTATTAATATTATTGGATACTTTTAAAAGAAAGGAATAACAAATGCTACCCCTCTCCAACAAAAAGTGACATTTGGTTACATTGGTGCAAAAAGGAGAAAAAGAAAAAACAAGCTCAGCTTAAAATGTCATAAAAAATGTTTCAAAAATCAGAAAAGGAAAAGTTTCATATATGCCTGGAATATATATATATATTGTTGACTTATATAGTCAACTATATATAGTTGACTTAACCCTGTTTGCAGGCATGTGGCTTGGCATACTAAATATACATTTAATTTAAAAAGAAATGATGATATAAGTTCATACAAACAATGAACTTATCCGTAATAACAAACATACCCATGTTTGCTGCATCAACAGTTTGTGGTGTCTCTGTTGGCAATTTCTGAAGGGCCTGTTCACCATCTGTCTTCTCTGGTGAGCTGTTATGTTGAGAGTGCTGTTGGTCTTCGTCTTCAGCAACAAATGAAATTACACCTAAAACAAATAGATACCAGGTGTTATATTAGTCGGGGCATTAGCTTTATAAAGCAGACTGCCAGACATGCACGAGTATTTTCTCAGTTCAAAACTAATAAAAAATGAAGTAAAACTTCCACTCCAGGTGTCAGCCATCTAGTTATAATTTATGGTAATAAAAAATACGTCTTCAGTAAGTGCAAGGAAATTAACTGTTTTTTCTCCCAAAAGCGTTTTTCTGCTTACCAGAGCTAAAGATCAGTAATAAGAAATACAAGCAAACACACTTTTCAAAGATTATAAAATATGGCAGACAATAATAGTATCTTTCTTTCCAGCATAATTATCTATGCATCGTCTTGATTGTTTCTGTTATTTTTTTTAAATCACAGTGCCACATTCTACTACTATACGATAATAAATGTAACAGTTAAAACATTCCTGTCATACCTTTTTGTATTGTAATCAAGTATTTAGGGAAGATAAACTACATAGAGATTGTAAAAACAGGATTTTTAAATTGGAGTGAAAAATCTCTCCAGTTAAAAATGCAGATTTCTATTTGATAATACAAAGTCTAATACAAAAATCTAGTATGTACATGGTTCCTTTAAGCAACACTAATATTATTCTGGAAGATTTGATATACCAGCTTTAAATAATCAGGTTTTGTTTCTTGCATTATGTGCCTCTGACTAAGAATTTTAAATCTACACAACTTGTTGGAAATACTAGATACTATTACTATTTTACCTAAATGACTGTCCCTCAATATTTCAGTACATTCTGGAGACTATCAAAGCTGAAATAAATATATGTTGCAGGTTTAATTCTTGCCTCATATGTATGATGAAAAACTAATTTGAGGAGGTGACTTATTTTATGTTATTACACAGTAAGAAATTTTCCCATTAGAGATCATTAGAATATATGTGAAATAGTCCCCCAAAGGGAACTTATGCAACTGTATCTTATTAAGCATTTGGGAAAATTATTCATAGGGGAGCTTTTTTAATTTGAAATGGAGAATTAATATAATGTTATGACAGTCCCAGAACAATTTGATTTGAAAGTACCTATATTCAATGGTATTTTTTGTTTCTCCAGCTCTGAGCGGGATAGATATATGGTAACAGATCACATGGCAGAGAGGACATGCTGCAGTCCCTGACTAGCTGAATTTAGCATTTTGCTAGCAGGAGTAGCTAAAGCTAAATAGCAAGGCTTATGTGGAACCTGGAAAAGGGAGCAGCAGCGAGGGGGAGAGATGGCACCACACCGGTCACAACTGGCTCAGGAAGCCACTGTGACTTTAGCAGCCAAGAGCTGATAAAGCTTCCTGTACACACACCTGTACACCCCCGTCTCATTTACCGTCCTCAAGGCTTAACTTCCCTTCATCACACACTTCTGCAGAAGGCTGCATTAAACCTTCTAGGTTAATTTCATTTCAGGAGGGATCAATCTTAATAAAATGTCCTCATGGTTAGTTTTGATAATAATGTTATGCTAGAAGAATGTTACTCTTAAAAAAAAAAAAAAAAAAAAAAAGGCAAATAAAGCATAACTAAAGTCAAATGCTACCAGGAAGTCTTAGAAATGTAAAATTTGTTCATGATATGCTCAACAGTAGCTACACAGATTTGATGGATGGACTGGTTGGTGGATAAGGAATTTGTTGGATGGTTGCATTCAGAGGGTATAGTGGTCAATGGCTCAATGTCCAGATGGAGATCAGTGATGAGGTGTGTCCCTCAGGGGTCCATACTGGGACCAGTACTGTTTAATATTTTCATCAATGACATAGTGGGATCAAGTGTACCCTTGGCAAGTTTGCAGACAACACCAAGCTGAGTGGTGCAGGTGACATGCCTGAGGGACGGGATGTCATCCAAAGGGACCTGCACAAGCTCAAGAAGTGGGCCCATGTGAACCTCATGAGGTTCAACAAGGCCAAGTGCAGGGTCCTGCACCCAGGACGGGGCAACCCCCGATATCAGTACAGGCTGGGGGATGAAGAGATTGAAAGCAGCCCTGCACAGGAGGACTTAAGGATATTGGTGGATGAAAAATTAGATACAAGCCAGCAGTGTGCGCTTGCAGACCAGAAAACTAGTCATATCCTGGGCTGCATCAAAAGCAGCGTGGCCAGCAGGTCGAGGGAGGGGATTCTGCCCCTCTACTCTGCTCTGGTGAGACCCCACCTGGAGCACTGCGTCCAGCTCTGGGGCCCTCAGCACAAGAAGGACATGGACCTGTTGGAGCGGGTCCAGAGGAGGGCCACAAAAATGATCCAAGGGCTGGAGCACCTCTCCTATGAGGCCAGGCTGAGAGAGTTGGGGTTGTTCAGCCTGGAGAAGAGAAGGCTGCGGGGAGACCTTATTGTGGCCTTTCAGTACTTAAAGGGGGCCTATAAGATGGGTACAAACTTTTTAGCAGGGCCTGTTGCGATAAGACAAGGGGTAATGGTTTTAAACTAAAAGAGGGTAGATTTAGCCTAGATATAAGGAAGAACTTTTTTATGATGAGGGTGGTGAAACACTGGAACAGGTTGCCCAAGAGAGGTGGTAGATGCCCCATCCCTGGAAACATTCAAGGTCAGGCTGGACAGGGCTCTGAGCAACCCAATCTAGTTGAAGATGTCCCTGCTCACTGCAGGGGGGTTGGACAAACACTGAAAAATCGTTTCTGCTAAGAAGGATTACATTGAATCATTACAGGGAAGCAAGGTTTATGATCTTCACATTGCCACTGTCTTTTTCTCTGAGAGACGGCAACTGAGTAGCACAGGTATGAAACACCAAAATTCAAAACAAAACCAAAAAAATTAAAATAGGTGTGTACTTAAATCCAGAGAAAGGAACTATATAGTTTTAAATTAAAAAATATTAGAATCCCAGATTTTCTTCCCTCTCTTTAGAAAAATCTATAATACAAATAAAATAATAAAATAAAAATAATTAAAACAAAAAAAAAGAAAATTTTTACAAATTCCTAAAATTAATCACAGTACAGAAGTCAGAAGTTGTGTCCAAATAAGCAGGAGAGTGATTGCAATTTCAGGAAATTTTTGAAACTTTAAGAAAAATCTTCAAAGACAAGGTAGATGTGTAAGTACAATGAAAAAAATAAAACCATTATGAAAAGCTCAGGGGAATAAAGTCTGAAGAAAATGCTCAAGGTATATAAATAATGATGTAACAGGGCATATTTGATGGCACTAATAGCTAATGGATCTTAGGATAAATACTGACTAACTAATCTGATTTTGTCTCAATACATAATCCTAGTATAATGTTGGTTTATTGTAGCAAAATGTTAGAGAGAAGAAAAGTGCAAGAGAAAGACTTCAGTAATTTTAAAGACCATCCTAACCATCAATATACTTGACAGACATCAACAATTATAAGCAAATGAGCAAAGAAAAGCAAAATTATAGCTTTAAAGTTGATTGAAAATACTTCAGTAAATGCTGAAAAGCACTAAATTCATACATTCTAAAGCATCCTTACACTAAAGTATTTTGTTTCACTTCATTTTAAAATTTAACTAATTGTTTTTCCTTATAGTCCTTGCTTCCAGTGACAATGGAAGGTTTTCTTTACCAATTGCCTGTATTTTAGCACATTGTATTATGCATATGTGTGAGGAAAAGGGACAGAACACAAGTGTTCACAGTGTAAAAATTTTTATTTCATCAGTAATTAGGGGGACAGTAAAACAAACAATACCTTTTTTGGCTCTGCACAAAACATGCTCTCAAAAGCATCAAAATAATTGGCTGAAGAACTCTGAATAATTAATTTTTATTTGCAGCAAATCTTGGAACGCTTGAAAAGTTTCAGAACTGTAAATTGCTAATGCTCAAGAATATTTCAAGAGCTAGTGGGAAAACTATGGTAACTAAAACCTACTTGAATTGCTAAACCACTGTGCTAATAATCCGGCAATCGCACAATCAAAAAATCAGTGAAGAATTGCACTACAATTGCTGACACTCAATTTTCTTTCTTTATGGAAAACAGATCTCAAACAAACAGAATTAATAACAATGAGCTTAAAATCTTGATCAATAAAGGTGACTGGATTGATGTAATGTATTCAGGTCTCTGCAAGGCACTCAATTAAATCTGTCAAAGTATTTCAATAAGAAATAATCAGTTTTAGTACAGATGGCATACATTTTTAAACTCAGTATACCTGCTTAATCTTAAAATATTCATAATTTTCTTTCATAATTTTCATGGGCACCAAAGTGGTACTACTGGCTCAAAGCTATTTAAATTTTTTATTCAGGGGAAAAAAAGAAAATCATTGCTGGCAAGAACTGCAAATAACAACAACAACAAAAAAAGTGTATTAATTTCAAGTCAAATATAGAATGCAGAATCCTTATCACTGAGGATACTTAGTACATAGTATGCACTGCATGACTTGATTCTTTAAATTAAGGTGGAATGTTTTCCTAGGAAGCATAATACTGTCCTAAGCAGAATGCTCTCCTGGTTCAGGAGTGAACGGTGCAATCCAATGACCACTACTGGAGATTAAGAAAGCTGACGATACATAAAAATATTAATTTATTCAAATTACAGACTACAAAAAAACTCCAATCACAAGGTGTTTGGCAGGATGGGAAACAGACTTTACAATGAAGAGTAATAAAAAGTCCTTAGCACTCTATGAAGTAATAAAAAATACATTTCAAAGGTGCAGAAATATTACCTTGAAAATGACAGATTTAAAACAACAAATAAGCATGTTTACATTTTTTCATAAGTTTCTGCTGAGCTTGGCTCCTATGTTCTGTAAGGGCTTTGATACAGGAAGTTTTAGTCTTTCGGCTGTGAACGCACTATCACCCTAGAGAGCCCACTGTTGCTTACACTGTCTTCAGCAAAGGCAGCAATATCTTATATTACCTTCTTGATGCTGCAAAGCAACTGATAAATGACAGTTTGTTCATTAATAAGTCCCCAATGTTTGGGGTTTTTTCTTGTGTCTACTTGTTCAGTTCTGACTTCTCTGTCATACATTATATAACAATGTAACTTGTCAAAATATCATGGCTGACAATTTTTAAAGCATACGTTCAAAACCAAACAATGCTTCATGTACATCACAGAGATACAATTCCCAATGATTCAGCTGGTCACAGAAATATGTCACCATGAAGTAGTTTAGAAAATATCACTCCTCTTCTCAGCTGTCCTTTGGCATATACACATTTCATAAGAAAAAATACTAAACTTGCCAAAGCAATAATACACATATTCCTAGAATTATACTGAAAATGAATAGTTAAAAATTACATAAATTGTGGAGGTTTTCTTTTTGCTGATACAACATTGCTTTAAAAGGTTTCTTGGTCAAAACGTTGTTGCAAATTTTCTAGCTTTACTATTCAGTGTTTAAGCATTTTATACAGCTTCAGTCCACATACTAATACTGAAGCTTTGTTTTATATTGCTTCAGAGAAGATGCATCCCTTTAAAAGGAGCAGGCTGCTTTATTTCCCAATAAAAATGTAATTGCAGCACTACTTGTTAAACTGACTCATTGGGTACACAGTACAATACCACATCCCTGAATCCAATTAAGAAAGCAAGAAACATTCAACTTTTTTTCTTTCTGTATAATTTGAATGGACTATTTGAAAGATATGTATTGTACATGATTATTTTCCAGTGCAGAGAGATGATAAAAGCCCACAATATCCCAATATTTTAACTGGAAACAAGAACAGAAGGCTGTGCGGCCACGGAATTCATCATACAAATCTGAGAAGATATAGAAATGGTCGGCTTGTGGATTAAATATGCCAACATGATCTTAATAAGCGTAGGTCTTGGGATTAGAAGGAGGGGGTTTCATTTTTTCCTGATTTTTTCTGGCCAATGAAATCAATGTATGGTTGCTGCCTCAGAAAAATTCCTCAGAAGAGTTATGATAAATTAAAAGGATGAGTGCAATTTATATAAGCTTTGGCCAATTTTTCTTCTGGCAATTTTTCTACTGACCAAAAAAAAAGATATTTACTGTAGGTTACAACAAAACTTTATAATCTCTATTGTTGCTCTATGATGATATATGTAAATTCTAAAGAGTTTCTGTAAATTTAGTCCCCTATACTGGGACTAAATTAATTGCTCCCTGCATCAGTGAAAAAGAAGCAGAATAAGCTTTAAGACTCATGAATAGGAGAAAAGAGCAAGTGCCAAATCCCGCTGTCAACTATCATTCATATATGGTTTTCTGGCATTTAATAAAGAGGTGAATTGTTTTATTTGTAATTCTCACTGGCTGTTCCTAATGTGACAATAAAACCATGGTATGAAAGGGCACAGGAGTATGCAATTCCAACTGCACTAGGATAGATGGAAAGGGTATGCTGGGGATCATCTTGCCAGGCAGTGGCGTGTAGAAATAGAGCAGCCCTTCCTCAGCAAACTCCAGTGATCCAGCAGTGGAGGTATGCCAGAGCCATTCATGCTAATCAAGCAACCAGAAGATCCTTCTAACTTTGTCTTTATTACAGATGAATTAGTCTCAATATGTTAGGGTGTCTCAGCTGAAGAGGAAGTGCTTAAAGCAGAGGTACCGGCAGGTGCTGGAAGTAGGGCAATGGCTACGAGAAGCTACAGTCTTTCACATGTGATTTTAGTATTCCATTGAAATTAGAGCAATCAGCAGATCAATTTACAGAATCCCTCCAAACAAAGAAATGGACAATTTTTTTTTTTTTTTTAAATCAGATGTCACACAAACATTGGAGATAAATACCGTTAAACAAACAAGTTTAATCAACTCATTTACAGACCAGAATGTATTGGCATGATCTTCACCACCACACTAAAACAGTCCTACAGCTCCATCTGACAGCCCATGGCCTGTAATATACTGCCATTTTTTCTCAATGTAAGCTTCAAAAACTCCAAGTAGCACGGAAAAGTACTGCCTACTAAGTACACATACACTTAAAAAATAAATGAAATGTGATTCATAAAATTAGAAAGCTCCTTTCCAAAAGCTAGTAAATTTTTATGGCTAAAGGGACACTGACAATAACAGGCGTGTATTTTTTACACAAGAAATATTCAAGCATTATGAGGTTTGGTCTATTCTGGAAAAATTCTGGTCTATTCTGCTGAAAGCAGAAATAAGAGTTTGTTAAAAGATAAAGTAATATATAGAAGATGCTTTACCAAACCGAAAGAAAATTGCTCTATTACTTAGAAAACAGATTGCTGAAGAATTTTATCTGGTGCCAGAATCTTGTGTGAGATGTTTATTAGCTATTATTTCTATGTTAAAGCTGTCATACAGCTACAATCCAGTCAAAGCATATAATATTAGCTCTCTATTGGAATGCTTCCAAATGGACTTTTGAAAAGAACTGGTCCTATTTTTAGCTTAGCAATTGTAAAATAGCAAGAAGGAAAGCAAAAGAAGTATAATTTTGCACCTATATAATTTTGCAATGAAAAAGACTTCAAATGTAAAGGAAAAATGCAGATCATTTGCTCAGTACAATTTATATGGTAAAAGTCCTTTTATGAGAATTTATTTTAATATGACAAAACCAGCACTAGAACACCAAGGTTACAGAGTTTTATACTTACAACTTAGGGAGTTCTAAACTTGAAATCATCCATCAGCACTATGACACAGTCTTCAACTAGATAGCTAAGTAGTTGTTCTTTTTTCCCCACAGGATAAAATTTTCTCACTGTGGATAGCTTTTGAGCATTTCTTTTTATTATCAATCATTCAACATATTTGCCCCATGGATTATTTACTTCCCTCTAAACAAATTCACCGAACTGAATAAAGAGTACCTTTCATTATGGGTGTTTAAATTATCCTTTACCTGTAGTCTCTTGAACCTAGAAAGGACTGAGATTCCTGAGTCCTAATTAATTCCCACTTGAGTCACCTACATCTAACCTGTGATCCTCAAGCTTCAGGCTGGCTGCTGAAAAATCCTAAAAGTGCCAAAAATTCATATATATCTCAGCTTTGACATTAAAGTTTCCCAGGAGCTGAAAATTCTGCTTTGGGGAACAAATATGACTTCCCAGGCTTGCACAGTATGAAGCAGGCTGGCTTCCGTCCTCCTTGAAGCCAGAAAGTAAGCACTTCCCAACTGATGTCACCTTAGCTAGGACACCTGGTACTTAGGCTTATATTACACCTAACATCAGACAGCAAAATCAGCAGCTGCCTTTCAAACCTCTGACAGCAGCCTTTCTTCCCTCCACCTCTCTCCCTCCTACAGCAGCCGAATGATTAGAGAGCACGTACAAATTTCTATGACATAACCGAAACTGTCCCTGCTCCAGAGGAATAATGAACATGATTTCCTAAGGTAGTGATTAAAGCCAGGACTGAGCCAGGGGGTGGATGGTAGACAACTGGGCACTGTCTCTTTTCAAAGGATAACTTCAGCCTTCTATCAAGTTATTTTAAAGCATAAAATAAATGAACTGTTTTCTGAAAAAAGAGCGTTTGTGGCTTCCCAGCCTTTGAACTAATAACTTTTCTGTCAGGTTAGAGAGACTGACTGTTCTCTCTTTTTCTCACTCAGTGAACATATAATACTTCCAAACATAATGGAAACCATTGTCATAGAAGTTAGAGGAATGACAGAACATAGGAGATGTCGATCTGAACATGCCATCTCCGTCCCTTTGAAGGCATGGCTTTTACCACCTGGTATTAATTTGCTGGATGAGAGATCCCTTGGAACCTCTTCTACTGAAACTTTCAGTATGTATAAAAGAATTGGGGATTTTCTATGTTAGAAGATAATATTCCTAAAACTTTAAAGCCTATAAAAAAGGCATGAGATAAAATATAGTACCTCCTCAATATTTCAGTTTTTGATGGTCACAAATTTCATTGAAATCTGACTCCTATTCAAAGAAAGTGAAATTGTCTCAGGGCTACAGGTTTAGCAAGAAGGCTCTGAAGTCTTCCTGTGGCACTAGGCCGAGCTTTGTTACAAGTATTAATTTCATTTCACAAATAACCTGTGAATTGAGATGGCATTATTACTTACATTTTACACACCAGATACTAAAACCAAAATGGCCAAAAGAGCAAAGTAGTTTGGCATACTCAGGGACAAGACTTAATTACTTTTTAATGTTGAGAAAACAGCTGTCATTAATCTCAATTGTCTCAGAAGGCAGCAGAATCAAGTGTTTGGAGTTAGGAACCCACAAAATCAAAACTATACACTAAACATTTTGGATAAAGAGATTTATCCAATATCAGGAATCTTTTTGTTTAAGAAGTTGTTCAAATCTAGGTTTCCTGAGCACTGTTCGGTTACTTTAAGACAGTATCTTCTGTTCCCATAATTCCCTCCCAAACACACTCTCATACTCTGCTTTGCTGAGAGTTACTACAACAGCTACTCTACAAGGAAGAAAAAGACTGATTGTACAGCCTCATTCACACAATCGTGCTTTTCAGGTTCTGAGGTAAAGAAAGAGCACCACAGAATTGTAAAATTATTACTAAGCATTTCAAAATTATGAAATATGAATTGTTAAAAAAATAATTTAAAAAAATTCTTTTCAGGACAAAACATTAAGTATGACATGCTGATGTTGGTTAAAACAAGCAAGAGTCTTGCTATTGTATCATAAGAATACCAGTATGAACATGGACTGATGCAAATTATTTGCAATTAATTTTAGATATCCCTAGCCTCTACACATCTCAAAGAAGGAATTGAGTTCACCACATTCTATGTATGCACTCTTGTCTTGTGGTCAACAAGTTGAACTTTGATCAAGGGAAAGAATCAAATACTGGTCTCTACCTTTAAAACTTTGCTTCTAATAGTGCTGAGATAACTACAGCTATTCAACAGGTTTTGGAAAAATAAATTTAGACCCAAGAACTTGGTGGTAATTCAAAATCATTAATTCCTATTGAGTAAGCTTTCATGGGACCAATTAATTGCATGAAGTTGCAAATATGCTGGCAGTTTTGAAGGACATGACCATATTTTTAGCAGTAATATACCTTTACAAATAAAAATATGAGCCAGCTTAAAAACCAGTATCAACTGTAATTATAGCCTTACTTCCACAAGAAAGGTTATGTTGAACAGAAATGTAAGCGTTAAATATAAACAGATTTAATCTGATAATTTATAGGGATTTTATATATTTGGGTTCTACATTGTACCTTGAAAGATTCCTCGTCTCCACGGAGATATATTCAAAGTGTAAGCGACTGTGTCATCTGGTTCTACAGTAATAACAGGTGCACCACCCACCATTGAAAGATCTGAAGATACCTGGTGAAGAGAATTCACAAAGAGGAAAAATCATCAAAAGCATGTTACTGTTGCAAGAACAGTATAGACACAATATCCATTATACTTGCTTTGAAAAGTACAGTATGATATCAAGTATGCTATTGGTAAGTCCTAACCTTATGCACATGAAAAGAATACATACTGTAAGAGGAGTACTGGCATATACAGGTCATATCAAGCACAAATTTTGAAGTCATTGCTCAGTGCAAGTAAAATATCTTGCTTAGACCATTGAACTACTTACATATGCATAGGTGCACAGCCAGGCCCTTAATATTTTACATATTTTCTTTAGAAGTGTAACAATGAGGTTTAACAGTAGCGATCCATCTAACTAGACAGAGCAAAGCAAAACCTGAAGTGTTTTAACATCAATTGCTATACCTCAAGTGATATTAAACCATGGTTTTTTATATGTTGCATTTTGTAAATTACATGTATGTGATGGTATATGTAGTAACTATTTGAACAACCAAAAGACCAATACCATTTTCATATGCTGAATTTTAGATTTTGTAAACTATAGACCTGATTGCAGCACTATAGGCTGAGAGTATTTTTTAATGGCATTTCATTTCTTTGTCACTTGTATAAGTTTGCTACAGATAGACTCTATGATCAGCTGCTTATGGAAGAGACATTCAAGTCTGAGGCATTACCAACCACAGCTGATGATTATCTGCTTAAGTCACTGGTTGTGCAGAAAGCCAGCAGGTGGACTGCATCAATGGTTCTATTCACACCCTCTCTTCTGTTACCTCTGCCACTGGGTGGAGCAAACTGCTGCTGAGTGATGGTATTTCAAACTGACACTGCAATTTCTGCAGTGGATGTCTGAATACAGGTAACAATTTTCCACTGAGACATGGAGTCCTTTGAAAAAATATTTTCAGGATATCATGTAGTACTGTAGCATGCTGTAATTTTTTATTACATTAAATAATAAAATTGCCTTTGTGTTGTTTAGGTGAATTTTGAGTGAAATCGCAAGTCAGAAAGGCTTGATTTTTTTTTTTTCCCCACTTTGTTTATTCATTTCGTTAATGACTACAGCTAGCCTGTCAAGCACCCAAGCTGACACTTGGATTCCACAAAGATTTGGTTTGCAAGAGTAAAAGCATGGATCATTTTCTTCCTCCCCCAAGTTACCTTTTTTTTTTTTTTTAGTAAATGAGTTTTGTTTAAATTTTCTGCAGAAAAAAACAATTCTAAGATCATCTTGTCTTCTATTACAGCCAATCATTGCCTATAATGTTTGTCCTCTCTGGGGTACTTATGTTAATATAATCCTTTGTTCAAGTGGTAGTACAATCTGGAACTTCTATTCCAAGGAACAGGGAAAAAAACTGTAAGGCAACAGTCTCCCTCTTCCCCAATGAATCTGCATTTCAAGCTGAATATTAGAAGTCAAACAACCAGAAAGAACAGGAAAAGAGACTAACTGTCAAGAAAAAAAACAGGCCAAAAAGTGAATGATGGAAAGCTTTGTTGAACTGACACTTGGGAAAAAAAAAATCTAACTATTAGCAACAAAGAGAAAGCATAGGAAAAGAGGGGCTATTACACACCAGGGATTGGGAAGTTTCACTTCATACAAGATAAACAATAAATTAGGAATGATCCTACGTTTATAGACTACTCCAGTTTACAATTAAGTTAGTAATGTATATGAAAAGTAAAGGCTAAGTACCTAAAAAATAAGGATAGGATAACAGAAATGATAGCAAATTATTAGGGTTAGAAATAAGATTAATTAAAATGAGTGGTTTTTTAAGGAAAAAGTAACATGGAGCACATGCAAAAGTAGGCTAAATGTGATTAATTTAAATTGGATAAAGTGCAGCAAAGTAGGGTAATACAGTTTCTGTCAAAGACTGGACATATCAGACTAGTTTCTACCAAAAAATGTCAAAGTAAAAGGAACACTGCTGGCATAGCTGACTGTAAACATGAAACAGATACGGATTGCTGATGAATAAATATGGGCTGGAAGTCTGATGATTTTCCATCGTTCAAGAGAAGTTTTGGATACCTTTCCAAACAGAGCGGTGAAATAACAGAAGCGAAATGATTTTGAAATGACGTTGTTAACCTTAAGGAAGTGACTGTATAACCAAACAGGAAAAAGTTGAGTATAAGCAATGACGTAATGATAGTATATACATGGCCACTGTTTCAATGTTTGAATCCAGGTGCCCATATCAAGAGACAAGAAGGAATTCTCCCTTCCCTCCCCTACATCAGATTGATAAGATTGCTGGCTTTTTTGCTTTGTTCTTTTCTTAGTGTTGGACATGGTTCACTTCCTAGGGTCATCTGGGATGTTTACCTTAACAAATGCAATGCTGTTTCAGTGTTCAAAGACACTGGTGATCTCAAAGTTTCCCACACTTTTCCAGAAACACATTACAGCTATAATCTATTTTTGCAGGTCCCATATTCTGTTGTAGAGCTAAGAAAGATTTTGTCTTTCATGGTGCAGGAGTCACATAGATTAAATATTCTGTGAGTCTATCTAAACTGGATAGTGGCGACCTGATAATTCTTGTGGTCCCTTCTAGTATTGTATTTCTACTAAGGGTTAATTGAGTAAGTTCATTTTCTCCTTCCACGAAGTATACACACACACACACACACACACAGAGATATGTACGCATAGTATGCTACACTGTCTCTTGAGGAGGGTTCTTCTTCCTTTTGTCAGTTTTTTGTTTAACAGGGATGGGATGAGAGACAGGTAATGGACAGGCAATGATATCTTCTTGAATTTCTTCCTGGTCGGAACCACCCAAAACTAACAGTTCTCAAATTTGGCTAGATTTGAAAAAAAGAAAAAAAAAAAAAGGGGGGGGGGGGGGCGGTACCTACCTCCAAAAGGTATACACTTACTTTCTCCATTGAGCTGTAACCTAATACTTTCACTCCTTGATAGCGCCTGAAATGTTTTTTCCTTGACAGTGGATAGCCTTGCTGTGCATACTTTATGACTGAATCCCACCTGTGTTCCCAAATTAGGCCATTTTCCATGGATATCTGAAGTCTGATTCATGCTGATCCCATCTATAGGACCAGAAAGGTATTTATGCCAACATTTATTACCAAATAATGAGGAGCTTAGGGCACTGGGCAGACCTGTAGATCTTGGAACAAACCCCTTGGCCCTAATCTGCTCAGATTGAAGAGGTTAACTAAACTTCCATAGAACTTCCATATGAACTTCCATATGTCTTACTGTTTTAATACTGGTCTGGTTATACGATTCTCCATTCCTTTTGCTGGCTCTTAGACTTCTGTTGCTGGGTGCCTACTTTCTCCAGTTAGACAGAGAATCCAGATAGCTGTCTAAAACTGTGGATTTCAAGGCAAGAAGTGTCTAAAGGAAAGCAACCAGCAGCTCAGAACTTTGTCACCTCTTTTATCCCTATTTATGAATGCTTCCAAAGGCACTGAAGGGGCTGTTCTTTCATAGTATGAATTTAATCATATAAATCCTCTGAATCTCTTTATTGTTGTTCAAAAGACTTCCCAGGGCTAGAAATACCCTTGCTTTTAACAATCTGGAATCATATGCATGAGGTTGTGTGCAGATTTTATTAAGTATTATGTGCTTATGTGACAGGTATAAAAATGATACTGTTTATATTAATGTAAGAGCTCAGTTTACTTTTAAGGTCTTTTTTTTTTCTTCCATCACCACTCTAATCCTTAATGAAAGCAAAGATTCATCTTTACATACATTCTACATAAATCATGCTGGAATGATAGATCTGCAGATTTCTGATTTCTCTTCTGACTACTTTAAAATAACTGAAGTACATGTTTTGAAAAATTAAAAAAATTATGCTTGACTACAGTAGAACATTTATCTTGGCTGTTTTAAATTCTCCCATTTTCGTGAAAACTTCTAGAAGTTAGGTACCAGACATCAGAAGCTAGTTCACAGACATTAGCTTTCTAAAAGCCTAGTATTTTCCCATGAAAAATTATGCAGTTTTTCACTGTAAATAGTTGCACATCTCCACTGCTCCCTTGGTAGTAAATCAGTTCATCACTAATTTATAAAGAATGGAATCCTTTTGTAAAGACAGAGGTAGACTTTGTACCTTAAGATAGCTCTAGTTAACTCTGCATGAGCTCCCTCCTCATAATTTGTCATTCATTCATTTGATCTATTTAATCTTTTCACCTCTCAAACTCTGGAAATCATTTAATGCTACTTGAAATGTTCGCTAAATTTGTCAATTGATTTGGCTCTTTTTGCACCTCTAATTCTCCTTCTTTCTTTCCATGGGTTTGCCACTGTTCCCACCATATCTTAACAGTAACTGGAGTTTAAAAAAATACTCTTTTTCCATCCGATAGTGTTCTTCACCCCCTTGTGTCTAAAATTTAGTCTTCCGTGGAAAGGGACCTGGGCATCCTGGTGGACAACAAGCTCAATATGAGTGAACAGTGTGCTGCTGCGGCAAAGCAAGCCAACAGGATGGTGGGTTGCAGCAACAAGGGCATCACCAGCAGAGACAAAGAAGTCATTATCCCACTCTACTCAGCACTTGTCAGGCCACACCTGGAATACTGTGTTCAGTTTTGGTCCCTGCTATGCAAAAAAGATGTGGACAGGCTGGAGAGGGTCCAGAGAAGGGCCACAAAGATGATCAAAGGACTGGGAAGCCTGCCATATGAGGAAAGGCTGAGAGAATTGGGTTTGTTCAGCCTTGAGAAAAGAAGGCGTAGGGGAGAATTTATCACCACATGCCAGTATTTAAAGGGTGGCTCCAAAGTAGATGGAGACTCCCTTTTTACAAGGACTCACATGGAAAAGATGAGGGGTAATAGGTGCAAGTTACTCCTGGGGAGATTCCTATTGGACACCAGAGGACAATTTTTCAGAATGAGAACAATCAGCCATTGGAATAATCTCCTCAGGGAAGTGGTGGATTCCCCGACACTGGACAATTTTAAGTTTCAGCTGGACAGGGTGCTGGGCTATCTATCTTATCTAGACTGTGCTTTTGCCAGGAAAGGTTGGACCAGATGATCCTTGAGGTCCCTTCCAGCCTGGTATTCTACAATTCTATGATTCTTGCTGCTAATGCTTTGACTTAACAAAGTTTCTACTAATTCACTTATAATCACACTACTCCATAAATATACATGCTTCTAATGTGCTACACAGCCCAATCCCAGAATTTTAAAATTCTAGATAGCTTTTTTCCTGTCAATCTGCCTTCTGCAATCGCATTTTCCAAACTCTTTCTAAAGTTCTCATAAGAAGGTGTATCTTATTGTCCTCACCCATATGCACATCCTACGCATGGCTTCACAGCTTGGCTTCTCAGCCAAGGTGAAATCTGAGGGCACATTGACATTTCATGCGGTTTTCGCTTTGAGGGTAGAAAGACAGCCATGATCAAAGAACTGGGACTGCAAGGTAAACTAAAGTGTACACTACCCTCTTCCCATCCTCTCTAGCAAGGACACAAACAGCTTTCTTTAGTTCTTTAAAGTGTTATGAAGATTGTAAGAAGACTGTTTTAAGCTATGCAAGCCAAGCTAAACAGTTGGAATTCTTTCTATCTCTGTTTTCACAAAACACAAAATAGGAAATTAAAGTACAAAAACTTGCACATCTGAAATGACAAACTATCCAATGAATTCAGAAATAAAACATCTATCAGCAGTACTGTATTTAACATTTTTTCTAGTTATACATGTAGCTTTATGAATACTGTTTATGCTAAAAAGCAATTAGTACTAAAAAAGAGACCTCGAAACACGGGTATGAAACACAGCTGATTAGTGAAGGCTTCCCTTATGATCTGGACTTTCAGCTGAGCACCCTTAAATCTGAATGCCTGTTTCTGTATTAATTTAAGCATTAATATAACTTCATGCTGAATCAACTAATCTACATTACTATCTAAACCTTTGTGCCAAAAGGTAAAGTCATAGTTCTGTTCATCATTTTGCCAAATTCACAAGCCCAAATATGCAGCAACTCCCCACCACCACAAATGCATTGGTTTTGTATCATTTTCCCTGCTGATTTTCCCTGACTGAACATCCTGACATAATGTACTCCAGCTTCTAATACACACTGAAGGCTTATGCTGTCATTGCCACTACTTCCTCACTGTTCTCCTGTTTAACTGCTATGTATTGAATGAGACAGTTCCACAGTGAGACAGGTTTTGATAGAAATTAAGAAATTAGGGCGAAATAGCAAAAATACTGGAGCTATTCTGCCTATTTTCTAGTTCTAGTGAGATATAGTTAAGCTTGAAAGGAAACAACTTTAACAAATTGATATTTATTCCATTGTGTTCTGCTGCCAGAATCCAGTGTAAATAAAAACTAATGGACAGACTAAAGTCTCGCTCAAGTACTTTCTGGACTGAAAGTAGGAATGATCTTAGGATCACCATAAGAACTTTAGGGTATCACAATTCCCATTGCTTTTGGCAGTCAAGAAGATTATGCAGTAAACTGAACTTGTGGGAATTACTCTAAGGGGAAAGTGCCAATGGCCAGTTACTACTGGCTGTTCCTGTAACATCACACTGGGCTCTCTTAAATGACTGGTGTCCTGGTTTCAGCTGGGATAGAGTTAATTTTCTTCCTAGTAACAGGCATAGTGCTGTGTTTTGGACTTAGTAGGAGAAGAATGTTGATAACACACTGACGGTTTAGTTGTTACTAAGTACTGCTTACACCAGTCAAGGACTTTTCAGCTTCCCATGCTCTGCCAGGTGCACAAGAAACTGGGAGGGGACACAGCCAGGATAGTTGATCCAAACTGGCCAACGGGCTATTCCATACCATATGACGTCATGCTTAGTATAGAAACTGGGGGGGGTTGGCCAGGGGAGCAGCAATTGCTGCTTGGGAACTGTCTGGGTATCGGTCAGCGGGTGGTGAGCAATTGCATTGTGCATCACTTGCTTTGGATATTATTATTATTATCATTATTGTATTGTTGTTATTATCATTACTGTTTTACTTTATTTCAATTATCAAACTGTTCTTATCTCTTACTTCTCCAATTCTCTCCCCCATCCCATTGGGGTAGGGGGAGTGAGCGAGCGGCTGCGTGGTGCTTAGTTGCTGGCTGGGGCTAAACCACAACACTGGAAATGCAAGAGGAGTTGCTCAGACAGCCACAGAAAGGATTATTACACTATTACAACTGTGACCCGCATTATCAAAAATGTTTATGTCTTTTTCTTTCATTCATGTTCACATTCTAAAACCTTTTGGGATCAAATACTGACTATAATGAATATTACAGTAGGGTTCTAAAGTGTACCCAAGAAATAGTAATTTCATTATTTCTCTGGACGTTATAAATCCATGTTAAAAACTGTACATAACTGACGCTGCCCTCAGTCTGCTCTCACCTTTCCTATTGCAGCCATTAACTCACTAGTATTCTCCATGCTGATCAGTATTCCCACTGATGTGAATACACACCATCTTATCATTAATTAATCACTCCCATTCATTTATCTTTATAAACAACCCTATTTGTCTCTACTATTTAAGTTATTCACACCTTAGGAGCTCCAATCTCCAAACAGTGCTCACAAAAATATTATCTCCTACCTCCAACACCTTGACAAAGTCTGTGGTTGTAACAGACATCAGTTGCTAGTTATCTTTTATGTATTACTTACATTGAACTTTGCCTTGCTCTGACAGCCACGTGATTCATTAACTGTGTTACTGAGACTAATTAAATGATCAACCTCAGATGGCAAATGGATACTAAATGAACATGCCCACACACCAGGCAATTTATATTCATATCAGAATTCATACCAAGAATCCTATTTAATATAGCGTGAGAAGATTTCACAGAAATTTGAGGTTCCAATATGGCATAATGCTGTGTAATGTCTGTCTCCTTAACTGCAGATATATTACACATATACTAATATAATAATGATATATCCAAGAACACTCAGAAAGTGAAAAAGATGGAGAATGTAAAAGTACACACAGGAAAAAGTCCAGAAATTTCAGATTTTGTTAAGAATAACTTCTTGCAAAAATTTCATAAGCGTAGAGGAAAGCTTGGAGTGAAGCAGTGAAAGAATTTATATACAATGAGCTGTAAGTCAACTTCCTTATAAATATAAGAGTGCTGTTTCTTATTAGAATGCATATTTATGAGGATTATATGTAAGACTGAGACACAATTTTAGTCTAGATGTAGCATTATGTAATCCTATAGTAATCTGCAGAAACATGTTCCAAAAGGTACCTGAATGTGCCTCACAAAAACTGCTATGGGTCATTATTGTTAGGGAAACAAATTGTGAAGAAAATAGGGACTCTTCTATCAACAAAACAATTCTTCTGATTTACAGGCTATCCAAATGGAATCAAGATATGTAATTACTTCTACCAGTTAGTAGGAGAGGCAATCCATTAGCATTTGTCCTAATCTGCAAGGAGGGAATGATGAACAATTACAGATATATTAACTGGAATTTAGGGAAAGAAGTCTTGCATTCAAGGAACTGTATGTAATTTAGGAATGATCAAAGAAAACTCGAAAGACAAAAGTCTTGTCCCAAAGGTATCCCAATAGATATGAGCATGCCAAGATAAAAATAGTGAAACTAGCATTTAGGGGTGATTCTACACAAGAAAAGAGTAAGAACTTGTATCTATCGACGATATTGGTGCATACAGAGTACATTAACTGGAAATGTTTTGGGGAGAGGTGCTCTCACAAACTCATGACAACCATGGCACAGGACAAAGGAAATCTTGTCTTGCATACCTGTTCAATACCAAAAAATTAAGCTTCTTTTAGGATGGAATCATACCAAGGGTGGGGTTGGAAAGATATGCATGTACACACAGTATCTATACAGATAGAAATAGATGGATCTACACATACACACACACAGAATTTATTATCAGGCCTGAATAACTGCAGTTTCTTAAAATATTGATTAATTTTAAGCACCTGGAAACTATGTAACATCACTGATTCTCATCTGCAATCTTTGTGAGCATCCTATTGCCAAAAAAAAACCCCAAATCATATCAATATTAATGTTGTCTTGTAAAAACTTTCCTACTGGTAGTTCTTCCATTCTTGAACATCTTTCTAGCATTCCTGGGCATCACCATTAGAAAATATACCAGGTGACCTAATGGGTGAAATACTTTTTAACTGTATAAGTAAGCTAGGAAAAGAAAAACTCCCACTTTGATGTTTATCCCTATTTCCTAGCATGTCGATCATCTTCAAAAAGTATGAATTTATTCTTCCAATAGTTTATGCATGAATTATACCCATTTACAAAGATGTAGAGACATCTGGAAGAATACTCTTCTTCATTAAGAAAATAAAAATCAGGAAATAATGTAACAAATACCTGCTAAAGAATTACTATATAATTTTTAAAATGTTTGATTTTATTAAGTACTTTAGAAGAATGTATAAGACCAAGCCCCATCACACCATGCAATTTAATTAATACAAGAAAAAAGGAGTTTGATAGACTATTAAAATAAATTGCCTTTCACTACTTCTTCTTAAGATCTCACAAGAAAATAAAGCTAATTCTCTTGTTTTGCAATGTAAAACTCTGTTGATAACTAATAAAATACTTTGGTACTGCTCACATTTTCAAAAAAATCTAATAAAGAACTAACACAATAAGCTGAAATGGAACAGAACTTCCAATAAAATTTCTGTATTAAAGCCTGGATCCATATACCATTATCAGTCCTTCAAATCCATAATAAAATTAGATGCTTTATTTGCATAGGTTTTGTTAGAAAGACGATGTGTGACTTAATTGAACAGCAAAGCTGTTCAAGTTGCAGTAATATTTATCATGCAATCACTACAATTAATTCAGTGAAGAAATGCTGGCTTTCATTAACCACAAATTTCCACAGACCCACACAACATAAGTTACATCCTTTCAGTATCACTCAGAAAATAAGAATTGTAGAATACCACAATGAAAACAAAATGTAAATTATTATTCAAGTTATCTTTGTGAGCCTGCAGAAAAATTGCTCAAATAAAAAAATCAATCCATCTCCAAGGATTTAATTTTTAAATGACAGTATTCTCCATTGTCTTATACCTCAAGTCATTATTTACACACAGCTAGAAAGTATAAATGCAGCATATTTGTAAAATGCTATAACTTTAATCTAATTTATCAGTCACAGATTTGAAAACTCATTCTGCAGAAGTGTAGTATGGGCTATTTAAGATGAATAGGAATGGAAAGCCAATCTTCAAAATTATAGTAAAAACATAATATTTTCCAGAGCTGAATAACCAAATAAGCATAACTTCAAAAACGTCAGCTGACGCTTCAAGCCAAAGTGGTAAATGGATGTACAGAACTTAATCAAATATACTTAAATTCCACTGTTTCTTTTTATAACAAAGTTAGACAGTAATGTGTTCAATGTTTCCATTTGAAAATTGTTTCTCAAGTCTGTTTAACAATGTTGACAGACTCTACTTATTAAAAAGTTAATGCTCCTTGACACTAGGCCAGAACAGGGTCTGTGAGAGTCACTGATCAATCTGATAACCAGATTTTTTAATACTGTCAAGAATGACAGAAGTTTTGAAAGAAGCTCTCGTGACTTCCCTCATCCTCCTTTCAGTGCATACCTTGCAAGTTCCTGAGTTATTAGGAATTCATTTAGCTCTTGCAATCACTTTGATTTTCCTACCAGCATGTTAAAACACTGAAATAAAACATCTTTGCATTGCACTGAGTATACTCCCCAAATAATTCCTGCCTGTTCAGCTGCAGTCTGGAGTTCTGCATAATGAAGAGTGCTACATAATCCAGAATGGTAACCCAGCCAGGCCAACTGTCAAGACCACTAAACTATCTCAAGAAACAAATCAGACATAAGGTCTTACTATACTATTACTTGATGAAACAATTTCATAACTAGTAATCACAAAAAAACCCTGCAAACAACCACAGTTATTCTTACATTCTGTAGGCCTTTGTACTATTCATTATTGCTATGAAGAATGCTTTGTCTGTAGTGAAGCCTATTACAGAAGTTCTGGTAGGCAGTGTGGAAGCCAAAAGAACTGAAATTGGAAGGACAGTCAAAATTAGAAGGATTATGGAATACACAGGTTTACTTGTGCTTAAAGAATACGAACTTGATGAGGGTATAGGACCTTCAGCAATCAGGTTACTAGACTTGCATAGAATTTATTCTCAGGAAATCTCACATGAATTACCAAACAAGACAGCCTGAACAGTGAAGCCCCTCATTGGAGGTTTACACTATATAATTTTATTATTTTGAGACATTTGTTACCAATACCCAACCTTCATGCCATTCTTTCATTGACATTGTAAAGATCTAAAATGGATATATAGAGGATAGAAAGAGAAATGCATTGAAGAACAGGGGATTTCATAGTTTTTGGTTATGTATTTATTCTACAATACTTTTGGAAATTACTAACAGTTTGTATAACCTAATACCTGAAAGGTAATTTAACTGGGCCTTGAGATTCCTCTAGAGAGTTTACTTTAATGACATCTATTTTGAACGGCACTGAGAAAAACAGTTACACACTTTTATATTTTTACTGCAAAACCAAGCCTTGAAAGTATTAAGCACCTTTATAGCTAAAGTTACTATCAACGGTGTAGTTAGAAGCAACCATCAATACACCACGCAATTATTTATATCCAGCAGAGTTTTATATAAAAATCAAAACAAAATGGTATAAAAAATTTTGTCATGAGACTGACAGATTGGGTTTTATAGGAATGCTTTACACTTCCTACTTTTGTAGGATGATTCGAATCTAATTTTACAGCCACTAAAATCCACTTACATTGCAGTCACTAACCTTATATTAATTCAGCATCAGAGAAGGATGTGGTCTCTGGCTGATATTATATGTGCACAGATTTTTTATGAATTCTGTTGTAACATTTTTTCAGACCCAGGAGTAAGTTAATCATGAGAAAGACAAGTTTTGTAATATCTGCTAGAACCAGCCATGAAGAGCACAGTGGCAATATTTCCCTAAGGTTTACACATCAATCAGTAGAAAACAGTTCATAAAACTTTCACATTTTTCAAGGAATATATGGAATTGTCTTTCTAATCATGGAAAGCTTTGTGGGCACTGAGTGTGTTTTGCTTAGCATTTTTAAAGGTAGCCTGATGGAGTCAAGCACATGACCTCCACTGAATTCCAAAGGCACTTCTTCCCTCCCTGACTCTCTTGATACATATTAGTGGTTGCACAGACAAGCAAACCACACATACAAAAATTATTGCTGCTCCAGACATGAGCACTCTATATATGTTTGAAATGGGAAAAGCATTATTCAGAGAGAAGAGGGCTTTCTTAATGGAGGAAAGAATTATTTCCCTCTTCCTCCTCCCAGACTTAACTTTCATTTTCAGTAGTCACTTTTGCAGTACTACCCTTATTTTGGTTGAAGCTATTAGATATATACAGTGAATACGGAGAAACAGGGTAGCATATATACATTGTAATTATTTTTTTAATTAAATTAGGTTTTATTAAGTTTATAGTTTAATATATTCAGTTATTAAAATGGAACAGTGAAGCTAAATTTAGATCTCAAAGGGAAAATTACCCAAGTATTAATTCAGCTAAATTATTTATTGCTAAGTATTCATTGTGCAGTAAATTGTTTATGGACATGCCTGTAAATTGTTATGCTTGTCAGCTACTGGCACATCTTATACCATTCTTGATATAGGCTGGGCTTTATTACTTCAGCAAATTAAAGACTTACATTTTTTAAAAATATCATACGTCCCAGTTTATCTATGAGAAATTACCTTGTATAGCAGATACACTTGTGGTGGTGCATCCCCCCCCCATCCCCCCCGCCTCCCCATTCCTCTTTCTCTTCAATGTCTTTATGATCTCAGGAATTCCAGGACGCCGCTTTTGTGTAGTGAGTTAGTCAGTTAAGTGCCCCTTAATTGTACTAGAAACTCCTACGTGGCTGAAGCAGAGAGCGGCCCTGTCCTTATCAAAATCTTCGTATTATGGCTAACGAGGGGAGCAATAACAAACAGCTACCCCTGACAGCCTTGAAACAGAGTGGTATCATCGTTACTGGAATTCCAGCAACTACCAACCCAAATTGTGGCTCGGATAGAAATTTACTGGTGATTAAAGTCAATCATCTCACAATCCTATAAACAGCAGTCCTAACTGAGGCCCTCTGAGCTCTCCTGGACTGCCATGGGCTGCACCAGCATCTCCCTCTGAGCGAGACGCCTCTCAGAGCCAGCAAACTCTGGCTGACAGTGGAGCCTGCGCTGAAACCCTTCACTCCTCGAGGCTCAACCCTCACCGGTTGAGAAATGCCAAGACATTAGACGTGAGTATTTCACTGAACTCGAGGGGAATTTTTAACAGGTACACTATTATATATATGCATTCATGTTTGTGTGTATGCATGTGTGAATCAGTTTAAGTAGTCTGTAGATGTACAACTTAATTTCAAAGTGGGTCTTATACTGCTGCAATATCCTTATTCCTTGTAAACCATTGACCAAGTCTGAGACTACGATTGGACCTAGCTGCACTTAGACTACTCTCTGAGAAGGAGTTTAGAAAGCAAGGGGGTCTACTCTGAACTTCAGGACTCAATGGGAGAGTACTCCTTATCCCCTTATCGCATATATACATATGCGATCCCTTTGTGAATCGTTCCAACTCAGTGTAATTTAGTTTTCCTTTATGCACTTCCATGTAGTAATAGAGTGAACCTTGCCATCTTTGAATGTGTAACTAAGCCACTGTTTTGATCAATTTTATGTAAACACTTTGTTAATCATTGATGACTGAGTGCTATTAAAAACATTACAATCAAATTCTGCAATTTGCTACAAGTAAATTCTAAACTACTACTAAATCAAACTGTGTAAAGTCACTCATTCATAATAAATTGACATAATCAGCAGGATCACGAACCTGCATTTGTGACAACACTTCATCAATGGAAGATGTACAGGGCAAATCAACCAACCAATTCAATAATGAAGATATTCACTAGCCAACAAAATTACAAAAGATCCCATCAAAAACATTTCTAAAACTATTACTTTTTGGATTATCTTTGTTCTGTCTCCACAAAAGCTGACAAGATTTGTTCTACCTAATCATCAACTTAGCTAAAGGACAATATGGAAAAATTTCAAAGATGCTGTATTAAAACGGAGGAGGAGTTATTGGGCTGTCAGCAACTGCCCCCAAGGGAAATACTGACAAAGATAAAATCACAGTCTGTTGTGCTCTGCTTCACAACAGACTATCCAGAAATTACAGTAATCAGGCAGCATGGAATGAACAACAACAAAATTATTATCACTTCCTTTTCCTGTTGCCCTTTGTGCTATACAATTCTGATTAAATAAAGCTGTTGCATTTCTAACAAGGCTGTTGGTCACAATTCCTTCTTAGAGGAGGTTTTCCCCTTTCTCCTAATAACAAAAGATAATGGTCGTAATGTTCTGGATTTACTGATTTACAGACTAACCCTTTCAGAATTAAAAGTGAGCAAATGATCTTCACTCACTACAATAGCACAAGACACTATGTGACATCTGCTGGAGAGGGCTGGAAGTGATTAATATTGTTGAGGACACAGTTTCCAGACACTGATAGGTTTTGTAATCATGCCTTTTCCAACAATTACAGCTCACCTTGCTTCAACAATTGTTCTGCAACAGCTTCTGGATAAAATCCTAGCATAGAGAAAAATACATTATTCACACCAATTAATTTATTACATGCATACAAGTATGAAATAGCTGGCCTTAGTACTTCCCTCCCAAAAGTTCCAGAACAAAAAGAGCACACATGGTTAGACTGTCAAGCGGTACTTCACAGAGGCAAAAAGACCCCACAACAAAACAAACCACCACAAAACCAACCAAGCAGAAGAAAAAACCCACCCCAAAAAACCAGATTTTGGTACCCAGAGAACACCCTCAAGGAGGTCAAAGTTCAATCAGAACCAGCTCACCCTGGAATAATCACAACTGTCATAAATCTGTTTAACGCAATGTTTCTGAAAAAGACATACAATGAATAATTTCAATGCATTCATTTTGAAGTTTGATATTTCAGTGTCTTTCATTGGCACAAAAAATATTGAGTTCACACAAAGTGGGAAAGCCGAGGAAATGGTTCTGTTGTCAACTTTCAAAAATGTTCCCTTTCAGAGATAAAAGTACAAATGTATTAGAAATGTAAATGCATTCACATCTAAAAAGCTAAGATTGTTGAAAAGTGTCAATGCTGGTGATGCCCAAAAAATACATTTCCTATTTTGCTTGGGGGATTTAACAGTCAAAAATACAGGAACATGAAGCTGGACCTTTTTATGATATGCAAATTTTATTAAATGTAAATCCTCCTGTAATAGTGAAAAATTGGAGACTAGCAAGAGTTTAAGGAAGTATTTCACATTGCCATGAATTCCCATCAAGCCAATAGAAGAGTGCTGCTGGTATATACATGATTTCTCTTTATAAAATAAGGTGAGGCCACTGTCTACCAATACCTGTCATTTTGAGTAAAGCAGCATTTGGTGCTACTGGTACGAACGTTGAGAACAAAAGATCACTCATTTCACAAGTCCACACTAGTTAACTAGTCAGGTATTATCTTCTAGATTCTACATTCTCCCCTTTTCCCTCCTTCCCCCCAGAAGAAAAACTAAAAAAAAAAAGACACACAAACCCCTCTGTTCAAAAATACATACTTAAATATGCTGACAATTTTTAGATCACGCTCTCCTGCCTTGTTTTCATAGTTTGAGCCCTCCTAGCAAATAGTATACAGCCATAGTATCTAGATTTAAATCATAGAATCATAGAATTACTAATTAAATAGAATTAAATAACATAACAGAGTCACAAAGATGGCTTTTGTTGAGTAAGGTCCAAGATATTCTTGCTCAGGAACCTTCTCTGCAGCTGAGAAGAAAAGCAGAAGTCATATCTTTTTGTCCTAATGTACATTCCACCTCTGCTGGGGTCCTATACATGGATAAGGAAGGTGAGGAATACTACTGAAATACTTTTCTCACTTTCAAATTAAATATGCAGACAAGATGAATAGTAGGAAAATCATGAGATATAGTAATACAACAGTGTTTTTAAACAGGAAAATGTGTGTGTTTAAAAACAGTTCTAAAATATATTTAAGTAAAAGAATGAAAAATAATTATTATATTTAATAGTAAAAAGATCTTGAGAAGGGAAACTAACAACTGTATTTTTTAAGAATTCATATCTTATGTCCCTCCACTGAAGTCACCACTACCTCAGCACCTCCTACTCCATCTCCCCAGTGACACATTGCCCTTCAACAACTGTAGTTTATTATTTCCTTTAAATTTTCTTTCCCATCAGCAAACACACAAAGTGTTCACCACTTCCTCTAACATCCCTGAAACAACAGCTGGGCAAAAGACACTAACTGCTGTATTTTTTTCCAAGAAATGCAGCCACTGATTGGCCAGGCCATTAAGCCATTAGGAACAGAGATATAGTGAGTACATGCTGCAATCTTTCCCTTAGTTTTATTAAGATTTTAGGAACTCTGTATTCTCAAGCCCCTTCCCTGATTTCAAAACTGATGGAATTGGCCACTGATTTCAAACCAGTGGAGGAGGAAGGTAGGAAAGACTAGCAAATGAACAGTGCAATTATAGAAGTGTTGTTCCTTTAGGAACCAGACTAAAAAACTAAGAAATCTTTTTCCATGGAACATACAGTAAAATCATACACCGTCTCACAGACTTCCTGACTATAAACATATCTATATATTATAAACTATAGTTAGATATAATTTCTCAGGTACACATGAATTTTAATAGTATATCTGCAATTACAAAAATATTTGCTATTGTAATACATAATTTGTAGGCCTTTGGATAGAAAAATATTTGTCACATTATTGCAAAAATTTACCTTGTACATTAACTTGTTCTTGGTATAATTGGGCACCCATAAAATTTTTCGAGTGACCTTTCTCACTTGGCAATCTATCACAATATGATCCTGTGCCAGAGGTTTCTTCCCTATTCCCTTAAGGCTAAAGATGTTTTCAGTGCCAGCTGTATCATTTTGCAGAATAAGCCTTCCCTATGACAAAGAAAAAAGAAGAAAAAAAAAGTTTCAGAACTGTAGAAGTCCAAAGTCCCCTTTGGCTGCCAAACCAACTCCTTTAGTCTATTAATCTTAAATCCAGGCAACAAAGCATGCTTACAAGAAAGTGTTCCTATTGACTTTTCTAGTTCTTAAATAAACTCTGCTGTTAAACAGAGAAGAAAACTAAAGAAACAAAAGCTTTTCTTTTAATTTTTATAAATTATGAACTTTAACAATATAAAGCCTTCATACTTCTAGATTTTATACATCTTGGCTTCTTCCTGGAAAACAAATATGAAAAAAATCCAAATATCCAAGAAAGTATGTTCTCATGCATCCTTATTCCTCATTTAAAATATAACTTTGCTCAGTAATTTCCATCTATTCTTCAACTAAAATGTTCTTCATAATTATTTGTCGTCAAAGGATTCAGGGCTTTTGGCTTTTAATAGTTTTATAATACTGGATTCCTAAACTACATTGTATTTGGTTGGTAATGCATGCAGAAGGATTACTAATGTTTCACAGAACAATTTTTTTTTTTTTTTGTCTTTGGCAATTCACACATTTGAATAGCAACTTGCAGTCAAAATCTCTGAGCTAGTATACAGGCAAAAATACGTATACAGCTTTTTGCTAAAGGTGTCATAGCCTGTGCTCTGTTCTTCATTTTAGCATTCAGAATAGTGATTACTCTGATGGCAAAAGCAGCTTCTAAGTAGTGGCTTAACTTGTAACAGAAATTATTTTATGAAACAAAGTACCTATCACATAAATTCATTTGTGATGTATGCATCCAATGAGAAATACTCAATGGTACTACTTTATTACTTAGGTGATGAAATACAATTTAATATATGTCTATGATCAAAGTATATATATATATGTATATATATGATACCATATATCATATATACCATAGTATATATGATCAAAGAATCTCTACAGAGTAACTGGTTGTTTCATTAAAATGGAGGTTTGATAGAAGAGCAAATAAAGGAACAGATAATAAAGAGTGGTGGGGAAATTTATCATGCCTAATCTTAAGCTTGGCAAAGTTAGTTCCTTTGTTTTTTCACTGCAGCTAGTAGGCAATCTTTCAATTTCTGACACTCAAGCATATGCTTAATTTTAGTAACTGATTAAGCACTTTCATAATTTGGACACTGATATAAATTTTATTGACACAAGCATCCTTTTCAAATGTTGAAACTCATTTCCTTCTTACCGTTGTTACGCACTCAGCAATAGGCTTGAACGTGAGAGGATATAGAGCTGTTTCACCTACACCCACATTTATTAGAGGAGGGCCATAAAAACCCTGTCCTTCCAAAACTGCTTCAAGTTTCCAGTCCTGGCTGGACATGTTACTCTGAAATCAAAGTAAAGATGTAAATTAGATTATGCATTTAAAGCTCTTAACATGCATTTCAGCTCTTACTTGCAGTTATCATCAAATCAGAGCACAGTACTCATTTTCCCAAAGTACTGGCTCAGAGCACCTTTGGGGAGAATAAAACAGTGTACTTTAAAAATGAATTAAGCTACTAATAAATCCCTTATTCCTGGCAGCCAGAGGTATTGGTACCAATACTATCAGTAGCAATACCATCAGCAGGAATACTCATTAGAAGAATATGTACATGACATAGCTAATGGTCAAGATGGAATTTATAAGTATCATTATAAACATTTACAAGTAACTTTATGGTGCTGTTTAATGCTTGCCAAAATTCTGTCTGTTTTCCATCTGTAGAAAATCTTAGTATACCTCTTTGAAGTGCTGATGTGGTATACTAACATGTATCACCTCATTTGGCTACTGACTGTATTGCAGGACCAGTCTTGCTTGCAAATTAAGTACTCCATCTCTAAAGGAGTATTTACAGGCTTATGTTCTCAGAAACTGGTCTTTCAAGAGACTAATCTATTTTAAAGAATGCCTGTCCTGAGTAGTATCAAAGCCTATTTAAGAAACATGTTTGTCTTGCATCCAGATGTATCACAAGACTGCTTGATTATGGTAAGAAGTGAGATATTTTGTAATACGTGCTTGGGGGCTGCGTAAAAATAGTAAAACTAACGTGATGCTATCCAGCCGTCTACTATTTTAAGGAATCAGATGAACAAACATTCAGTCTTCAACAAGGTTAACATTCATCTGAAAAAGAAAATAAACTGGCATTCAAGAACTAATACCTGCCTTGTCAAAACAGAGAAGATTGACCTGTTATGAAAAAAGCAAGTAATCCTTTGACCCATAATGGTCTTTATCCATGGAAAACTGTACATAAATGTCAGAGATAAACAATGGATTTGGGGGAATAGAGATGATACTTCAAGAGAAGGATACTTGTTTCCTTCTTTGAAAGTCTCTCAAGCTCAGCTATCTCAACCTCAGAAACTAAGAAGCACCACCTGCGGTCATCAGAGCTAACTGCATGGCATGGCATGAGACCTGCAGTATCATATATCTAAGGTTTGATTAATATGTATGATTAATGCTTAATTCTTAGTTGTTAAGAGGTAAATTTCCTAGTAGTTGAGCACAAATGCCTGTTTGGAATGTTGAGATTTGTATAGTGTCTCAGTTTTTCAAAATACTTCCACTACTGTGGTCACTAATCCTCTAATAACAACAGTTGCATCACCTCTAGTAGAAAACATGAAAAAAAAAGCAATTAACTGGTATCCTCATGCTGAAGATAAAATGAAGTGGGGGTGGGGAAAGCATCAAAAGATTATTTTTATTCTTATGCTTTTTTTCTCCACAGCATCAGGAACAACTTTATCCTTTGAAAACCAGCTTGACAAGTTTTAAAACTGGCAGGTCATCACCCTTTGCTAACCTACTGTTTTAAAAGGTGGGGTAGAGGAAAAACATCACCATGACGTAGTGAGGTGGGTGTTGGTCTCTTCTCCCATGTAGTTAGCGATAGGATGAGAGGAAATGGGCTCAAGCTGCATCAGGGGAGGTTTAGATTGGATATTAGGAAAAATTTCTTCACAGAAAGGGTAGTCAAGCATTGGAACAGGCTGCCCAGAAAGGTGGTGGAGTCACCATCCCTGGAGGTGTTCAAAAAACGTGTAGACGTGGCACTTTGGGACATGGTTTAGTGGGCATGGTGGTGTTGGGTTGATGATTGGACTGATGATCTTAAAGGGCTTTTCCAACCTAAACGATTCTATGATTCTATGGTTGTTCTTTTGTAAGGAAAAGAAGACGACAGTCAAAATTTGGGGGCTTAAGTTGTTGTTTTCAATGATTTCTAGTGCCATTGGTATCAGATGCTTCCTTTATCCACACTAGCGATGATTACACCAACAAGTATTTCTTCTTAATCTCAAACACAAAAACTTGTCAGCTGGAGAAATGTAGTTGACAAACATGGTCACTTTGAAATTCTTCTGTAACAAATCCTTCTAATACAGCATGAATTTGTCTAAAAATATCTTCTAAAGAAAGATATTCAGGTTAACCACAAACATTAGAAAATGAAAATAAAATATTTGTTAAATTCTACTCCCTTGAACTTGGTGCATTAACAAACAGCTTGAATTACTTAATCATCTAATTCTTACAGGATCTCTGCTTAATGTGAAATCTTATCCGAAGCCTGTTAAGTCAATGAGAAACATAATTAATGCTAAGGGAGTTAGAATCTTTTCACAGGATAGTGGGTGATTAAATCCAAGGTACATAATAAGGCTGCAGGTATAGGACCTATGCCTCTCACTGGAGAGTGAAAGTGGAAAGTGAATGATGGAACAATTACATTCATCTCATGCTTCTGAGAATTACAGAAACTTCAGATGTTCAGCCTTAACTCCCATATAAAGACACAATAACAGATTTCAGATTCAGGTGGGTTCTTATTCTGGTTCTGTCACTAATTCACTGTGTGGCTTTAAGCACATCATTCTACCATTTTATATGCTCCATTTATAAAGTGTTTCACCTGCCACACAGATGTTATGACAGTTAGTTTGCTAGTGTCCGTAAAAAGTACTTTGAACACTAAATACTAGGTTCAAGAAACTAAGTTTAGCATATTGAACAACCCCATATCTCAGTTTCACTCTCTATGAGCATGTCTTCCTCTATAGTGTATTTCAAAGTTCAGTAATTTGAATGATAAATATGACAGTGCTAACTAACAACATAAGAATATGGAGAAATTTCTGATAAATGCAGACGCTCCAGCTAGAATGAATGTATATAAAAATGTAAAGTATCTAACACCTTACCAGAGTAACACACATTTCTTATACTGAATGTGAAAGAAACCTTGTGAAAAAAATGTGCAATCACAAAATTAAGCTTAAGATGTAAAAGGACAGGAACAACTCCACATTTTTATATTTGTTTGTTCATCACCTTTTGAGTTTGCAAATTTAGGGCATAACATTTAGAGCAGACTTTGTGACCACGTGTATGCATTCCATAGAAAGAGACAGACTAACAGATAGACACACGTTCCTTCTCTCACACACACACACACATACACACAGAGTATATGCTCCAACTGGGGTACCTTTTATTTTCTTGCTAAGAAGACAAGAAGGACTTACAAGTGTAAAAAGCATGACCCCTGCATGAAATTGAAAAGCATATACTTAGGAACACTCAGAAGTGGGGGGAAAAAAAAATGAAAATAATAAAGCCAATGTCTTTAGAAACTGCCTGTCTAAAGGAGGTGGGAAAAAACTTACCTTTCTGTGTAATATAACAGCTGTTTTTCAGCTAATGTAACATGCAATAAATCAATGTTTAATAAGTTGTATACGAATATCTTAAAATTTATGTGTACGAAAAGATAGTACAGTAATATGATTTCCTTTCATTTTCTTTACTTTCTTCTTTTTTTTTTCCTTTCTTAATGAACTAGTTCCTGGTCTACTTTCAGTATTTTACAGAGCATCCACAGTGTGATCATTTCCCAGACATTAAGTCTCTTTGTTTGAATCTGCCCCCACTCTTTTATCTACAAAATCTCAGAATAATTCTCCTATAAATTAACTCGCTAGTATTCTTCAATGGCTCTAATATCAAAAGGTTCTATCAAGTACGCAGACCAAACCGTAGTTTAAATCTCAGGAAATATTTTACCATCTTTATCTCTTAAAGAATCTTTACCTTTTCTCTCACAGCTTAAGCTCCTTCCTTATAATTTTTTCATTTTTTTTTCTTTTAAATCAGAAAAGTTCTCTAAATTTTGAGCAATAATTTTCTGAGGGAGATGATATTCCAGCCTACACTCCATCTTCATTCTGTAGTCTTACTTCTTATGTGTCAAGGGTTTCATATATTAAATAGATATGATAAAACTATATATGATATACTGCCTACGCTTGCCTTATTTTTCAAATTGTATGTAATCTAGTTCTTCTATTTTACTCCTCAACACCTCACTTTTTTTTCAGAAACAATACATTTATTACCTAGATTAAACAACTCCTTTTTTTCACTTTCAGTGTGATAACATTATGAAATAACAGATTAACAATTGTCAGGACAGAAGTGAAACATTAGAAATAAGCCCATCAAACTAATAATTTACTTTAAGAACTGCCAGAAACTATTTTTCCCAACAAGCTTTACAGTATGTCCAATGTGGACTTTGAGTCATATTTGTGCATTTTACAACCGTAAATTTTAACAGTATTTATCTGGAGTCCAGTTTTTAAAAATCCTGAATCTTAGTTTAGTTTCTAGTAGTAAAGTGAACTTACTATTGGAATATCCTGAATCACTGCCTGGTAAGCTGGAGTTAGAAATTCAAGCTCTGCTTCAGCATGGTCTGTATTCACTACGCATTCAATCTCATAGACACGAATATCACAGGAGGACTTCAGAAGAATCTGACAGTGGTAGCAACCAGCATACCGAGGAATAAATTTTATAGGAAGCTCAACTGCATCACTTCTATCTAAAAATAAAACCAAAAAATTGCAGTGTTGTAAAGCTTTTCAGAAACATCGAATTCACAAACAGAATCTGGAGAGAGTTCCAATAAACTGTAGGAAAGTCTCCCCAGCAGTACATGCAACAATTTAAAACAAACAATAGAATTTTAGGACTCATAATATAAGCACAGCCAAATTTTTATTTTCCTAAAAAAAGATATATTTAGGCATCTAAACAATATTTTCTATTGGTTTTAGTAGTGCACAGAGAGAAGTATTTTAAAAGGTCTATTAAATCTAGTAGAAAAATTAAACATATATGAATTTCTGTAAATATCAAAAAAGTACAGCAGTTACTATACTTTTGTCAACAGTTACTATGAGTTATCAGAGACAATACAGTATATTTGGCTAATAGTAGCCCCAGCAATGACTGGAATTCTGTTAAGTTTAGTAGTTCTCATGAGAGCTACTCATTAGACTTTTCCTATGCCCAAGATTGGATTGAAAGTCCGAGATTCTGAAAATGCCAGGGGTGTCCAAGTTGGATCAGAATCGTGAAAAGTCCCATTTGTCCAATCTACACCATGTAGGAAAAACTCCCCCACAATAATCTCTAGAGTAAGGAAGAAGTAATACAAATGCTTTCCATCTTTGGACATAGCCAGGTCTATCAATTCTGCTGCAAAGACTTCCTCCTCTGCTCTTGCTTACAGAAGGGATCAGACTCTTTCACAGTATTTTAAGGCCTTCACTAGCCCTTGTAGGACACTTTCAAAAGAGAAGGGAAGACACATGAGGAACTCCAGTGACTGGCCATAAAAAGAGTTCCCCAGTCCAACTCTCCCAAAAGTCTCTAAGAAACCTGAAAAACTACATGGAAGACTGCAGCTGTAAGAACTTCACTGTAGTTTTATATGTAACAAAGACTGTTTAATAGAACCTTACAGATAAAACTCCAAACAAATTGCTTCTCCCTGAGGAGGAACACCTGACAAATTGGTGGAATTGTGGATTTTCCATTCTTGTTTCTTAATTTGGCTTATTTTCTGATGATATGTATGACAACTGGACTGAAACTATTCTAATATCTTCAGTGATGACTACTGAATTTTGAAAGTGCAATCAATCTTCATTTGTGATGCTGCTCATTCTTTTTCACAAAGAGGTGCTCCTCATGTATTCAGTTCTCACCTCTCTGCAAATGAACAGCAAATTGAAGCTTTCTTGTTGCCTTATGTCATCACTACTTTAGTTTTTTCACAAAAATAGCTCAACTTCAAGAGACGAATCATACAGAATGACATTATTAATCTTTCAACATTACTAGGCTATCAAAAAGATTATAAATTGCACCTCAGGTTTAACCCTCTCTGAAATAAATTAGTTTGTCCTCTTTTAAAGACAAGATTAATGGCCTGGTAATTTTTGAATTATTAGGTTTTTTTCTATTTTGTCACTAAGTTATTATCCCCATTGGCTATCTTTCATAAAAGTGACCTGAGTTTGTCAGTTACACAAGGAATGAAACTGTCCTTCCCATTCTTCTGCTCATTAGTACAGTTCCTGATTTTCTCTGTCTACAAGAATTATTTTAGGATGTTGAAACAAAATATTTACTTAAAATTTAAAGTACACATTTTAAATACTTGCATTTCAAGATAAAGTAGATGTTTACAACATGTATTTGAAGGAAGATAATACAGTGCACTGGAAGCTCCAAAATATTTTTGCATGAGGTTTACTTTCTTGCACTAAATGGAAATTGTAATTACTAATAATTAGGGTTATCTTTCATTGAGTTGGACCCACCTTTGAAATGCACACTTCAAACAGAAATGCCTCCTATAGAAAAATTTAAAAACAAAACGAAGAAGAGACTTCCTACTCATCCCATTCCATATTTATAATATTTAGTTTGGCATTCTTTTGTTAAAATATTTGTTTCTTATGCATTAAAAAAATACATTGAAGAATAGGTCAGTTGAATAATTGAAATATTGTGATCAATTACAATCAATGGAAAGGAAAGCAAGTCAGTTGGTGAGGTTTATTTGTCCTGGTTTCAGCTGGGATAGAGTTAATTTTCTTCCTAGTAGCAGGCACAGTGCTGTGTTTTGGATTTAGTAGGAGAAGAATGTTGATAACGCACTGACGGTTTAGTTGTTACTAAGTACTGCTTACACCAGTCAAGGACGTTTCAGCTTCCCAGGCTCTGCCAGGTGCACAAGAAATTGGGAGGGGGCACAGCCAGAATAGTTGATCCAAACTGGCCAAAGGGCTATTCCATACCATATGACGTCATGCTCAGTATAGAAACTGAGGGGGTTGGCCAGGGGGCAGCGATCGCTGCTCGGGAACCGGCTAGGTATCGGTCGGTGGGTGGTGAGCAATTGCATTGTGCATCACTTGCTTTGTATGTTGTTATTATTATCATTACTATTTTACTTTATTTCAATTATTAAACTGTTCTTCTCTCAACCCAGGAGTGTTTCTCACTCTTACTCCTCCGATTCTCTCCCCTATCCTGCCAGGGTAGGAGGAGTGAGAGAGCAGCTGCGTGGTGCTTAGTTGCTGGCTGGGGCTAAACCACAACATTATTTAACATGATAAATATTTTAAGCAATAAGGCATGGTTTCCAAAGTGAGACAGGATCTCCAAATCAAAATGATTACAGAAATCACTTGCCTGTGAATTATAGGTGAAGGTTTTTTTTTTTCTGAAAAATGTTTTTTTCATGCTAACTTTAAATACCATAAAGTAAACTGGACTTAAAAGTTTCTCATCTTAGCATGTTTTCTTCTTTCTCAGTCTCATAAAATATTCAGCAAAGATTAGACTAGGAATTAATTTAAAGATTTAATGAAAATAATCCACAGGGTCACAACTGGCCTAACGATTTCTGAGACAAAGGTAGTAACAGTAAGCAATGGGCAGCATTTATGTTATTTCTATGTAACAGGAAGCAGAGCCTGCACCCATGGAAATGAATGAGACTGCAAGTATTTCTTCAACAGTGACAATTCAGGTGGAACAATACAGGGTTTGGGTACAGTTTTCTTCCCTGGACAGGATATTTATTGTTTGATGAGGAGATATTGTATGTGACATAGGCAAACAGTTTTATTTTATAGATTTGTGTTAGACAAATGCCTATGGGAAACATTTACTTGATCCTGAATCCAAATTTCTGAATTGGGTTTAGTTAATTTTTTTTAGCCCTATTACAAATTGTGGGAGGAGGGAAAGAGCAAGAATAGAAACACTGGTCTTCCATATCACAATCTGCTGGCATAATTTCTGAAGGTAGGAAACTATGTGCCTTCAGCAATTAGTCAACTACTTGCACATTATATTAGCTTTTATTCAGCAATGATGGTTCTATCTATTTAGAAGCTCAAAGCTAAATTACACAGTGAACTTATCTCAGCCTCTGACACCGTGCATGTGTCACAAATAACTGGTTAAATTAACCTGAATACTGAATTTGCAGGTATGGACACCTAGAAGGTTAAATAAGCAACCATATTGAAAAGCCTAGTCTCTTCTGACTTCTGTTTATATATCAGGTCTTCAAATGATCTCATCTGAATTGGAACATCACTCTACTCAGTAGTCTTGAAAAAGCAACCACTCTTTTATGTCCCTTAACAAGTGCTGATGTTTTGAAATTTTTGCTATCACTGTGTATGTTTATTTGCTGATTTTCTTTCACTTTATCTGAATACAACAGATTTGTAGAAGAGTTTCTAAAAAACCTACTGTTTATTGGTTCTTTTTTCCACTTAAATACAGTATATCATTACACATGTAAGCAAACAGTTAAATACACTTGATAAATCAGAAAAGGAAGATCTACTGGAGGAAAAAAAAAGAATGAAAGCAGGTTTTCCTTAATTGATTTAAAAATGCAAATGGCAGATGTTTTTCAATGTCTTGTCATGAATACTCAGCAGCCATGCTCATGTATCACATTCAGAAGCCAGTGAAGAGCTGTGTGGCACTACAATAAAGTATAAAAAAGAGTTTCTTGGGAGTTGGTTGTTTAGTAAATATTGCCCCTTAGTATTTCTGAAGAATACTTGAAAAACTTTAGAAAGAAGCAGGCTATACACTCGCTATGCCAATGGGCAACTGGAATGCTGCCAAGTAAAAAGTTTACTTAATACAACTTAAGAAACATAGTAAAGCTAATGTGCTTTCTTAAGTCACCCGATGCATAGCCCCTACTGAAAAGGATTAGCCAAATTATAAAAGTATTACATTGAGAAAAATATAGTAGAGTAATAATTCAAAGTATCTTTATCCAAAATCACAACAAAGACAGAGCTAAGATCTCTCTAAAACGTGCCCAAAATTTACAAATATCAAAAATTTCCAAAGTCATTCTTCATGACTGGAAGAAGGAAGTGGCTGAGACAAGATCTTTAAAAAAGCAAGCAACAGAGGGGAAAAGAAGGAAGATTAAGCAAAATTTCCTACAAAAAGAAAAGAGAGATCAGAACTAATAAAAAGAGTGCACTGAATGCATAAGGAAGTATTACATGGAGAGAGTCAAAGACCGTTTTTATACTACTTACTGCAAAATAGTAAGTTAATGCAAAATTAGTAATGAAGGCTTAATGCCAGAAAGATATAACAAGACCTAGCTAGAGATTTCTGTAGTACATGACAATAACATTCCTTTCTTTTTGCAATCTAGAATTCTCTAAGAGAAGAAGTTTTCTTGTTAAAAAGAGAAATAAGCCAGTAGTTGTTTTAACAGAAGTCAGGAAAAAGCCACAACAATCTGAATAAATTAACTGTAGGAATAATTATCAAGAAAGTAGAAAATTCCTAACAATTCCTGATAGTTCTGTAGAGAAAGCTTTTTCATCCAATCACTGATGAGGAAAGGAAAAAAAAAAGGGGGGGGGGGGGTGCTCTTTTTGGATATTCTTTGCAAGTATAACAGCAGGCAGCCAGCATTGTCAAATCCTGTAGCAACAGGCAACAGAACTCTCACATTAGCTTTTGATACTGAATCTAAACTAGATAGCAAGGTGGAACAACATTTTTTCATTGAAAATGCATTGTGGACTTTTATTTCTTCCTGGACATTTTTAATGCTGAAATAGTACAACCTAGCCATCAAAAAAATATGGTTTTAGTTTTATTTTCCTGCCTAGGTTTTTTATGTCTACCTTTAGGAAATAAACTAAACCATATGGCATGACTAAAAGCATTCTAGGTGCATGCCTGCCTTAGAAAAGTTCAACAACGTACTTGCTTATAAAATACAGTAAGTGTATATCAGGATATACTTGCTTAGGCGTATATCCATTTGAAAATTAAAATCTTAACATTATTTTAAAGAACTGTACAAATTTATCATTACTGATGTAATATATATGTATATTTCTCCTTACGTGGCAACAGCAGTTGGTATTTGGTTATTATTACAACTTATAATATAAAGTACTGATATGCTGGTATTGACATGTTGCTGTATTGCTTTTCAATATCAATTGCTATCAGTTACTCCACTATATTTTCTTTCCTTTAAAATACTTCTAGTTCAAGGGTATTAATATCAGATTTCTGATAACAGTACGATTGGCAATGTAAAGTCCTGTCAAGACAGAAGATTGCAAACAAAAAAACAGTGCAAAAAAAGAAAACCAAAGAAACAGGAAGCCCTTTTTATAAAGTGCTTGCATGTTGTAGTATCCATGAACTGTCACAGGCAAATATGTGAGGCGCTCTACCTCAGGAATTTCTACACATTTTTTTTTCCATTACTCAAAGCCATCACCACTGTCATGTTACAATACATAAAGGCACAGCCTATTCCAGAAAATTCCTGAATTTCCTAACTTTGGGATACATGCTTATTGTTCTTACATCTGGATACCCACCACAATGCTTTAGTTTTAGATATTGGTAACAATAGATCTTGTATTATTTAGGCAATTCCTCAAATTTATCTGTAGAATGTTTCCTTTTCTACAACAGAGAAGATCCTACATATGCCTGAACTTTATTTTCCAAATTTTGTGTGTACTAAAGTTATGGTCCTTAATTTTTGTTAAACTTTGGTGCAAATAATTTATGAGTACTAAGAAATCTGATAACCAACTTCTATCTTCCTGAATAAATTTTTTTCTCTTTTCCCTAATCAACCAATTTTTACTTTAGCTTTGATTTTTCAGTCTTCATTTATTTCAACTAGATGTCTAGAAATGTATAGTTCTATTTATTTTGGTGCAATTTTAGCTTTTAAGTATTTCATTCTTCTTCCCCTGTTTGTATAATTTGACTGCATCAGATGTTTATTTCACTTTCAATACCAAAAAAACATATTATTGGACATTCATCTTAACATTAATATTTCACCAAATAAGTCTTATATTAAGCCCTAGCCTGACAGTTGGAACAAAAGTGTGTAACTTAGGAAAGCTTCCACTTTCTTTTTTACCAGACTAAGTGCTATAAAGATTGTTATTTCTCTTGGGTTTGTGTCAGTATTTAATAAACCTCACACTCACATCATTTTACAGGTATCATGAATTGTTTCATTACAAACCTCTGTGTTATGTAGAAAGCATTATGCTTTCTGCATAGAGCCCTTTACAATCAGACTTATTCTCCCTTCCTAAGTACTTATAGGTAACCTGAATAGGACCTCTTTTCCTCAGAGGCCACTGAGAGATCAAGCTACTCAAGCTTTCAAGACCTTGAAATAATTACTGTAGCACTTCCCTGAACCCCTCCTCATTTGTAACCTCCCTTCCGAAGTATGGAAACCAGAACGGGATCTGATGTTCCAGTAATACTCTCCCTTTCATAAAATGGTAATAGCACTTTTCAATACCTACAGTGTATTTTTCCAATTAGGCATTCAAGGATCCTTGTTTTTCAAAATTTTCCAAAAAATTCCTTAATGAAATAGTGAGAGGGAGCTGAAGTCAGAAAAACACAGAGTGGGAAATAAGGCTGAAAGCTTTAGTTCACACTGTGAAATAAGTACTCTGCTACTTTGCAGATCTCTCGAACTTTTTCAGAGACATCACTTTGCAAAACAAAGCCCTTCCTCCCCTTTCAACCTATGTTATTTCATCTTTGATACATTATTTAGTATGAAACCCATGTTGTTCAAATAAACCAGACTGCCAAGCAAGCTGTTCTGATTAGTTAAAACTTAGTTAAAGCTGATCTTTCATTACCTGTTGAAAAGACAAATAGGATGGATTTTTGGTTTGGTTTTCACAGTTTTACCCAAAGTCCACAGCCATTTCCTTCTTTCCCCACCATAATTGGTGTTGTGCTGCTAGACAGGAGCAGCAAATACACAGCAGATAAACTGCTTACAAACTCTATTAAACAAGGATAATATAATAGCTCTGACTTGTCAAACATGCTCCTTACTTGCAGGAAGAGCATGTGCTTTTATACAGATACAGTTCTATAAATTAAGTCTGCATGGCAGGAAATCTTTGGACAAAACTGTAAAAAATAAAAATTATCAAGATTATAAACATATATATATGCATTACGAAGTCAGTGACACTGGTAACTAGATTTCAAAAGTTTTTAAACATGTATCTTTACAAAATAACAGCAAAATGTACTAAATTTAAAATTAATTGTTTTCTCCTAAAGGTGCACAGAATACGTGAAGGCAGATGGATGCTTATCAAGTTACAACTCTGACCCATAAAACCTCTCTATTCAAAGTTTCTTGTATTTTCACCTTTAGAAGGAAGACAGGGAGTGACACTGGGACAGCACAACATTCTTCCAGTCACAGCATGGGACAAGTCCAAATATGCTAATAATAATGCATAAAATAAAATTAATAAAATAAATACAATGAAAGGAAGTCAGTGTCTTCCTCCCAGATCCAGTGATAATAAGAAACAGGCACTGCGAACATCAGATCTATTACTGGCTTTAGAGAAGCAGAATCTTCTAAGCCTCACAAATTCAATGGTCTCAGGACTGCACTAAAGACAAAGATAAGCCTTGACGCTGACAGTCATGCAAGCAGATGTCAGAGTTCGCTGATGAAAACCTAAATCACATATGAGCATCCTGACCCCTAAAGGCTTCATTTGTCAAGTAAGCTTGAAGCCTTTGCTGTCTATCCATAAGTTCTTCTTCTAGGCAGACTCCAGGTTTCAGTGAATCTTCTGAATCTCAATTCTGACGAGAGAATGAGGTAAATGATACTCTGATATGTTTCCGGAGGATTAACATCCTTCTTCAGGGCAGTGGGAAGCCTATTCACACACCAGCATAAGAGAGAGGCCTTCCAAAAATTTTTCACAATACAAACCCTGTAGTAAATACAACTATTCTACACTGAATTCATTATTGCAGGTATTAAACACAAAAGAAACACATCCAGTCTAATATTTAAATCCTTCTCACTTTTGCAAGACCAAAACAACCTTTTATTAATACATATATAGTAGAACCAGCCATTCAATATATATAGATGGAATGAAAACTATTAAGATAAAGACCTATATCATCATTTTTCAGAGCCACATTTTGAAACAGAATCATATTTTAAATAAATCCTTTGTATGAAGGAAGAGTAAAAAGAAATGCTACCACTTACACTTTTTAATCCCATTTGTGCCTCACTATCCTGGATGATTAAGACCACCAAATGTAATTAAATTTTTGTTACTATACTGTCAGTTGAACCATAGAACTGAACTCTGAAAGTTAACATGATAAGTGGCTAGAATAAACCTTCAAAATGTAAACAGTAAAATGAAAAGATAACAAAATTTTTGTTATTGGACAGTAACTATGTAATTTTGCTTTAAAAGATTAAGATTTTATTCAGAAAAAAAACCCCTAAGATACAGAAAAATTTATACAGCATGGGGACCATGGAATACCAGGAAGAAACAACAGAATTACTGATAATGCTTTATTGAAGGGTAGATTTAGAACCCCAGGAAATTGCTTTGAAGACATAAATAAATAGATAAAAGATAAAAAAAAGATTGCAGTGATTAAACCCAGTGCTGAGCAAATACATGAGACAACATCTAAAAGTCATAGAAAGAAGGAGATAAGGTTGACCACAGGTCATGAAAAACTACTAATGCAAATTTTAAAACATAGCATATAATTATCAAGAAAATATATATAGTGATTAGAAAACGTTACTAACATAAAAAAGTCCATCTACAGATAATACAGTGTAGGTAAATGTTTTTACTTAGCTATCTGATATGACTATATAAAACACAAAAGGAAAAAATTGAAAATAATTTTTAATCTCTAACAGTAAGAATGATGCGATGCATGCCAAATAATGATTTCAAATTTAATTCTTGATTGTTAGTTTTTCTGCACTTTATTTATTGGAAAGTATGGCAATGAAAACATAACATCACATATTTCTAACTATAGACTGTAATTTACGTGAGAAAAATACTGAGATCAGATTAACATTATAGACTCAGTTATTCATGGGTAACATTTTCATATATTAACAAAGAATCAAAAACTATCAGGTTTGGGGGTGTCATGTTACTGCTGAAGATGTAGATTTTGGGGCAGAATACAAAACTGAGACTCTCTCTGCTAAGGAATGGGAATGATACCTATCTTTAGGTATCATTCTAAGGTCTGGTATTGCATTTTCTTTTTTAAATTGCCAGTAAATATCAGACTGAAATTCAATAGTCATGCCACTCTGGGTATTTATTTGGCTCCTCTAAATGAAATTATGTTACATATAATGAAGTGACCAAATAGAATGTATTTGTATTGTACAATCTACGTAGTGTTCATTATTACTGGTAGAAATGGAATTTATATCCCGTTATGTTAGACAGAATGTAAACAACAAAAATAATAATAAAACTTCCTATCCTAGAGGTGTAGAATATGAAAAAATAACTTCCCCATTCCAACATCAACAGGTACGATACATGCAAACATCTGATCATAACACAACTATATCTTTTTATTTCCACATTTAGCCTAGCCCACAGTCTTATAAATATACAACAAAAAGAGATTTGGGGAAAAAAATAGGTCAAGAGTACCTTAAATCACTCGGTTACATAAAATTCTGTTCTATAATGAAGGGGCTCCATGTAGTACAACAGTCATTTAATTAAACCTGCTGATTATGTTGCTGAAAAGCTTACCACAACTCATTCTTAATTTTCTCTGATTTCATTAGAAATCCAAGCTTTCTTGGGAAAGAAAAGGGAGCAGAACAGAAAAGACAGGTTTGATAAGAATGAATTACAGGAGCAGCTATACCTTATTATAGCTGCAGAGTAATGAGTAAAACTTTTACCCTAGGTTATAGGGCTGCATCAAAAGAAGCGTGACCAGCGGGTCAAGGGAGGTGATTCTCCCCCTCTATTTCACTCTCATGAGACCCCACCTGGAGTACTGTGTTCAGCTCTCGGGTCCCCAGCATAAGAAAGACATGGACCTGTTGGAGCGGGTCCAAAGGAGGGTCACAAAATGATCAGAAGGATGGAACACCTCTCCTATGAGGACACGATGAGAGTTGGGGTTGCTTAGCCTAGAGAAGAGAAGGCTCTGGGGGAGACCTTACAGAAGCCTTCCAGTACCTAAAGGGTGCCTACAGGAAAGGTGGGGAGGGACTCTTTATCAGGGAGTGTAGTGATAGGGGGAGGGGTAACAGTTTTAAACTGAAAGAGGGTAGATTTAGATTAGATATTAGAAAGAAATTCTTTACTGTGAGGGTGGGGAGACACTGGAACAGGTTTCCCAGAGAAGTTGTGGATGCCCCCTCCCTGAAAGTGTTCAGGGCCAGGTTGGATGAGGCTTTGAGCAACCTGATCGAATGGAAGGTATTCCTGCCCGTGGCAGGGGAGTTGGAACTAGATGACCTTTAAAGTCCCTTCCAACCCAAACCATTCTGTGATGTATGATTCTATAGTCTAATATTGATGGTCTTATGGCCCTTTTGTTTTGTACTGGCTGTCATTCCTTGTGTTTGTAGTTTGACTCATCACACACTACAATTTCTCCATTAACTTTCATGTCACATCTTCCTTTTATCAATAACCACAAAAGGAATGACCCTCTGACTGATGAGGGATTACAGCAAGGGGTGCGAGAAAGCTGGGAAAACAAATGGGTAGAATTCATCAGGTAAAACCTCAAACCAAGTGTAACTTGTGCTGGTTTTGTTCTGGAAACACACATACAGGGACAGATGAGGCAAGAGAGTTGAAGCATTTCTATGGATGCTTTATCCAAGGAAACCATCAGCTACCTAGTCTGGTGAATCGTGGAGCTGGTTTTGGATGCTACTTCTCTGTTGCTCAGAATCTAGAGCCATTATTTTAATTCCACTTGACATTTCAGCCTTTTCATTCTTTAATAATACACTGCTAAGAAAACAGCAACTTATTTCAATGTTAATTCTGCCTAACCTGAGTTTCTCAATGCTCAATCGCCTATCCTTTGGTTTATAAAGCATTAACGTTTTACTGTCAATTACCTTTCTGCTGAGCTATATATGGGGATTGAATTATTTCTCAGGCTGCTTCTGATGATCCAGAGGGACTAAAGCTCTTAAGGATCCTATTTGAAACAACAGCAAACAATCACTGTGATATGTGATGTGATCTTCTTACATACCAAATTTTTTACACAGCAAAGAATTACAGGATACCTTCTGCCTATCATCAGGAGGAGCTTTAAGAGGATGGGGGTACTCAAGGTGTAGTTTGATGCACAGATGAGACCAAAGAATCCCTAACAATCTCAGTATGAAAGAGCTGGGCTGAGGTTTAGACTGTGTCCTCAGTCATTCTGCTAATGGCAGACTTACTAGATAATCTTCCTTCCGCATGCAGTAAGTACAGACTCCGTGGGTCACATAACACTGACACACTATAGGGGCTGTGCTTGAACTGTTTGGCAGGCACACAGAATTCAAAGTGATTGTGGGGCTGCTCTTGTCCTAAGCTTTATTTTCTAGCACTGGAACATTTTTGTGGTTTGTCTTTTTCAAATTCTTTCAGAAGTTCCATAAACTTCTTACACACACCAGACCCTTCACTTCTGTACTAGCTCTCCTGCCAATATTGTGTACTGAGGCAAGACCATCTCCTCAGTTTTTACGATGCTTCTAATTTATCTGTAGATCTCATTGGCCATTTCAGCATTAAGAAAGGTCTCACATTGAAATAATAATTTTGTGTGACTGTTGATCCTTTTCACTAACAACTGTTTTCCAAAACCAGCCTCTTACCTGGTTTAGCACACAGACTCTTCCACATGTAGTACTACGTTTGGTTGCACTAAAATACATAGTTTATAACAATGTAGCAATTACAACTAACTATTCTTTCACAAAATCTGGGTCATTGCTAACGCAACAAAGGCTTTATATAATCTTCTAAATTACTGATGAAAAGTAGTTAACATTGTCCATCGAGTGCTGGTTCCTGAGGGCTCACTTTCTGATGACTCTCCAGCAACAAATTAACAACAAAATTTGCTAAAGTTTTGCAATCTGGCCAATGTATTATTTTAGTTCCATACAAGTATATGGTTTGGGTTTTGATCAAGATGTCATACTGAAAGCAAGGTAAACATATTGCATTCTTTTTATCTATTAGACCTATAATACTGCCAAAAAATTAATAAGGTTATTTAACAAGATCTATTTTAGAAGAAAATATGTTGAGTGGCACTAATTTTTACCTTCTAATTTCCTGTTGGCAGAGTTCTTAAAATATTGGCTAGACACTTTTCCTGCTACTGCAGTCTAAGAAATTCTGATCTAAGGATTGACTTTAGTTAGCTTGCTTCCCCCTTTGTTTTTCTTCATAGATCTAAGCACTCTGTCATTCCTTCAGAGAAGCAGCTACTCCCACCCTAAGGAAAGCTACCACTGTGGCTAAAATACTGCTTCTTCTTCAGATAATGAAGTAACAAAATTTTCAAATGAGACCAATGTTTTGCCTCCATCCACAGGAACACCACCTGGGGACTTCTGTCACAATATTAGATTTTCTAAGTGCCTGTAAATATTCCTGTGTTTCCTCATCAGCACTGAATCAGCTGGCACTGTCTTTGTACTGAACACATCATTGTCTGTTTTCATGCTATCAGCTGGTTATCTCAGCTTCCCTTTTTAGCTGTTCTTTAGCTCACCAGCTCTCTCAATTCACTATCAAAGCCCCATTTAGTTCTCTACATCATCTTGACATTTCTACTCCCTCATGTAACTATTTAAGTGTCCTAGAAGGAAAAAATATCAAAAAGATCATGTTTACTGCAGTATGATTAAGTTTCTGACTTTCCATTGCTTATGTCCCTCTTCCAGATACTTTTATAATTTCCTTTGAGAGATAAAGCAGCAGCATGACCTAACAGAAAAATAACCACTTCCTTACTGTAATGCAGTTTATTCACTACATTTAGCAATTAATATTCTAAAACTTTCAGATATATTCATTCACATTTCAACTCCAAAAATAATTTGAGAAGTTGCTAAGCAACAGTGACCTGCCATCTGGTCAGTTAACAGCCTTTGTTCCGAGATCATGATGGAGGTTTTATTATGTCCTTATCAGATTTGTGTGTCCAGATTTTGCTCTCTCTCCCAGCTGGTATTCCCCTATTCTACAGTGCAATAAAAAGAATCCCCTACACCACTCAACAAAGTCATTATGACTTTTTTTAGTTCACCTCTACATCAGTTATTACAAACACAGGCAATTATTTTTTAAATTGACAATAAAAGGATTTTACCTAGGATTTAAATATTCTGTCACTCAAGAAATGTTTCAGCCTCCAACCTATGTTACATCTATTCTACAACTTCTGACTGCTAGTCCTGTAGTTCCTCATCAGACTAGTCTTGCTTCCACTACTGCAATAATTATTGTCATCTTCCTAAAAACATGCCCAGTGACACCATAAAATGTTTTACAGCACAGGTACTGTAACCTAAGTCAAATGAATCTGTAACACAAAGACTTATCAGAAATAAGAAATTCCTTAATTATTCCAGAAAAGAAACAAAAACCACAAGGGACACACCAAGTATGGAAACAAGCATATACCATGAAAGCACATGACTGATTCCAATGACACTTGGAGAAGTGAACTGCAGAAACGTGCATAAGGACTCTACTGATCAAGAAAAGAAGTGATGAAACAAATCTATGGATTTTTCACATTGGTGGACTGACTATAATTCAAGCCTTTACTAAATTTTCTAAGGAAACTACTACTTACCTTTTAAGTAGCAAAACCAAAAATTATTTGTGTTGTTATCAGATACCTGTGGGACATTACATTAGCTTTGATATAACCATGTACAGATACACTAGCAGGTAAACATAAACACAATTTTTATCACAGAATCATTTAGGTTGGAAAAGACCTTTAAGATCGAGTCCAACAGCCAGTCTAGCACTGCCAAGTCCACCACTAAACCATGTCCCTAAGGGCCACATCTACATGTCTTTTAAATACCTACAGGGATGGGGACTCCACCACCTCTCTGGGCAGCCTGTTCCAACGCTTGACAACCCTTTCAGTGAAGAAATTTTTCCTAATATCCAATCTAAACCTCCCCTGGCACAACTTGAGGCCATTTCCTCTCATCCTGTTGCTTGTTACTTGGGAGAAGAGACTGACACCCACCTCGCTACAACCTCCTTTCAGGTAGTTGTAGAGAGCAATAAGGTGTCTCCTCAGCCTCTTTTTCTCCACACTAAACAACCCCAGTTCCCTCAGCCACTCAAGTGCTTTGAAGAAATGCAACCTAGAGTGCTTTATAGGTTTAAATAAAGCATTTTAAAAAAAAAAAATCAACTAGCAAAGGAGGGATCAAAATGAAAGCCAAGCAAAAAATAAAGCAGTTAAGATTTCAGTAGAAAATTTAAGATACTAGAAAAATTGGAGGCAACAGAGACTGACCAAAACCAACAAGATCACTCTGAAGACTAATGCACAACTTTTCATTGATGAGGGACAGGGAGAAAACAGTGTACAATTAGTTGACACCTCTCTCTGGCTGACTGAGGTGTAGGCAAACAAGAAAAGATATGTGGTATAACTGGCACAATTTGAGCACATATCAGTGCTGGATGAGAAGTGGAAGTGAGAAATGAGCACAAATTCAGGATCTGTCAGATAAGCAAACCAAACAAATTTCTCTTTTAGAGCAAGTGTCCTGTGATTGTGTGCCTTTAAGAAAACAAAGAGCAAATGGAAAGCACTGTTTTGAGCTAATAAGATAGAACTTGGGTAGTGATGACAAAGACAAGGCTGAGGATTTGATGAATAGCAGAATGTAGAGAAAGATCATTTTCTAAATCTATGTAGGAAAACCTTAAAAATACAGATCCTCTCAGAGAAAAAAAAAAACACAACAAATTCATCCTATTTAAGACTATTCTTACCTGTTTTCTGAGGTGAATGGTCTTTTCCTGATAGAACTTTCAAATTAACTCTGCTTGATGCCAACACTGGAATAGAGAACTTCTCAGGCACCTCAAAGAATTCTTGCATGCTCACTTCTACACTGTAATCCACATACTTCGTCTCCGGAGGGAATTTACGGGGTTTCAGGAGTGCATGTCTCTGCAAGTGAAGAAATAAGGTATACATATGAACAATCATCTCATAATAATTTCAGGTTAAGAAATGTCAAATTATACAGGCTTAAGGGTGCAATTCTAAAACTGAATTGGTAATTAGACAAGTTATATAGAAATTGTTGAGAGAACCTTCTAAATAAAAACTGCCTTGTATAATTTTTTTAGACATCATGCATCTGAAACATTAATTTAAGAAAAAGGCATTTTGAGATTTACAGTAAAACTACCTCCTACCCAGAAACCTCTCTGCAAGCCTTTATAGGTATTCAAGGAAGGCAAGAAAAGGGGAGAAAACCAGGAAAAGAATCATATATTTGTATCAGATGTTTCTTCTTTTACTTTGTAAAGTTTCTGGATAATAAAAAGCATGAAAAGGAAAAATTACTTGGATATTTTGCGAGGGATAACTATATAGTTAGCTGAGCTAACTTTGATACTTTAATGACCACAATATATTTTAGAAATGAAAGCATTTAGAATTAATTTTAGGGACAAATAAGCTCCTCCTCTTGGTAAAAAGCATTGCTAATGAACAGCATGAAACATATTAGTAAAGGATTAGCACAGTACATAAGGGCAAGCTCCAAATAGGCATCTAAATTTGACTAAATTTGACTCCTGTAATATAGCATTACAGAAATAATGCAATGATTTAATACACTACTTGCTCAAAATTGCCATTTTCAATCCAATAACACAGCATAATTGCAATGTTCAAGATTAACTGTAAGTTGAACAAATTTAAAATCTGAAACTAGTCGACCTTTTTCATAGACAAGTCTTTGAATTCATGACTATTGTGTATTATCTTAGGCAAATCTAGGGAAGAGATAAATACAGAAATATTCAGTTTGTGCCAGAAAAACTGGTTTATTCTCAAAGCCTATTGGTTTTAAATAATGCCAGGACAGCAGGTATCAGTATATATCGCAATGGGACAAGGAATGGAGATCCATTGTGGGAATTCAAAAAGACAATTTAAAAGGAAAGTTGATCTTAGGGACTACTGTTAAGGGTAATATGGTCAAACTACTGCTCAAATCAACTGAGCTGGGGTTCTGCTTTGGGTTGGTGGTTTGCCTTTTTTTTTTTTTTTTCTTTTTCTTGTTTTAATACAAAACTCACATTCCCTTGCTGATTTTAGAAAGCAGACCTACACTCCGCTATTGCTTTGTTTTGACCATTAATCTATCCATCCAAAGTGTCAATACAGTGTTAAGCACAAAGTACATATGGAATTTGGGAAGCTGTTAAGCTTTAGCTGCTAATGTAGTTTTTTGACACAATAAATATAGAAACAGATTACTATTCAAGATTCTTTTTCTACGAAGCATAACTGGACAGATATATCTGACAAAAAAAACCTCATAAAAACCCTGTTATCATAGTTATTTTTTCATGGTATTTACACCATTTGTATGGTGCAAATATAATTTACAGAAGGGACAAGAAGAATTGTTATGTAGTTGAAAACCTGAACTGACTATTAATTTTTATCATGCAAGACTGGAAGTTCACTGATAGTACACTCTCTCTCTCACACACACAAAATAAATAAATAAAAAAAAATCAATAGGTGCTAGTAATTCAGTTGCTATATTAATAACTAGTTCCATTTCTCTGTGATAGGACTGAAATGATTGACGACTTTGCAGTGGGAAAAAGATATTTCATTCTCACTTGTAATCAGAAGTTCCAAACCAAAAGAATTACATATATTTACATTTTAAATTTGACTTTGACCTTCTGCATATTCAAATATAAATTTATACCTACACCTGATTTTGGCAGATTATTTTCCAACACTGAAACAAAAATCCAACATGATTAAAAAGCTTTGGAAAGTCTTCACTGACAAGATTGTAAGATGACCTTTGGTGGAGCACTGAACACATTTAAATTATAGTTATCTTGAAGAGATATCTTACAATTTAAAAAAATCACTGAAGTACTTTAAGATCCTTGTTCATGCTATCTCATTTTCAAAGATATGTTAGGAAAAAAGACAGCTGGTTAGTATTACATAGTCTACAAACATTTCAAATATTTCCTGGTACCTTGTCAAAGAGATGAAAATATTTTTAATGAGAGACCTAGATCTTTTGGAAAGGGGAAAAGAAAATCCTGCAAACACACACAAGTCTAAACTCTGTTGCCTCAAAGGGTAACATTTCCAAGAAAAGATACAAGTCCAACAAAATTCAGATAAATGTTGCAGCTGCTCTCCTTTTTGGTATTTTTCAGGGCACTGAGAGTTAAACGGAATTTAATATTTTTTTAACTCTCATTATCAGTTCTAGGTCTAAGGCTGCTATGCCTTTAGACACAGATTCCAACATGTACTTCATCAACATAATGGTTCATGATATTCCAAGTGTGGAAGTGTTATTACCAGTTAAGAACAGTATTTGCATTCAGTTCCTAGGATTAATTTCTTTTTTAGAATAATTTTTCAAAAAAGGATTGGAGGGTATATAAAACATTGGAACTAAACTTGATATTTTTCAAAGACTGATTCATTTTCCAAGGTATTTTCTTAGATTTACCATCTGCACTTTCTATATATTAAGGATGGCAGATTCTATCACAGAGTGCTGAGGCACCTTACTCTTTCCTTGCATATACTGTTTTCCAAATCCTAATTTAGCCCCATTTCTTTCTTCCAGGAATTAACTTCTAAAACCCTTCCTCATGAATAAAAGAATTTTATGATCTCAATCACTCAGAATCCCTGTGATCAATCATGTTTGCAATCTCCCTTAATACCATATCAAAAGATAAGTGATGTAATATAAAAGATGTTGGTCCCAGTTATAACTTAGACAAATTGAAATCTGAACACAGATCCTTTTGTGAAAAATTAATTCCCATTCAAACATATCCAATGTAACTTTTTAATTACAGTACCTTCTCTCTTCAAGGACACCATGATTCTTTCTCAAAAAAACACCCACCTATATTTAAAAAAGCAAACAGTTCAAACTGAGCTTACAACTTTTCTATCATCACATGGAAGATCACAAAATCCTTATTGAATCCTGGGGGACTATGAAGAGCACAAACTTTGAAGATCAGAGCGGAACAGATGTGGGATGAGATTCTGTCACATCAGCCAAGCGCTGGAAGCCACACCTTCAAGTGCACAAGATCTCTGCTCATTTTCCATTGATCAAAACTAAAACTCACAGTCACCACCATGATGTACTAAGATAAAAATACTCAGCATTGCTTAGTCACATGGACAGCCGGATAGAAAGGAAATGCACAATGTCCTAACAGCTGGAGTATGGCTAAGGATACAGAGTTCTGGTGTCCACCCTCAGATGAGCCATGCATTCGAAGGGAGACAAAATGGAGCCTAAGTAAATACTTTTTACAACTTAACTATGAGGACACATCTGGACACAGTGAGAACTGCAAGCTTTAGTTTTAGGATTCTTGTGGAACAGGACTTCTCTTCCTATCATAATGTCTAATTATACAAGGAGATTACTGGCATCTCTGACTATGAAGGAAGAGCCCTATATCTAGACACTGGGTGTAACTTGTGCCTCTTTCGGTAGATTCTGGAAAAAAGCAAAACTGAGCCATGTTATTTTGAATTTCACTTCACTGACTGTAATATCCTTCTCCTCACGTACCCAGGTGAATGAATTCTATGTATTCTGTTTTTTCTTTCTTTCTTTTATTCACTTCCCTCTATTTACCACCATTAGCAACTTCAGTCTAAAGATGTTCTTTTTCCATATTCTGTCCCCTTTCTTTCCAGATACCCTTCTTCTTCCATTGTTATCTATGTTCACCTAAACTTCCCACCTACAGCTTTCTCTTATTTACCATTAACAAAGGCAATTTGTAATTATTCACAACAATGTCAGTCCCAGCCTTGACAGTGGCAGAGAGTTCCATCTTATATTCCCTTTACGAGTACCTAAAAATGTTTTAGGAGGAATTAAATTAATGAAATACTCAGGAGGTAAGAAATTAACACAATTGTATACTTAAAAAATAGAATTCAGAACTTTCCTAACATTTTTCATTAAAAACAATAAAAAAATCACAGTCAGAAACAGGCATGCAACCAGGTTATTACTTACTTTCTAGTTTTTTATTCCTTGTATATATTTATAGGGTGTATACTAATAGAATTAAATAGCATAAGGTAATCTCTCATTTTCTTTTAAATATTGAGATCTGCACCTTTGGATTCCTACTTCTTTAGCATCCTTGCTTCCTATCTCTTCATCACTTAATTTTAACTGCTTTATTAAAATTTGATGCTATTTGGTTTCAAATTTTTTTATTTTTTTAATTATACCAAAGGTTAAGCACAAAAAAAAAAATCCTTTAACAAATGGTTTAGATTGTGTTGGCAGTAGAGGTTACTTTTGGGGGACAGGGAAGGAGAATGGCAGGTTAACTACTTAACCTTGCTGTTAGTAAGTCTTTCAGTGCCCAAGAGTGTAAAATAAACTATTAAAATTCTACTTCTAGCAGAACCATTTAATGAGCTGATTTTAATCCAATTAATAAAGTAAAAGATAGAAATAAAGATGTAGCTAATACTCTTGCTCCTTTCCATTGAATATCCATTTCCAAGCTCCTCAGATTTGTTGGCCGTCACTTCTGTACTCTGATTGCACGTTATCTAATACTGGCCCAGTAGTAGCACCATTTAGCACAAAAACCCAACAGAATAAATAGGTTCTGATCATCACAACAACCTTTATGGGAAAAAGATAAAAACTCATTATTTTCTTAGCAACTCTAATCATTAAAGACAATCAAAATAGACCTTTGTTTCTTACAGCAAGGAAAAGAAGCAGTAAAAACACAGTGTAAAATAGCTAGGACTTTCAACCATGCGTATAGATAGGTTGAGCAAAAACATACAGCACAAGTTAATGAATATGCATATCCAGTTTGACTCCAAAAATATAGCCTACCTGTATTACTGTTTTCGATGTGATATAAGTAAACATGAGTAAAATGTACAGTTTAACAAGAATGGAAAGCATGCAATTTTTTAGTTATTTATTCTTCAATTTTACAGGCAAAAAATGGACCAAGTAGCAATAATGTAAGGGCATTTTCCCTTCTGTCAATCCATTATATAATGCAATTGTACCTATAGGAAGTGAGTAGAAAGGTGGAAAGGAAATCAAAAAGAGAGTAACATATTTCCAGAGATTCTAGATTTCTTGAAACATATGTTCCAAAGGATTTCATGAATTTAAATAATTCAGCAAACCACAGGAGCTGTGGATGGGATATTTTTGGTGGGGGTGGTGGGGCAATTTAGTCAATGAACTTAAACCCATACTTCATCTCCAAATTTAATTGCAGAACACCTGCCCCCCTCAAAAAAAAATTCCTTCAATTAATGCCACCAGAATTTCTATACTCTCATTTTTATACAGACAATAAGTAAGAATTTATGACAAAAAAGGATTAGAAACACTTTTCAGAATTTAATCTACATAGTGGATTACCATATTGAAGTATTTTTAACATCTAAAATCTTTTCTACATCAGTATATAGCAGAACTTCTCCATTCTATTTCTCATAAGCAATTATAAGACTTTCTGTACATGGAGCAAAATACTTCTTTCTGCATATTAGTTTCAATTCTCACATGATAATTTATTCACTGTTAGTATCCATCATTATGTATTTTATAACTAATTTGTCCTCCACTCTTCTATGATACAAGTAATTTTAGAACTCATATTAGAACTTAGCATACCTAATGGCACAAAGAGTGTTCCTATTATGTTCTGCCTTGATTACATCCACAGCTTCAGAGCAGTCAAGTCTTTCATCAAGTATGTGCTAAGTGATTGTGATATTAAAGGACTGCAATTATAAAAAGTTTATAAAATGTTGCCACAGCAGTGGATTAGCTATAATCCAAAAGGAAAATATTTCAGTCTAGATTACATGGTTACAATTCTTGTCCCACTACAAACACATAAGAAATTAAATCTACGCTTTCATTTTTCCTCATTTAATTTGTTTTATACTACTTTTTAAACTTACCTGTAAACAAAAGACATAAATTTAGTAACAAGAAGACACCAGGGAAAATTCTCTTGTACTGGGAATCACATAGCACTGTGAACCATACTCAGGGAACAGTCTAACTGGAAAACCGGAATAATATACAGCTACACAGCAACCTGCCTGAGGCCAGGTAACACCAGGTTCACAAGGGAAATCAAAACCCAGAGTGTGGCTATCATCTATAGAAGGTTACATTTGAATTCTACCTGAGAAAAAAGCTTGCTTATTTGGCAATATTGCTATTATAAATGTATTCACAAGTGCTAATTATATGTCTAATGGACTACCTTGGGAGGATTTTTTGTTTCTAGATGTTGAAATCTTGGGAAAATCTCTCTAGGTTGGAATGATGTATAAATAGGGAGCTATAGCTTATAAGGAAGATTTGTGGTTTTCCAAAAGTATTTTGTATTGATTGCAAGACAAGAAAAAGTCTTTCCTGCTCCTTGATTTATTCTCAAAGTCTATTCTTTAAAAAAAAAAAAAGTGCATAAGGAAGGATACTAATACAGATATCTATTACAAAGAGTATGAAAGCTTTTTTAATCAATGGGTATTTTTCAGAAGCTAACTGAAGTAAAATGTTAATGCTCTTTTTAACTGCAGCCAAGATTTCTTAAAGGAAGTACTTCTTAATAGCATGGAGTGTGGAAACAGCTTCAGAATGAACATGTAAAATATTGCAGTGTTTGAGGGGAACTGGGATTAGTAGCTGTCAGATTACAGAATGTGTGAAAAAAAAATGTAACTTCACACTATTTCCTGAAACTTAAAAAAATCAGTCCCACAAATCAAGAACAACTAAATAATTGCAGTAACAGATTACTGTGTTTCTCACCTCTACTCCGGACAGCCCTAACAATGCAGCTGCAACTCGAACGCTACTGCTCTGCAGAGTCCCTGTGATCTTTCTTCTTTCATATTCAACCGTTGACATCTGCTGCTGTGCAGCAATGGCCAGAGCCCTCTCTCTTGACTCATTGATCAATGGAATCCTCAGATTTTCTTCAAGAATCTGATCAAAACCACATTTCAAATATAAAACTGGTTCCACTGTGCTTGGACCTGTTAAATAAAAACCCAAACAAAACACCCACATTTGTCAGCTACTAATGTAACTGCATAGAGTATTTAAAATCCCTAATCACCAAAGAAAAGACAGAATACAAAATTCCTTTAATGTTTAGTTGCATGCTATTACATGCTATTTACTCCAGTAATACTTTTTATTTTTAATCATAATAATAAAAATTAATAAAAATTAACACAGACTGAAATCCAAATCAAAAGTTGCTTTTGACAGTTAATAAAAACCTCATGCTTTAGTGCTACTGCTGTTATGACAGTAATGAAAGTTTAAAAAAGTATTTCTGGTACCTACACAACACAGCCAGTCTTTTATCCCTCTAGATGATGTTGCATCCCCTCTAAAAGAAGCCACCTGCAGTTATTTCAAATAATAGCCACACTTTCTGAAATAGGACTGACAGCAGTTTATCACTGGCTGTTTGAAGACAAAAGTATTGGATTTGCCTGTCAAAAACTGCATACAAAACTCGTGTGTTTTAAAACTAGAAAAAATATAGGTAAAGGTGACTTGTGCTGGTTCATCTGGCTACAACCTGTATTCTGCGGTAGAAAAGAAGAGAAAATATGAAAAAAAAATTATGTAAACTATGTTGAAAACAATACAAGAAAGTTGAAGAAGATAGCTAACAGCCAGCTGCTGCTCTGAGGAGAATAGACTGGACAACATTAAAAGAAATATTTGATAGTTACACTGTAATATCTTTCTTACACTTCACTATAAACAACTGCTTTTACCAGATTTAATTAATTTTAATGAAAATGCATGGGAACTAAAGAATATTTGCAAAGGAGAATGATTTGCTCTATTTTACTCTTCTCCCTTCTATTCACTTTACCTTCCACTGTACTGCTAACATGCAAAACATTTGGACTATCCATTGGAAGCAATCCTGAAGGCAAAGGTATGTCACCTGTTCCCTCTATCAGGTATAAGAATTCTCCAATCTGAAACACAAGAACATACACATCCACACAATTCAGAAAGCAACTCATGCAGAACAGAAGGTAAAATATTAAAACTAAAACCAAACATATCTTACTTAAGATCTGACTTGCGAAATAATGTACATATTCAGGAGAACCATTATTTTAAAACTACATTTAAATAGAAGAAAATTATCATTTCAAACCCTGCTATGATAATAAAGTACCTTTAACTTCAAATATTAGATCTGAAAAGTCAAGAAATTTCAATGAGTTGAATCCTTTCCAATTCCTGACATAATTTAACTGAATGAGGATACCTGACCCATAAATATAGCAATAAAGTGAATTCTAATTTTGTGTTACAGCCACATATAATTTAAACATATACACAAGCTTATTTCATTGCTCTTCATCGTTAAGAACTTTCTTAAAAAAAAGTTTACAGTCATTTTGAGACAGCAACATTTCTCTAGAAAGCAAAAAAGCATCATGTACAAATTCTCCATTAAGAAGAAATAAAGTTAACAAATGTTAATTACTTCATCAAAAATAATGGAACACCTACAGGAGCTTGAAAGTAAACATAAACATGAACTAGAACAAAGGAAGATAGTAATCTGTCATAAGGAGAGGATAAATTAACTAGCAGAGAAATAACACTTTGAATCATAGATGAAACAAAAAAAAGGTGCAAATGAAAGACAGAAAAATATTTAAAAAAAAAAAAAAGAAAACTCACTAAAAGTACTCCAAATTATAAAGGCCACAATCAGAATATTCCAAAAATAAAAGGTATCTATGAAAACTCACTAAAAGTACTCCAAATTATAAAGGCCACAATCAGAATATTCCAAAAATAAAAGATATCTAAAATAAGTACCTCTATATCTATCTGAACTAGGCAGGAGATTTAATAGATATATTACTATTGCTTTGATAACTTCTTTTTGTTTACCACAATCTTTTTTTTTAACGACTTTAGCTTCTACTGATTGCAAGGTAACGGATCAAACACTGCTGCAACAACTGATATAATTTGCACAGAAGCGCACCTCTTTATTTCCATAAACCACATTCTGTAAAACTCTGCCCTAAAAATGCATATTCTGTCTGTTATTCTTCATTCCAGATATGAAGGAAATAATTTATTTATATAACTTAGTCCATCTGCCAACCAATGCAATGTTTTCCCTTTAATATTAGTCAATAATATAAAACAAGTCTGCTTTGTATTTACCTTTATTCATAGTTTTGTCAGATATTTATGTTAAGGCTGAAAACATTGCAATTATGTTTCTGACCTAGCAGAAGGAAAGCTATTCAACTTTGATGGCATTTTCTCCCCTTCCTTGATTCAAGAGTTCAGACAAATCTTCCTTGAGAAGGATTAAAGAAACCTACAGCAAAACTGGTGTCCCACACACAAACTAATAGCCACTCCTGGGAACCAATTTAAACAGGAATTATTCCTGTTTGACACAGTGTTTTGGCCCAATAAGGACCATTAACAAGCTCATAGCATATACAACTGCTTTCATGAGGGTAGTGGTTGCTAGGATGCCATTCTACTATCAATTACTTTTGTTGTCATTGCTGACATCAATATGTTTATAGGTAGGAACAAACTTCCCCATTTCCCTCTTTGCTTTGAAGAATTCTTGCTTTTTGATCTCCACAGAATGAAAATCCTGTTTTCTTTATCCTAAGGTTTTTCCTGAAGCTTTGGAACAGAGTGGGTATTTTACTCTATTTTGAGAGTTTAGCTAGTATCCCCACGATTTTAATGTTTTGTATTTCCATTTTCCATCAGTTGCAAACAGGATAGCATCAACATTTTGTAGGATTTACTGTTAACAAAAATAGTTAATAAAATAGCTGTTGAACTACCATTGGCTATTTATCTAATCCCATTGCTAACTGATATTTCAAAAGAATGTATAGCTACTAGGAATTTGCAGTTGTCCACGCAAGTCAGTAATTAAGAACAACAGAGAGTAAAGTGTTCTCTTAATAAACCGTTTAATTTTATAGTAGACATTTAGCTGTGAAAGTCTGGACTGACACTCTTAAGCTATGACAATAAATTATTATCACTGAAATCACAGGTTGTTCACATTTAAATTAGCTTCCAGAAACAAAGATATAGAGAAAAAACAACCCAGTTATGTTAACCAAGATATAATTTCTTCCTGAAAAGATCTATGCTAAAAATTTGAAGAATGTCAGTTTCAATTTTTCTTGAAAAACAAAGAAATATTGAAACAAATCCTTGAGAAATGTTATAAACAACTTGTGCTGTCATTTCAAACCTTAGAAAAGTTAACACACAGATTATTTCAAAACAATTTAAGCAACATACTTGAGTAGGCTCATGAACTTGAACCACTGTTATCTTCTTGTTTTTATTACAGATATATAGTTGATGCAATTACAGATAGGATTCCTAGTCAGGTTCATGTCTAACTAGTGATTTCAATCTCAATACCTTCTTCATTGATTGTAATGAAGAAACTGTCTGATTACTATTTTGGTCCATTTGTCAAATAGGGGAGGAAAGGTAGGCAGGAAGAAATTACCAAACTGCTAAATTAAATAATTTATTACATTATATACAGCACAAGTCCCTATTTGAATCATACAAGTCTCATCATTCTATGAAGACATTGATCATCATACAGCATGGTAGCTACAATCATTTCAATTAGATAATGGTAAGATTGAAATATTGCAGCCATATACACAATATTTAAGCAAGCCAATTTCTTCCTGTGCCATTACTGTACAGTTCTAAAATCATGCTAGCTATCTTGCAGTTTCATCTTTCCCTGGGAGATTGACCACATGTTCTTACAAATGATAAAATTATGTAGATGGGACTTAATTTTTCTGACCTGAGGTGCTACATATCAAAAATTTTGCACTTTCAACAGCCTTTAATTGTATCCCACTTACTCAGCTAAGCTGAAAGGACCAGGCATTCCAGAAATAGTTACCATACAGGACATAATAGTGGCTTCTCTGAGGCACTAATGCTTCCTACTGTGGTACAGTCAAGTAGTTCTTTGTTAAGAACAGTGACTAGTAGCTAGGTGTCTAAATTTAGGAGTTTCTACATCACCACTGGAGGCAACACACTGGAGGCAACACTGGGGCTGTCAGAAATGTTCTTTTCCCTTTCCACCTAAAGTATAACTGTCCATAGCTCTGCCTACATCTCTTAGACTTGCTTTCCTCCCACTAACATGTCTCCATTTCAATTCTCTTCATTAAATTATTTAGTTTTTAGGCTCTATACTTAATGTAGCTTAAACCTCCTCATCTCAGCCAGGGTTTATACTTCTGCTTCTAATAAAGAAACAAACAGGGAGAAAGCCAATAGTAGAGGTTTAAAGAAAGAGTATAAAATCATAGCAAGTAAAAGAAGATCCTTCTCAGATCTGCTCCTAGAAACCAGTAGGTTAGGGTCTTCCTTGTCTGGAGACTGCATCTAGATATTTCATTGAATAAAACTGATGGACCTATATTTCATGAGTTTGTCTAATTTCTTTTGAACTAGTTAACAGTTTTAACATCCAAAGTGTCCTGTGACAGCTCAGTTACATAAGTATTGTTGTGTATGAAAAAGTACTTCATTTGGTTCAGTTTGTATATCCTGCCACAGTTGCTCTATTAACTTTCTACAAACTATTTGTAATCTTATGTACCCTTCATGTCTCCTACCAATCTCTTTTTTAATGACAGGAAGTTAATTTTTTTAAGTATCTGTCTCTTTAAAGAAACTGTTACATCTTTCTGATCATCCTGGGTTTTTTCTCGCTTTTTTTTCCTCTATCCCTATTATACTGTTTGCTGGGGTGACTAGAACTGCACACAATATTCAAGATGTGTGATCTTGATGTACCATAGCTCTTTAGAAAGGTGTACTGAGGTTTCACATTTTGATGTCTATTCCTTTCCTAATAATTTCTTTTTTTTGAATGATGCTGAGCATTGGATTGATTTTTCATTGAACCATCCACAAAGATCGCTATCCTCTGACATGGGGACATCTATACAGCCTCTTTTGGGGTTATTCCCTGGTGTCAATTACGCATGAGCTCGCTGTCTCACTGTAGGCTTTGACAGACTGTCCCTCTTCTATCTCTGCTAATTTTCAAGAAACTCAAGTGAACTGTACACTCTTTAAGACTTCCAGCCATATGGCTTGCTTTCTTAAAAAATGGCCAGTGGTTTCAAATATTGAACAGGGTCAGATAGACAGACTTGGACATCATTGCATTAGTCTTATTTTCCTTTAAAAGCAAGGAAAAAATTAAGTTCACCAGGTGGCATAGCCAAAGTCCTGGTTAAACAATAAAAACAAACACCAAACATACAAACACTAAACACCAGCAGGATTCCTTAGTTCTATAGTATTGAAAAATATGGAAGCTGAGAACGTGCAGGAGAAAAAGCATAAGTCATTTAGTTTTGGATGTATTGTTACAAATCATGAAAACGTGGCAGAGAGAAGTGCAGATGCGTGTAATTGCACACAGGGAATGCTGAAACACAAAGGTAGTATTATGAAAGTAAGAAGCAGAATGTAAGCCTGGAGATCAACCACACATAAAAGATGACTAGAAAAACAAGACAGTGTTGAAAAACATTGACAGCTAGAGACAAAACACGGCAGAGAGGTTAAGCAGGTGAAATGATGGATTAAAGACACAGAAATAAGAAGATTGTGACCACTGAGATAAAGGATTACAGGGACATCAAAGAAGCTGGAATGTAAATTTTAAGCTCTGAAAGTTGGTCAAAAACAAGTGTTGGTAATTTGATGAAATCAATTTCAATTAAGTATATATGGCAAAATCAAGGCTACATAAGTCAACAGAAACTGAAAGGTAATGGAGTCAGTATTCATGTACAATCTATTCAAAAGTTTTACAAGCATTGGTGAGAAGGACTGAATGGAATTTGGATTGGCAGAAAATTTAAAAACAGACAGAGCAAGGAAAATAATTATTATTCTACTTTGACAGCATATCCTAGATACAGTGATAAATACAGGGAGAATTACTGTACAGTAAAGACTTTATCCTTTCCCTGCCTATGTCTCATCCAAAAGCATTATTCTTGCTCCCACATCAAGACAAATTATTTAAATTCTATATTTCTTCTGAAGCTGAGTTGCCTAGAAAAGCCACCAAAGTAACATTCCTTGCGGTATTACATTTATTTATAATGATCTTACAGTGAAAAGTAACTTGCAACATTTCATATAATTCTAATTATGTGGAGATAAAAGGGCAACAAACTTTGGTTTAAATTTCTTAGCTGAAGCCTGTAATCTTATGTAAAACACTGACCAGCTTCTTAAGCAACATTTTCCTCCAAGAATTATAGGAATATTGTATTTTAACCAAACAAATGAAAGAGAAAGGATTTTCATTTCCAAAAGTTAGCACATAGATCACATCTTCATAATTGCATACGTGTGCAAAAACATTACCTTAAAATATGTACATAACCAATTTGTATATTCATTTACTCTATTCACACATAATTGACAAACATATCCTGATTCTTAACTGAACAGGCTATCGCATGAAAACCACTCACAGAACATACTTTCTATTCTTACCAGTTCATTAACCAGAATGACAGTGCAGTAACGTTTTTCCAGATTAAAGGGAAGAAAGTGAATGTCTAAGCCTGCAGAACTTCTCCCTTCCAAGAACAGTTTTTCCATTGGACTGAAGAACTCATGCAGGAGGCTGGATTGGTCAGCTGTTAAAATAAGTTTAAATGGTTGTTTAGATACAACAGCATGGGTTGTAAAATAATGTAGCTGCCTGAGTTTAAACATAAGGATGCTGTATACAGCCTCCTGTAGTAATCAGTGTTCAAGGTACACTTGTAAGCAGTAATCAGTATTTACGGTTACACTTGTGTAAATGTGGTGCAATATTGCATGATGTATTATTTAAATACTTTGCTAACTACTTGTCTTCTTATTCTGTGCACTGAAACAAAACTGGGGAAAACAGACAGTTCTCATCATCAAAAAAAACTCTTTAAGGATGTACGGCTTATAAGCAAATGACTCCTCCTGCCAGAAAGAAGAGTACAGTTTACTTCTATTTAAACAAACAATCTTGCTCTCAGTGGCAGTAACTATGTTATGTTATAGTCTGAAATCCTCCAGAATGGACAAAAACTAAATACTGGCAAGATTGCTTTCTTTGCAATGCTTTCACAAAAGCATTATGCTGACAAAGTGCTTTCTTCATAAGACACTAAGAATCTTAGGGTTGAATCTAGCAGGGTCTGACTACTTTCTCACTGCATGTTTTTCATCTGCTGAACATATTTTGATAATGCAGAATACTTTAGAACCAGACTTTCATTCAACCTTGGCTGGCTAACCTTCTAGGCAGTTCAACAGACTTAAGAACAGAAGTGAAAGTGCAGGCAACAGAAATGAATGAATATCACATAAGAAACCTATGCCAAACTCTGGCCAATTAAATAAAACTGATTCACCCCCCTAAAACCACCAAGAACCAAGATGAAGACAGGCTTAACCACAACCCCCACCTTTTCTCTTCATAGTCCACATTCTTTTCCAATCAATATAGGAATTTCCCAATATTCATACTTCAACAAACAGTTAAGTTTGATATGAATTTGATGTTTCCAAAGCCTACATAAACAATGGCCAAAAAAATACCCCCAAAAACACACCAACAGGACCCAAGTCCCATTTTTACCCTTCCATCAAATAGGGTAAGGCAGCCCTCACAGGAACTAATTTTTCAGTAAATAAGGCACTAACTCCCAAACTTGTCTCTTGTTCAAGTGTTCCCCATTCAAAGTACGTCAAACTGTGGGGCAGACTAAATTAGTCTTGTGAGAGCCCTCCCTCCTCACTTCCTCTCTGGATTCTGTGAAATTAAAACAATTGCCAAAGAAGTAACATTTATTACAAAATTTAGATTTTTTTTTTTTTTGGACAGTTTTCTTCCTTTGTGTTATGGCTGCTCCAAGACAAAAAAAAAAAGAAGAAAAAAAAAAAAAAACCTAATTCCTGTTACTCTCCACTTAGGACTCTTGACCCTTAGTAGTACCTATTCTCTCAGGTCAGGGTGTAAAACATGTGAAGAACACTCTTATTTAGGTTTTATTCACCATGTTATAGAGAGAATGTTGGGGAATTATTCCCAAAGCAGAACTGCACTTCTACGAGAAATGAAAACATAATTTTGTTTACAAAGACCTGAAATGCCATCAGAAATGTCTCTGTAGCTCCAATCTGATTGAAGCCATAAAAACCCTTGTAAGCTATTCACAGATTTGTACAATAGTTGTACCTCACTTCATTACTTAAGGTGCATACTTTTTATTTTCATGAACTGTGTATAAGTCGGTTGTTAATTACATCTCAGAATACAATATGAAATAATAAATATATCTAGAAGGGCTAGATTATTCAGATTACAAAACTGCTTTCCATACGATTTCATGGAAACACAACAATATTTTCAAAGAGTACAGAATTAGTTTCATAAGGCCGTCATACAAATTTTGCTCAAGTGGACTTTCAACATTCTTAGAAAAGACTGTAGTTCTAGATTCATACATTTTGACAGAACTGTTGACTGACATTTCATAGGAAATAAGAGCAAGAAGTGCACAATCCCTGTTGATGAGTATTTTGAAAAAAAATTAGGCAAACTGCAAAGGCTCCACATCAGAATTCCATGAAGCCAACCCATGGGCCCTTAAAAGAAGAAAAACAGATTTCTTTTTTTTTTTAATGGTAAAGTCATTAGGACTACAGTGCAACCTTAGAGATCATTTCACTAAATTAAATATATCAGAAGACGAACTATCCTATAAACGAGTTACTGAGCATACCCATAAATAATATTTACTTTAGATGCCAAAATCTTTCTTATGTAGATACTCTAATTTCTACTGTAGTGACACAAGAGGTATTGTACAGAGGTACTTACAGCAATTTAAGTTGTTCTCTTCATTTGGATCTTCAAGCAGTGCACCCTTTTTATAATTTAATATGTTATTTTCAGAACTAAAAGGAAAAAATAAAAATGAAAGTAATACACTAAAGCTGGACATTTCTATTAGTAATAGATAGCTTCTTTTCCCTTTTTATGAATAAATACTGGAAAAGGAAATGTTTTCAAGAAAAAAAAACAAACCACATTTTGGAACTGTCTACCTACCAATAATGTTAAATAACACCTCTTCCACTTAAGTCAGTAGTCATATTTACAGCAGAGCCAGAACATGCTCCCTTCAATTAACCTGTATAGTATCTCTGCAGTACTCATATAAGCAAAATTCCATGTTAAAAAAAAAAACAAATATATTTTGCCAGTCAAAAATACTCCTGCCCAATAACGCTTCTGGGGGAATTCAGCCCCAATTCTTCTCTTACCATTTCAATATTGTATGGGTATAGGCAAAGAAGATTTGTTCCCTGATACATCATGAAGTGGTAAGGCCTTGCATTCCTCTGATGCTCTCACTTGGCTTCCTTTCAGTCTTTCCTATTTTTCCCCCCAAAAATACTCTATAGAAATACACCTAAGTATCTGCAAACCAAATTCATTTCAGATGCATTGTGCTCACTCTAGGACTTACATTCATAGAACTTCTAGACATGTCTTTAGACTGGTGCTTCTTACAGAAACTGATTTAGAAAAGTAACAGTCTTTCCTTGCCCCTTATAAGAACACACTTCAGATACTAGATCTCCTCTTAACTTTTTTTTTAAAGCCTCAATTTTTTTCTCTACTGCTCTCTACCTTCTTTCTAGCTTAACAGTCTCCTCTTTTTAAAGAAAAGGTAAGCATTCTGCTTTATTCATGATAAGTCAGTTACCTTATCCAGGTACCATCCTGAGAGCTAACTGAATCTATTAACTTTTACCTGCCCACCTAGGGGTCAAAATACCTTTAACACAACATTAACATTTAGAAACAATAAAAATAAGACATTTAAATTTAGACTATTGTAGCATTAATTGTAATTCCTGGTATATACTTGTATGGTTTGGTTGGGGTTTGTTTTTTTTTTTGGTGATACACACTTTTATGTAAACATTTTACATTTATTAGCTCAATTAGAAAACAAATCAGCAGCTCATATAGGTAAAAAAATGGGAATTATCTAGTAAATTAAGGTTCTAGCCTATGGCTTTGGAAAGTCTGTTTATGTCTCCAGTGCTTTACTGGAAACCTTGTATATACTACTAGTCATTCTGCCAGAGTCAGAATTCATGGTTTAAACTTTACTCTAATCTAAATTTTAGCTCTAATACCACCTGGAAAGGAACTCTGTCCAGTGAAGGGGAAATTCAAATTGTAACTGCTCAGCAATGGTAATTCGGGACCAAGGAACAATCTGGCATGGAGGGCAGGAATGCCAAAACCAGAACAACTCCCTGTAAGGCAGCAAAGTTTCGCTTGCTGAAGAGATAAGAAATGACGCAGCAGCGTCTTGTAGCAATGGATCATGGAATGCAAGTGCTCAGGAGCCACTTTTGGTAGATAGAGCTGGTGCTGGGGGATAAACCAAACACTGGGTTAAGGTGCCTGATGCTGATGCTCATAGGATTGCTGCTGGTACAAGTACATACAAGGAATAGGCTCGTGTCGCATCTTTGCGGACTCCTTGTAGAGCTGTTTATGGCAGTAGGTCTCTGCCCAATGCATTTGTTCATTAAATTTTTATATTTAAGCACAAATGTGCGCTTAATTTGACCCGAGGTGTACAACAAAAATTCCCCAACAGCAGTTCAACAGGTGTTAACTAAAGCTAACAAATCCCTTTTTTTCTTTCCTTGCTTAGGCCTGGAGAAATACAGGAAACCCAACTCCTGTGTACAGTGGCACTGATTTCAACAGAAGTCTGAATTTATGGGGGAGTGACACTACCACATCCTAGAGAAGGTTCAGACCTTAGTTGCTTTCATTTCCTGAGATACAACACTGTTGAAATGTTATCTCATTTCAGTTTTTCCAATTAAAATGTTAGTGGTTTTATTTCTGCTGCTGTTGTCATTTATCGTTCAGTGCAACTGCAGATTTCTGGCCTCAGAGACATTGGTATTTCACCATCTAAATTTGAAAACTTTATCTGTGGGGAATATTATTTTAAATGTAACATATTGTGATTGTCATGAATTATTCCTTTTTTCCCTTCTTTGTCAGCTTAATAAATTACATTTTTACAAATAAAGAAAAAGTAAACTGTGGATCTTGGCTGGAAATGCACAAGAAGTTCATCACTTGGAAGTTTGCTTTTTCAATAGTAAAGGAAATGAGAGGCTCATTGGTTTATAAAGTCCTATATTTAACCCAGTAGAGTCAATAGAGCATTAATAAGAGACATTTTTACCTTATTTTTTATATTTAATTTATATATATTCTTAAATGTGGAGACTTTAGTTACTGCATAGAACATTAACAATTAGGAAGACTACATTTTATAATCTACAAGTCAACCATTTGAATAACTCCTATGTAGTGTAACATATCATTAGCTTTAAAAGAGGTCCTATAATTTCTATTTGGAATGTAAAACAGTAATGTTTTGGGTTTTATACTACTACACCTCAACAATAAAAATTTCTCTAAATAATTTTTAAAAGTTCATCACTAAATGCAACTTTCTAATTTATGTATTTGAAATAAATACTTCTATTCTTCAAGACACACTATTTAGCTTCATCACATGCATTTTGGTAAATTCCCTAAGGTACTTAAATAATCTCACTATGCACCAGGATTTTAAATGATGACGTGTACATTGGACCATACAGTGGATTGATTTGGCATCCTTCCCCCTGCTATTCATAAGTATTTATAACTCAGAAGGGCCAGATAAATGTTTTAATATATAAATATAAATTTTATAAATATATAACAATTCAAAGACAGCTTCCTGCATGTTTTCTTTATAGATTTTAAAATAAAAATCTAATTTTGTGAATTCAAGCTTAAAAATAACATGTAAGTTCATATTTATTTAATTATTTGTTTATTCATCTATTTTTTTCTTTAGATTTTTTAAGTCAGATAGCCACATCATAATAGTAAAAACCACATCACCACACATTTTATTATAAAACCAGGGTGACTTTATACAATGTTATCTAACCTAACCGAGCCCCAGGACAGCAACATGTTTAAGAAATTTATTAGGAAATCTACTTATAGAATCATAAAATCATTTAGGTTGGAAAAGACCTTTAAGATCATCAAGTCCAATCATTAACCTAACACTGCCAAGTCCACCACTGAACCATGTCCTTAAGGACTACTTCTACACATCTTTTAAATACCTCCAGGGATGGGGACTCCACCACTTCCCTGGGCAGCCTGGTCCAATGCTTGATCACCCCTTCAGTGAAGAAATTTTTCCTAATATCCAATCTAAACCTCCCCTGGCACAACTTGAGCCCAATTCCTCTCGTCCTATCTCTTGTTACTTGGTAAAAGAGACTGACACCCTTCCAGGTAGTTGTAGAGAGCGATAAGGTCTCCCCTCAGCCTCCTCTTCTCTAGGCTAAACAACCCCAGTTCCCTCAGCCGCTCCTCATAAGGCCTGTGCTCCAGACCCTTCACCAGCTTCGTTGCCCTTCTCTGGACACGCTCCAGCACCTCAATGTCTTTCTTGTAGTGAGGGGCCCAAAACTGGACACAGTATTCCAGGTGCAGCCTCACCAGCACTGAGTACAGGGGGACAATCACCTCCCTGCTCCTGCTGGCCACACCATTCCTGATACAAGCCAGGATGCTGTTGGCCTTCTTGGCCACCTGGGCAATATCCCTTTTATTAACAAATGAAATCAGTAAAGCTAAGTAAAACATGGATTTTACAGTAACCCTAATAAATGTTGAGTGATCCAAATTCAATCCAGTAAGTGCAAGATCCAGATTTAAACCATCACAAAAAAAAAAAATCCCATTGGAATTCTGTATACCAAGGATGCATGAATTGCAACAAATCAATAGTACTTAAATTTTTTAAAGCTTGTGAGGCATGATTTTTAGACTGAATTTGGCATCTTACATTTGCCATTTTCAAAATCTTTGTCTTTTTAACATCACAGTGGAAATTAATTACCTAAAATAGGTTTTCTCTAAAATATTCCTTAGACTTTTTTTCTTTTTAGTTTTTTCCCTACAAGAATTATACAAGCAAAAAAACACTTGAAATTTACTTTTGTATACATGGATTACAATGTTTCTGCTCACAGAATAAATATAAACTGGGACACAATTTTCCATGATTTTTTGTACAAAGGCAAATTTTACTCTTGGCTCTTTGAGTAAGTATGTGGAATTTATACTACACAATTAAGAATTAGAGATGTAAAATCCCCATGTTAATATGTAGTTCATGATCTTGCTAGGAAGGATCAAATCTCATAAGAGAAGATCTTCAAGCAATTTCTACTAAAAATAATTCTCTTCTTGTTTCAGTTAATTTAGTTCACATGCAAGGTTCATTTCCACAAGGTTATAGCCCTGAAAAGAGGATACAACAAAATCTGGGAACAGCAAAGCTTGTCCTTCTGTACCTCTTTTACACCAAGGCTACAGGAATGATCTATATTCACTAACAATCATTCACAAGGATTTGTCTGAGAAGGGAGTGAAGGGGATGAGCCTTAACCTAAACACCTTAACTCTATTCATGACAATATTGCTTTTCAAGTGTATTTGAAAAGAAAGAGATACTTGGAAAAAAAAAAAATCTTACAACAAAATCTGTTTATTCTCACCCCTCCCCCAAGCAAATTGTGCTTCTTACCATCATACTTCCTTGATATTACTTTATAGTTTTTTCTATCCTTCTTCACGAATAATTTCTACCAGTGTTGACAGGAGTTAAGACAGTGCAGTTACATTTATGGAATGAGAGTTTTGTTTAATTTACAACGAGCACAGAGCTCATAGATGCTGAAAACTATACTGTAATGTATCTCAAAAAAATACTGCAAGTAGAGTTTCAGCTCTAGACTCAGGTGTAATATTATCCACACATAAAAGTCATTCTCCCCTAGCAGTAAAATTTGATGAACCAGCTTAGAGCAAACAATTATTACATACAGCATTTAATAGCTATTGGGTCTCCCTAAGAATAAATAGTTAATCTTTCTGGGCCAAGAAAAAAATCACAAATTTAAATAAATTGACTTGTAAAATTCTCAGAATATGTTACCCTGGAGATTCATTTTAATACCTATACTTAAAGGCCATTTTTCAGAAAGGAAAATGATCTCTGAAGTATGCAAGTACAACATACTATTTATTCTGTACTTACAAATAAATATCTCACATAAAAATACAAAAATACAAATTTTATATAAAATGTCATCTCTTTCAGTGCTTTACATTTGAAGCAGAATGCCAAGTCATGATTGCAAAAACAGAGACTACAGCAGAAGAATCACTGTAAAAATAACAAATTGCTCAGAAGCTGCATGAAAAAATGTTAACATAATAAGCGTATTACATGGAAATTACACATTGAGAACATAAAGAGTGGGGTGAACTATATGTTGAGTAAGTCCTACTTTCAGAGTTGAATGACAGAGAAACTCATTGCATTGATTTGACATTGTATTGAATGTCTCTCATTGTAAATTTATTCTCATCCCAATGAACAAAGAACCTGCAGATAAGTGAAGGGAAAGGGAAATAAAATCTTGTTGTGGAAGACATGTACATTGTGTCTCATTCTTCTATAACAACAAGAAATAGCATCTCATGCAATAATAAAAACAAAAGGAATATAGTTAAGATCAGGAAGGTATAAGAAGCATGGTGTCCTGGTTTCAGCTAGGATAGGGTTAATTTTCTTCCTAGTAGCTGGCACAGTGCTGTATTTTTGGATTTAGTATGAGAAGAATGTTGATCACACACTGACGGTTTAGTTGTTGCTAAGTACTGCTTACACCAGTCAAGGACTTTTCAGCTTCCCATGCTCTGCCAGGTGCACAAGAAACTGGGAGGGGGCACAGCCAGAATAGTTGATCCAAACTGCCCAAAGGGCTATTCCATACCATGTGACGTCATGCTCAGTATAGAAACTGGGGGGAGTTGGCCAGGGGGGACTGCGATCGCTGCTCGGGGACTGTCTGGGCATCGGTCAGCGGGTGGTGAGCAATTGCATTGTGCATCACTTTTTTTGTATATTCTTTTATCATTATTATTATTATTTCCTCTTCTTCTGCTGTCCTATTAAACTGTCTTCATCTTAGCTCATGGGTTTTACTTTTGTTTTTTCCAGTTCTCTCCCCCATCCCACCGGGGGGGAGGGTGAGCAAGCGGCTCTGTGGTGCTTAGCTGCCGACTGGGGTTAAACCACAACACATGGTAATATTCTGAGTCTGGCTCAATACATCCTCTTTCAATACACAGAGAAATAAGGAAATTGATTAGGAGAATAGCTTAACGCTGCCATAAAATAAGTCTACACAGACAGTTTGCTGCACCTGGGTTGGGGCAGTCCCCAGTATCAATACAGACTGGGCAATGAATGGATTGAGAGTAGCCCTGCACAGGAGGACTTGAGGATACCTGTGGATGAAAAATTAGATATAAGCCAGCAGTGTGCACTCGCAGACCAGAAAACTAGTCATATCCTGGGCTGCATCAAAAGAAGTGTGGCCAGCGGGTCAAGGGAGGTGATTCTGCCCCTCTACTGTGCTCTGGTGAGACCCCACCTGCAGTACTGTGTCCAGCTCTGGTGTCCCCAGCACAAGCAAGACACACACCTGTTGGAGTGGGTCCAGAGGAGGGCTGCAAAAACAGTCAGAGGTCTGGAACACCTCTCCTATGAAAAAAGCCTAAGAGTGGGGGTTGTTCAGCCTGGAGAAGAGAAGGCTTCGGGAAGACCCTATTCTGGCCTTTCAGTACTTAAAGGAGGCTTATAAGAAAGATGGAGAGAGACTTTTTGCAAAGGCCTGTACTGATAGGACAAGGGGTAACAGTTTTAAACTAAAAAAGGGTAGATTTAGATTAGATACAAAGAAGAAATCCGTTATGATGAGAGTGGTGAGACAGTGTAATAGGTTATCCAGAGAAGTTGTGGATGCCCCATCATTTGAAGTGTTAAAGGTCAGGTTGGACAGGGCTTTAAGCAACCTGATCCTGTGGAAGATGTTCCTGACCACGGCAGCGGGATTGAAACTAGATATTTAAAGGTCCCTTCCAACCCAAACAAATCTATGATTCTATGGTATTAAGCCCGCAGTAGTGTCCTATCACACCTTACACACCAATCATTCTTCTCCATATTAACATTGAAGTCTACTGTATAAAAAATATCACTGCTGAAGAACCTGAGACAAGTTCCAGCATCAAGCTTGTGCATGTGCTGTGTAGACACAATGGCAAAGGATCAGTGGTCTACTTGTGAGACTAAGCACATTATATCACACTATTGATCAGGTCTCTAAGTCTGATAATTCGGGTATTAGAAGTGATTCAGTTTAATAGAGGGAATGGTGACCGAGCAACTTCACAAACTGCCTCTCGCTTTGGTTTTTTTGCAAACACATCTTGTCCCTTCTAAAGCAAGGTTATTTTACTGTGCTTTAAATGAACAAAAAGTTCTGCAAGAGTAAGTTACAGGTGAGGGTTGGTTTAGGAGGGCACCTCTCAATTACTTGGTGCAAAGACCTGGTTGAGACATAGAAAATGGCAGGTGTGAATACTTCCAATTCATTCTTGCCATGGTTTCGTCTAACCAGTTCAGACTTGTACTACAAATTACTTACATACCTGTGCACCAGTGAGAAACAGTTTAGAAGCTATCACCTCTGAGTTGCCAGCTACTTCTTCCTACATAGCACCACAAAGAGACTGGGTTTGCCATGTTACCAGGTATGCCAAAAATCAAGATCAAAAGCAAAATCATCTATGCAGTCAACATAGATAGTCTGCATACATCATCATGTTGTCATAGCTATACATGTACAATAGTCTACCTCTTCAGTCCAGGGTACAAACAAGCCAATAACTCTGTTTTCTGTCCAACAGATTCTCAGAAAATGAAAATTATTTTGCTTTCTGTATTTGGAGCCAAATTTACTAGATGACCTTTTTAGTCCCTTCCAGTTCCAGATTTTATATATTACTGAGGCAAAAAGAAAACTGAAAAGTGCCAGGCACCATGGGGAAATCTTAAGTCCACATAGCAGCAACTTGATCAATGAACTTTAGAAGACAGAAGCAAGTAAACATTTTATTAGAGAGAGAAAGGACACAAGGAACCACTTATTAATGCACTAATAATACTGAAACATTTGAACACAAAACTCACATCTAAGATATTTGCCAGTTTCCATACTCCGTGGAATAGTTTGTGATCTCAGAACTAGACTAGGACAGAAAGTAAAACAGGAGCTGCCCAAAAGAGGTAGTATGGCTTACATTAATATAGATCAATTTCTAATATATCAAATATTAATCAGAATTGTGATGACTCCTGATAGTATATTTCTAAAAAATATTTTCTGAAACAACGGGTATTAATGCTGTCTTACATAACCTATATTACATAGAGACACAATGGATCTTTATTTTTTATTTATCCTATCAGTAAGTAAATACAGGTATTCTGTTTAATGTAACTTTTTGCTTGACACATGAAACTGCTTAGAATGAAAAGTATAAGAACAAAATTCAGAAAGTTAAAAATATTTGGATTTTCTGGTATTATCTCTGGTTAAAAAAAAATAAGTTATATACAATATTCTGCAAAGCTTGACTTGAAATTCATTAATCAATCGTTCCTTTTTTTGTTTAGAATGAGATTTTCTTGATGTAAAAATATTTATCCACATTCACAGCTTTTTTTGCAAATCAGTGTGCAATCATAAGCCATCCTTATGACTCATGGACACTGTAATGGATACTCTAAACTGCTTAGTCATGGTCTTAGAATAGGACTATTAGTGAATCATTAGTATACCTTCACCACTTCCTAGTTTTACAGAAAAAAATCTATGAAGGAAAAGGTAGCTATTAAACATAACCTTGAACTTTTACTGTTATTCAATACTTTTTTTAATGGGCATTAGTCAAAATACCAACATGCTTGAAAACTACTCATGGGTAGTTTTATATTAGAATTCCTGGGCCATGCGGCGTGCATCTCTCCACCTGGTTCTCCTTCTGCCACAGGGAGTAGACCATGCTGGCACATAGATATAGGCCAAGGATAATAACTGAAGTGTCAAGGGCTTGGAAAAGCACAGACAAGCGTATAACTTGAAAAAATCCAGGCACATGTATCACAGTATATGTAAAAGGAAAACTAGGCCAACTGGATGAAAGAAAAACCACTATCTTTCTCACCAAACATCATGCAGCTCCCCATGGACAAACAGGTCTTGCCTGTAACCACTGAATAACAAACACCCTGCCTCAGACATGGGCTACTGTTTAATTTTTTTAGCTTAGACAGCATTGTGTCCCAGTAAGGTTATAGTTTGTCTGGGCTCTAGCTTCAGATTGGCATATGTTTCTAGTCACAGCATGATGAGCCTGTGCCACAATGACTAAAGGGTTGGTCTCCTCTTTGGTATGAATGACACCATTTTGAGTGCCTGTGATACTGCCAGAGGGGAAAGGCAGTAGGTAAGAAGGCTACCTGCCACGTAAAGCTCGTTACAGTGAGGTTCAAAGTGCTGTGTCTGACACATCTGGGGGCATAGTATGAAGATGCAGAATGAACTATGAGACTGAGGAGACCCACTTGGACCTGCACGGATGATTAAGTTGTTAGGATCGAAGCATGCAAATGGCATCAATCATGTAGACACAATTACTTGTACAAGCACCGATTTTCCAGTATTTTTATGCTTATGGAGCACTCGGAGCAATGGGCCCCCATTTCACAGAAGGCATTTTCTGCATTGAACAAAAGAATAAAAATAATTGCAGGTACAATCTTCTTACTGATCAGTTATGAATTGCACGCATACTAATTTTTTAACACAATTTCAGAAGTTTGTTATGTTCCATTCAAGAAAAAATCTTCTTAAAAAGAGCACCTAAGTGGCTTCTATTATCATAGATAACAGAAACATCTAAAATTATAGCAAATCAGTACTGGAGATTTCTAAAGACTTAAGATGCCCTCAAATCAATTTCAGTAAAAGTGAGGCCTGGATGTATGACTAAAATTACACTTTTTAGGCTGATTTATTTCCTAGGGATAAATTAAGCTGAAATATGCAGGATGATGAAAAATCCTTTTCTATTTCAACAGCTTCTGATACATCTAAGTACAATATACTAGTAAAATCTGTAGACATTGATGGAGTTACCAGAGTGGCTCTATTATTTTTTCTTTCTTTGTAAGAGGCATTGGACAGTAGTTTTAGAAAATCACTGTTTTGTCCTAAGAGAATTTTTAATAAGAGTTATACAGTTTTCCAGTTTATTTCTTCTCCTGCTTAAATTGAAGATGGAGCCCTTTACTCTGGCATATGTTAATGGCATTTGAGTTCTAAATATTATCTATCTCCCCCATCAGAAATGATAGCATATGAGATAATGAACACTGTTTCTTTATTACATCACATTTTGAATCACATTCAGAAAAGACCAAGGGTCTTTTTGGCAAAAAATGTGTACAGAAGTAATGTCCAGTCAAAGAAGTCCAACATTTCTTTAGTAGGCTGAGAGTTTGGAGATGTTATCAGAGTTACTGGTAGTTGCAACCAGGCTCTTTTTTTCTAGCATGCATTACATGAAATAGGCATGGCTATTCCCCTTGGATACAGGCCTTGCTAAACATATCTGCAGGTTTTGGACGAAAATCATTATGCTAATGTTGGCTGCACGTTTCAAAACTAACAATCATTAATCACTGGAGGTTCACCTGTTGTAGCACACCTGATAAGTGTAGCTTAGCTGTAAGTGCATAAAGTACACAGGACGCTGACAATCAGTGCAGTCCACAGAACACAAATGAGGGACAGAATGGCATTGAATGAATCCACCTAAAACGTCTATGTAATAGTGTTCTGGTGGCTGTAGTATTCTTTCTTGATAGTATTTCTGGGCTGGAGTATTTTTCACACGTATTGTGAGAGGGCTGCTGATGGTGTATTTTCAAAGCTACATCCTGCCTCTATAAGAAGAAACCTGATTGGTCACACTTTGGTTATCTTACCTGTAAGCTGACTTCTTGGTTCTGTTGGGGATTTTTTAGCTACTATACTATTCCAGCTGATGATTATAAATACTGGTCTATGAATAATTAATTATAAAACATGGTTGAAGTGACAGAAGACTAGAGAAATGGATCTCTATAAATAAATTGCCCGATACGTGAATGCAAAATCTATCATCAAAAAGACTTAGAATTAACACTGTGACCGAAAAACAGAGTTATTAAACTGTCAATTATTAAAACAGTGCAATTCTTAATATCTGACAAGTTCCAAAAATTGTTTCAGATATTTGTGGTAGTTCTTTCTCTATGCTGGGCTACTTCTAGAGAGTGCCATGAATTTTAGTTCTCAAACCCTTTTGATTCTCTCTTTCTCCTTTAACCTTAACTATCAGTGATTCTGATTTACATCTCACCTCCTCAATGCCCACAAATACTTCTGCCTGTTCATCTAAGCTTATTGGTATTTATCTCACTGTCTAACAATTAAAGACAGTGAAGGCAGAAATACCTTCTTTCAGACTATAGGTCTTAAGCATAGATCTTTGTTTGTATCTCTCCTTGACTCCCATTCCAATTACTCTCTGGTTTTTATTCTTTGTCATTTTATTATCATTACCATGCTTACTTCGAACTCTCCTTCTCCATCCAGATTTCCTATTTGTTCATGGTCAGTTAAGCAATAATGTCTAGATACAAAATTATGTTAACTTATATTGATATATCTGCACTAATAACTTCTTACTCTGTTTTTTCATCTCCAGGAGCCTACTGAACCTGTAATATTTTACACTTCAGCACAATTAGAATTCTATAGACTGATTATTTCTAAATAAAAACTTGACCTTACTGTTGCACCTTCAAATATCTCTACCTTCTTCATTCCAAGTATCAGAACTAATCCTGTTGTAGTGAACTGGAACTAGTTTTCAGCATTTCAGTCACCTAAGTCACCATGGTTGCTCCTATCCCAGCATCAATAGTTCACCTTTCAACCCTGCTTTCTCTAACACATTTTCCAAATGGCATATTACATCCATTTTTATCTTTTACTTGATATTAATCTTTTCTACACTGTTTGAGCTAAGTTATCTGTTAAGTGTTTGAAAAACGTTACGTAATTCTACAATATTTCCATGTCCTAACTTATAATTCTTTACAATGAGTATGCACACAGCTACACACAAAGATGTAATACTAATAGAACTGTATAATTCAATACATTATAATTAGAAATTGCCATTTAAAACTCACCTGAACATCTGCTCTTGTTTTACTTGTTTGGCTTGATATACTTGCTCTGGATGCGTTAAGCAACTTGTTGATTCCAGCAAAATGACCCTGGAGTATGGCAAGTACACATAATCACATTTTTAGCTTGCAGAATGAAGACAAAACTCAGCGTATTCTAACTTTTAAATGAAAGCTTGTTAAAGAAGCTTATTATTTTTAAAGTATCCCCAACTGAAAGAACTCTAAAAAAAAGATTTAAACAGCTTTTAAAAAATAATAATAATTTATTAATTCTTCTTCATTTAATAACTTAAAGCATTTTGCAAAATTTAAGCCATATAATTTTTAAAGCTCATGTAAGCATTCAAAATCCTGAGACACTTATTCAAGGGTGATTGGGAAATACCGTAAACTCATCGATAACATAGGTTGATTTGTAATCTTAGGGATGGTCTACAGCCATGTTATGACATGCAGAACAATTTTCAATTTTCTTTTAAAAAAAGAAAAAATTTAAACCAGAAAAATAATGCCCATTTCAATATTAAGACAAATTATATATATACTTTAAATCAGAAATAATTTTCTGAAACGTAATTTATACAATGATCTGTACTAAACTAAATGATTGAATAATTGAGTCATTTGCATTTGAAGAAAAAAACCTCAGGTAATTTTATTTTGCTTTTGTAGATAATAAATCTATTAAGATAGAGTAAATTGTGATTTCCCTGATAAACCGGGGAACCTGAAGCAACAGCTTCACTTTAGTTTTTCCTCAAAGATTCTGATCTTCTTTCCTTTTATGTACATTACTTAGTTGATAGAATGGGCAACATCTAACAAACAGCCAAATGCTAGGCAAGGACTAGTTTAGGGTGCAGAATTTACAGCTTTTGGAACTATCTGACATTTGCTATACATTTGATGTGAGGTCAAAGAGGCTCTCATATTTTTAATTTGTCCTTTTCTTAAATTGTACTACATTATACACCTACTTTTAAGATTTTCAGCCCAGTTTTCTGTAAAAGAGCTACTTCGTTGGTACCACAAGTGCATTTCCTAGTGTTATTTGCAACTAAGCAATGCACCCCCTGATGGAACGCTAGATGGTTCAAAACACTGGAAACACGATACAAAGAATCTTTTATTTTAGATTACTGGTTCAAATGTTGCCCAAATTGATATTTACCTCAAGTAGTTGTCAAGTAGTTTTTGAGTGATATATATATAAAATTAAATTACTTCATTGCCTTTAATCTATTCTTTCCAAGAGAGTTATCCACATCATAGAACTGATTACAGGCAGTCTCACTGACCACCTCAAGGAGTTTAAAAAAAGAAGCTAAATAAACTCATATGATTCCCACATAGGAGGCTTATGCCAGAGCACATTGCTGGAGCAGTGAAAACAACCCTATTACAGATGTCTATACCAAAACTATTCTGTGGATGAAAGAGAAATTTAATTTGCAGTCTATGCAACATGTATATTAAACAGATCAGTAAAACAAGCTAAAAATGTTATGGAAAATGGTTCTTGTAAATGAATGACATGAACCACTGTTTAGCTCTATAGACCAAAGACAAAATGTGGAGTCAGATCACATAAACAGATTTTAAAGGGACACAGTACTCACTCTCTTTTGTATTAAGGAAAGCAACATTTATAACTCTGCAGTTGCTACATCTATGATGAATACAAATGAAAAATTAGATTAACTGATAGTGATGTGAGCCCCAAGGCAAAAGCATGGTTTTTTGTTTTGCATGCTTAATAATTTAAACAGCAGGATAAAGCAGATTGGGGGGAAAAAACCTAACATCTATTAATTAACATGGTTGGTTTCTCTTTGGAATTCTGCTGGACCTCAGCCAAACACAAAAATACAAGCAAGGTTCATGAGCTCCATTTGATTAAAAGTCTAGCCTTATTGCTTACACTGAGATGGATTTCAATTAAGGCTTATTTATCTTCTGTATTCATTATGATAGCTTCCACTTTATAGTGCTTGTAACAATTTTGGTAATGTACATCCCCATAATTTAACCCCAAGGTTTTACATTTTTAAGGAGAAGAAGAAAATTATGAAAAAGAGTTGATAAAATAGCATGATCATTATAGATATGTCTTTACAGCATTGTCTACCTGAACATGCCATCAGTTCTGAAGGGATTAGTAACATTTAGGATAACTTTCTTCAGCTCATAACATGGCGATTTGCATTTTAATGTATCCTAAAAAAAGAGCAAAAATTTATATCAATATGAAAAAGATGCGAAACCACATTCATGTATAATACATAAACAAACAGGAAAATATTACAAAGAATAGAACCATGTATTTGACCACTGGTGACTACAAAATTAACATAATTTAAATGCTAGGCTTTGTGGCCAGCAAAGAATAGTTAAAGCCTATCTTTTTTTAAACATGCATTAAACTTCACCATATTTTACATGCTCTTCAAAATGATAGCACAGGGCCGAGAACCAAGCTGTCTTTTTGCCTTCTTATCTTTCCATGTCCTCTATTTTCTTCTCTTCCCCAACCTTCCTTTCTAATATCAGTGTCTATTGCCATGGTATAAAGAGAGTCATGGAAAAAAAAAGAGAATCACATAAAAACTAACTACATTCAGAAGAGGATCTATCCAGATCTGCTCAATGAATGTTTGATAACAAACGATAGAACACACATCTATCTCTGCTCTGACTATTTCTGGGATATATCTTAAATCTAAAGACTGTATAAAGTTAAAAAGCACAAATAAACCTAGCAACATCTAACAAAAGTTTGCTGTCCATCTACATCTGACAACAGAAATCATTAGGCTGAGGGGCATATCAACACCTCCGCAATGGAATTTCAAAAGCATTCATATGCTGAAAGCGCTCCGGATTTATTTTCAGAGCAATCAGTGCAAAAATTCTAAATTTATCCAGGATCTAAGTATGATTTATATCCTTAGGCATCTTAGATATTCCTCTAGGCTTTTCTCTGCATGTACATAGGCTAATATTGGAAACCTGAAAATTCATAGGTCAAAGGCTAATGCTGATGGTAACTCACATTTTTATTCTTACCTCAGTTCACTTTTGTTTGATACAACATACAGATGAACAATATATTTGTGACAGTATTAATCATACACACATAAACTTACAGCAGGCTCAATATACTTGACTTCAGTTTTCAGAGAGAACGTCAGTGTGGCACCACCTATTCCACCCACAGTCTTTGAGATCAGCAGCAACACTGCTTCAGCAGGGCGCAGAAAATGACTAGTGAATTCCACGTTTATACTTGTTTGTCTCCTAGGCAAAATAATAATAATAATAGTTTAAATAGTTAGGCACAAACTTGTGAGTCAGAAATGTCATTTCAGGAGCACATTTTAGAGTCTTTGTAAAGCAAGGGGGCTAGAAAAGAAAGTAACTTGTTTCTTCTGAAATATTTTGTTGTAGTTCAGTCTTCTGCCTAAGAGCACCTTAAAACATTCTAATAATAGAACTATATAGATAGAAAAAGAACAGTATTGGGTCCCTATTGTTTTTTTATGACCTCAGCACGTAGCTTGATTTTTCTTCCCACACACACTAGCACAGGAAGTTCTCTTTCCTTACAGTATTACCATAAGTTAACAACTGATTAACTTTATGCTCCCCTATTTGAATAGGTTTTTGTGAGTTAAACAGTCAGACATCCTGTTATGCATGTTGTGAGGCAGATCTAGATGTTCTTAATCAAATCCTCATTGAAGATTGAGAAAGAAATGAGTAAAAAAACCCTTCAGAATAATTAGCAAAGCTGAGTAATTAAGAGGTGGAAAAAACAAAGTTCTCTCATACAAGCAACAGCTCAAGTCTCTTACGGGAAACTGGAGAAGGGGAGACCACATGGAATGAGAGTTAAAGACTAGGTAAGAGTTAAGTTTAGACTTGATTTGCATTAGACCTGCAACTAAGCAAGATCAATAAGAAAAGTTTAGTGGCTGAAGCTCACACTTGGAAGCTCTCAAAATCAGAGTGATTTTGAGATTAACGTCTTAAGATGGCATGAAGGTCAGAAAAATTAGAAAACAGTAGAATCTAAACGTATTCTGCCTTTCCACACATATGAACAGAGCAGAGAAAGCTTTCTCTAAACAGAAAAAGACCTATAATTTTTGAGTTGCAATAGAATATCTTAAAATACATACCAAAAAGTCAGCTGACTGGTTTATACTTTCATTGTAATAATATTCTATGTAGTTAAAGAAAATTTAAATTTACCCCCCAAAAAACTTTATGAAAGAGATGGCAGAAAGAAAATAACCTATAGTAAAATCTTGAAATTTCTTAATTTACTCAAGCTGATATTACTTAAACAATACTTCAAAAGAATTCTTAAATATAGAAAAAGGTTATATTTGTAAACTGCAGATATTTTTGCAGATTTTTCTGGAAGACATAGCAGATGCTAAAGTCAAAAGGAAGCCTCTCCCCCTCTCCCCAACCCAAATCACCCTTCCCCATTAAACAATTAATAGGAACTGTGCAGCCTAACAAAAAATAATTAGAATAGAGGGCAGAGGGAAATTATGTGTGACTTATTGGTCTTCTGACAGCTGGGAATTCTAAAGCAGAGGCAATCAACTAACAGTGGTATGTGAAATATGCCTATCACGTACTGTATGTATATGTACTTACACAAGTTAAGTGGTGAAGCAGAGGACTTGTAATATTAGTCAGCATACCATGTCTTCAATGGAATCATGTTAATTCACACCTGGTGCACAACTTTCATGACAATAGCTACTTTTTCAAGTGAACTCAATGCACACATCTTTTCATGTAAATTGAGCAATCACAATGATGGCAGTAGTTCTATAAACTTATTTTGATGGGAGTAATGGCAGGATTTTCCCTGGATGACAGCTGCTGTCAAGGAAACTTTCTGGGAGGTCCTTTACCTCGTTCTTATGATGGACCAGGGGGAAAAAAAAAAAACCCATATATATATATCTCATTCTTACTTAAAACTACCTTGGGACCTGAGAACTGGATGGTGATAAATAGAACACCAATATCTTAAAAAAAAATTTGGGGAAGATCAGGAGAATAACAGACCTTTAAGCCTCAAATCTATACCATGCAAGGAAGTAGAAACAATTATAAAGAATAAAAGAATAGGATAACTATAAATTATATCTACTATAAATAAAATCTACATAAATGAGATCTAACTGGCAGGAGTCAACATCTGTAAAACGTAGTCCTGCCTTATAAACCTGTGGGAGTTCATTAAAAGAGTTGAACAAGAACATGATCAAGGGTGATTTAATTCTTCTATTTCTAACAAAGTCCCTTTCTATAGACTTACAAGGAAACCAGCAGACAGGAAAGAAGCAAGGAAAGAAGCAAAGAAACATAATGTAGGAACTAACACTTCTTACTATGTAGGAAGGCCATTAATGGAGACCTCAAGGGTCTGTGACAACTGGAAAGTAAGGAAGTTTACTGATGTTTTAAGTTGCTCCAGGTTGTAAGGACAAAGATTGACAGTGCAAAGATAGTGGGACCTTATGAGATAACAAAATAACAAGGAAATTCTGTGTACATAGACGTAAAGAGATGCACACAGGAAAAGCAGTTCCGTGTTTACATAAAATTATGGCTTCCAAGCCATTATAACTCACCTTTGAGAACTTGGGATTTGCAACAGATAGTTTCATAAAAACATCAGCACAGTGCTGGGAAACATCCAATAAAACAAATTAAGTGTTAGGAATAATTAGAAAAGGAACAGACAAAAACATAGATCACCATTAGGCCACCAGATCCCATCCAAAGGGCTCAAACCTTGATTACTGTTTGCACCTCTTTACCTCAAAAAGGATATAGCAGAATTGAAAAAAGCTCACCGAACTGCACAAAGGATGACTATAGGTAATAGAATTAACCCCGCATGATCTCTAGGCTTAACACCTAGGATAAATGAGTATGATATCACCCAGAGTTCTTCCTAACACCAAAAGTCTCAGGATCTCAGTTCTGAGAATCGATGATGAAATCCTGGAAGTTCTGAAAACCTGGCTCTTACAGCTTTCATGTTCCTGCTGCAGAGACCCCAGACATTACCATTTTTGACAGTGAAGAGTTGCTAAGCCCCTCAGAGTCTGAGGCTCCTAAGTTGCCCTGCCATTCAAAACATCCCAGAAAATGTCTCCTGGGACTGCAGACTCCCAGAGAAGTATACTGCCTGAGACATCCACTCCCAAAGCCACTTTAAGGATCAAGTTTTAAGGAGTCTATCTATTCTGCTCTTGTCACAAATAGGAATGACAGGGAAATGGAGTGTATGGAACATTCTGCCTGATCTTTGCCCTCTGGCTCATGCAACAGCAGAGAAATCTGATTTGAATTGTGAACTGTTGCCTTCTGTGGCAAAGCCAGCATCAGGGAAAACACAAAGTTGCTTAGGGTTTTTTTTCCTCTATTCATCTGTGTTGTGGTCAATGTAAAGTGAGGGAAAATTCAGCTCATGGAATTATTCTATAATCTTGTTCATTCTCATATTGTTATAACTAGCTCCATCCACACCCACTTCAGTTGATGTACTGTAGGCGTCCAAGATTCTTAATTTCTTTATCAGCTCAGCATGTACCATCTTTCAAAAAAGCAAGCAATCAAATTATCTCTCTTTTATTTGTTGTACTTTGGTGTAGGAAAAGAAAGATAAAAAGTTGTTTTGAGGGATCAACTTTGCAGAGTTTACAGCCAACAGAAATCACTGGATAACAAAATCCAAAGTCATTATTCATTGCAGGTCATTATGTGCAACCCAACCATCCTTCAATTGCTTCTGATAACTACCATTTGGCAGAAGCATTTTTCTGAGAAAGCACACAATATTATCTGAGGCAGTAAGGCTGGATTAAATAACTTTCTGAGGTCACTTCCTGTACTATTTTCAATGTTCTGTGATTTGCAAAACCCCTACAGTTAAAGAATTTGTCATTCAGATAGAATTTCTTCACCCCCATAGCTAATCGCCTTTGCTACTTCCAGGTTGAATTTGTGCAACTCCAGCTTCAAGCTGTTGTTCTTATAAAAAGTTTTGTTCTATATTGTTTGCAGTTATATAGGTCCCTTTACCAGGAAAGTACTTTTAAATATTGACCAAGTCATCTTCATCATTTCTCTTGCTAAGATACCCAGCCTGAGTAACTTACAGGCATGCCTACACCACATAAGAGAGCTTAGAGACCTTTATGCTGTTATTGTTGTGAACTGCAAGTCTATATGGCACAGTGCAGTGTCCTGGAGAGTGGGAATCTCAGATCAAAGATTAATTACATTATATGCAAGATCTGACACACAGCTACACTGAGAATGGTCTGATGCATCCCAAAAGCCAGAGCAGAACAACAGATTTCCCTGATGTTCAGCTGCTTATGATTAAAGCCAGTTTCATCTCAGCCAATTGATTAAAATATTCATTCTTGACAGATATTGGGTGTAGGTGGCAAGGTTTTGGTATCAGGGGGCTGTAGGGGCAGACTCTGTGAGAAAAGACCAGGAGTTCCCTGTGCAGGACAGAGACAGTTCCAGCTGGCTCCATAATGTACCCACCACAGGACACAGCTGAGCCCATCAGCCAAGCTGGTGGCACCTGTGTGAAAGCATATTTAAGAAAGGGCAAAAACATCAGAAGGGCAGAGGAGTGAGGAAGGAGAGTAAGAAACAGCAGTGGAAACATCAAGGTTAGAGAAGGGGAGGGAGAGGAGGTGCTCCAGCTGCCAGAGCAGATATTTCCCTGCAGCATGTGGAGAGGACCACACCGGAGCAGACAGCCACACTGCAGTCCATGGAGGGCCCCACACCAGAGCAGCTGGATGTTTCCTGAAGGAATTGTCATCTGTGGATAGCCCATGCTGGACCAAATTTTTCCTGAAGAACTGCAGCCCATGGAAGGACTCACAGAGCAGGAGAAAAGCATGAGGAAGGAGAAGCAGAGAGGAAATGTTATGAAGTGACTACAGACACCTGCTCCCCATTACCCTCTGTGCCATTCAGGGTGGCAGAGGGAGAAGGTAGAGGACTCTGGGCTGCAGCAGTGAAGTGGAGTCTGGGAGAAAAGGATGGGGAAGGGATGAGGTGATGTTTTAATTTTTATCTTTGTTTCTCACTACAAAAGTCTATTTTAATTGAAAATGAATTAAAACAATTTCCCTTAAGTTGAGCCTGTTTTGCCTGTGATAGTCATTGGTAAGCAGTCTCCCCATCTATCTCAACCCGCAAACCTTTTTAGCAATTTTTTCTCCCCCATCCTGTTGAGGAGAGGGAGTGAGAGAGCATCTGGGTGGGTGTCTGGCAGCTGGCCAAGTTTAACCCACCACAGCCATTTATGAGTTTCTCCAACTAGTAGTGAACCACAGTATACATTGTCATGCTTCTTTGAAAATACAGACAGACATATATTACATATTTCTGCCACTTCATTGTCGTTATTAGTTTAAAATCGTTGGCATCTCTATCTAATGCTGCATCACTGCTTCCTGGTACACTTAAGTAACTCCTCTTCATTACCCTCTCTCTTTCTGCTCAAATTTTTCCCTGATCTGTTTAACTTATCAGTTCCTGCAGTTCATCTATCCTGGAAAGTAAACACAGTTCTTTCAGACTGGGCCTTCATCTACAGAATCCTCTATGCCAAGCGTGCTCACCCAGCAGGTCCAACAGGATTAGTCAGTCACACTTATTCCTCATTAGTAATTATAATGACCCACTGGCATCTTAAATCCAATTATAGTTACTTCTAAATATAGAAATATAAATATTTGGCAGATGATTAGAGACAAGTCTCTATGCATGCAGTTCCAGTAGTCTATCTCTTTCTCACAGTCCCTGATACTCCTCAACCTACTCACCTCCTCCTGGAGTTCTGCCACTAAGTGGAGGAATTTCTGTACCTGGGTGCACCTCCCTGAGTTATGTTTTCCCAGGTGCATGACCTTACACTTGTCCCTGTTGAACTTCATAAGATTCTCGTTAGCCCACTCTTCCAACCTATCCAGGTCTTGCTGCAGGGTGGTTCTCCCTTGCAAAGTGTCCACTTCCCCACTCTCTTTGGTATCATCAGCAAACTTCATCAGGGGTACACTTGATCCCATCATCCAGATCACTTATGAAGATATTTTATTATATATGGAAGCAATTAAGAACCCTCTTCAGCACCCCCTGGAAGAACAGCTGGTTATTCATATGAGAAATGGTCCATAAAACTGGTAAGCTACGCTCTTTGGTGCAAGTGTCCTGGTCTTTAGAGTTCTATCCTGATAGAGAAACATCTCCAAGAAGACTGACGAGTTTCAGTTTCTTTAGCCTCCCTATCAATGTCATGGTTCATCTTTTCAGCTCTAATTGCCTGAACTCTCATGAGTGAATGTTCTCTGAACTGCTAATATTTCCCTTGACCTTTTACCCCAAAACTTTGGCAAAGCAAGCTTTACAACTTGACTGGAGCCCTGCAGCGGGCCTTCACAAGGCAATAGCTGCTATTTTTAACTGCTTCTTGTTTATTAGTTTATCTAAAGTACCTATTGTTTCAGGGGAAAAAAAGCTGTCTGGTATCAAGCTAGACTGCAGTGAAAGATGAACTAGTCTTGAAGGCATATCTATATTTATATATAATATTCATGAATTCATAAGGAACAGTTTCAATTCAGGGGAACAAGGATGCAGAGATATCTGACCTTAAGTTGCCTGAACCAATACAGATACTCAGAAAGTTTTTTAAAGTATAAGTCCTGTTTTTAAACTAGAACTCCTGTTCTCTGATATAGCAAGTAGGCTTTCCTAATTTTTAGTGATTTTTAACACATTGATTCATCTGCCTCCTATCCCATATTTATGGATTATTTACTTCTAAAAGTAGAACAAATAACTTTAATGTGAAGTGCCTCTTTCTAGCTATTTTAACATCTTTTATTCCTAAACAAGTTCTAGTCAGTGATGTTAACATTCCCATCAAAAAATAACTCCATTAAGTTTTACTAATACACTCACATCAAATTTCTTGCTGAATACACTGAAAATTCTCCCTCACTTTTTATTTAGGCCATAAATACATTTCTTTTTTTCTAGAAGTCTGTTACAAGCCTACCTCATTTCTAAGTTTCTCTGAAGGCATTCTTTCCAAAGAAAGCAGAACATTCTCTCTTACAAATCCTCTACCATTTTTCTTGACCTTATACAACTGAGTATCAATCAGCACTAATAGCAATAAGCCTACATATAATCAATTAAACAGAGGTGTTGGTTTATTATTCACGTTACTATCACTTCCAAATGCACCTATGATATTATGATCTAATACAAAGCACCTACAAGACTCCCACCCATCCCACCAATGCTTGGAGTTCTCAAACACATTAAGAAATATTAAGAAAGATATTAATAACAAAGAAGCTATTTTTCATTTAGTGACCAAGATTCCAAGTAAGGTTACATTACAGTAAACTCTGCAGATATCACCAGTGGATGACTGGCATTTCTACAAGCTTTTATTTCTATGCATTTTATCAAATGTTTGTTGCTATATATAATGCCAAGCAGCTCAATGACAATTGTAAACATTTACTTGCATTTTGGGTTTTGGAGATTTTTTTAAAGGTAAAGTGAAAAACAGCCATGGTATTGACCTTTCAGAGAAACACATGATATTTTCAAGGATTATATTTTTATGTTAATTCTTATTTGAAGTAATTGCAAAGGAAATGGAATCACAGCTCGCTGAAAACATAGCATTACTTGTTGTCCCTTTTGCATATATTTACAATTGGCATGTCATTTAATACTGAAATACTGATCGTCTTTAAAGAGCACTGTATTTATGTTGAGTCTTCTTGAATTTGACAATATATATTTGAAATTTTTCTTCTTCTTCACAGGTTATTTTCATACAAATGTTGACCTTTGTTTTCCTTTTTACAATCTCTAATCCATTTTATCTGCAAAGGAATATCTTACATAGACTTGCAGTCTAAACTTAAAAACTCTTAACTGACAGCCAGAGTCACTGCTACATCCCTTTTGTCTTCACTAGTTAAAGAGGGATTAGAGAAATTCCCGTATCTAGTCATAAAGCCACATAGCATTTAGTGAACAAAAAGAAAAAGATGGTGACATACCATGAGTATTTCTGCTACCAAAAATGTTAACAACCTAATGTTTTCCCAGAATTAAATCTCTCCAAAATCCTTAGATGGCTTTCAGAAATGTAAGATAGAGAAATAACTACATTGCAGCTGCAACAGTTTCCACCTTGGTGCGGAGGAAGGACGGGGGCAAAAAGAAGCAGTCTAACACTATCAAACCTGTGTCATGGTCTTTTAAATTCCCAGCCATGCTTCAATTAAGAATAAGAAACAAAAACTGAAATCTTAGAATTTTTACCTGCTCATGCTTCCACAATACATTGATGTAAAAAATGTGAATCAAGTTCAGAGGAGATATTTCAACTTTAGTTGGGCAAAAAAATAAAATATAAGAACAGCAGATCCAAACTGAAAATCAAAGCTTTCAATACATTGGGACAAAAATATTTATTGGACACAGATGACTCTTCTAATGATCTCAAGGCTTGTATTCTGCTCTCAAAGTTTGCATTGGGTTTGCATAGCAAGGTTTTGGTAGCGGGGGGGCTAAAGGGGTGGCTTCTGTCAGAAGCTGCTAGAAGCTTCCCCTATGTCCAATACAGCCAATGCCAGCTGGCTCCAAGATGGGCCTGCCACCAGCCAAGGCTGAGCCAAACAGCGACAGTGGTAATGCCTCTGTGATAACATATTTAAGAAGGAGAAAAAAAAAAAACAAAAACAAAACCAACAGGACACAAACTGCAGCTGGAGTGAGGATTGAGAATATGTGAGAGGAATGGCTCTGCAGACACCAAGGTCAGTGAAGAAGGAGGGGGAGGAGGTGCTCCAGGCACCAGAGCAGAGATTCCCCTGCAGCCCCTGGTGCAGACCATGGTGAGGCAAGGCCATGCCCCTGCAGCCCATGGAGGTCCACGGTGGAGCAGATATCCACCTGCAGCTGGGGGAGGACCCCATGTCGGGGAGCCCGAAGGAGGCTGTGACCCCATGGGAAGCCCAGGCTGGAGCAGGCTCCTGGCAGGACCTGTGGACCCGTGGAGAGAGAGGAGCCCATGCTGGAGCAGGTTTGCTGGCAGGACTTGTGACCCCTTGGGGGACCCACGCTGGAGCAGTTTGTGGAGGACTGTCTCCCATGGGAGGGACCCCACACTGGAGCAGGGGAAGAGTGTGAGGAGTCCTCCCCTGAGAAGGAAGGAGCAGCAGAGCCAATGTGTGATGAACTGACCGCAACCCCCATTCCCTGTCCCCCTGTGCCGCTCAGGGGGAAGAGGTAGAGAAAAATTGGAAGTGAAGTTGAGCCTGAGAAGAAGGGATGGGTGGGGGGAAGGTGTTTTAAGATTTGGTTTTATTTCTCATTACCCTACACATGTTCTCACTCCTCTCTCCTACTCAGTTTTGATTGGCAATAAATTAAACTGATTTTCCTCAAGTTGAGCCTGTTTTGCCCATGAACAGTAATTACTGAGTTATCTCCCTGTCCTTATCTTGACCCATGAACTTTTCATCATATTTTCTCTCCCCTGTCCAGTTGAGAAGGGGAGTGAGAAGGGCTTTGGTGGCCACTTTGCATCCAGCCAGGGTCAAACCACCACAAAGTTGTATTGAGCTAAACTGCAGGTGTCACCCTGATAAATTACTCTGGATTTGGTCTAGGTTAAGGAGAAAAAGCCTGATCTTTATACTGACTAATTTTGCCCTGTTTGTAGTTGAACACATTTCTAGTGTTCCACAACTATTAAATTAATAGGTTTATATTTCCATACTGACAGACTTATTAATAACACTCAAAAATCATTACTTACTTAGGGGCAATGGTGACAGTGTTTCCTTTAGGTAATGAGAAATCATCAGCATCTCTTCCTACAATAATAGCATTGTACATCAAAGTTTTACTGCTTGGGTTTTTCAGACGCACCTATCACAACAACAACAACAAAATCAGCCTATTTTTATTCAATTTTTAGAGTTTAAAAGGTGTGTTCTGCAGCTAAGTTCCAAAATACAAACTAAGGATATCACAAAATAAGGAAGTACTTCAAATAAATAGGTAGATAATTTTTCTTCCTAAGGAGTATAGACTTCCCACAAACTATCCAACCTCATTTTTTCTGAGTACTCTTTTTGCAGTCTACACTGAACTCCTATGCCTGTTAATCTCTTATTTGTCTCTATCTTTGATCTCAGATTTGTAGATTTTTTCTGTGCTTACAAGCATACGGAAAAAACAGCAGCAGAAGTCAGGATCCCAAGCCTGAAGAGAAAGATGCATGCTTCCATCTTCTGTATTAAGTAGCCAAATGACATTAAACCCATTAATTCTTTGTTGTAGTATAGACATAATATAAACACATAAACATATACAGTGTTCTAACCTTGTACTGCTACAAATCTAAATTCAATGGTATCAATACCTGTTTAACAACAGTTGCATGGAGAGCACCTGTAAATTCTATAGTCTTCTTAGGTAAGTAGTGAGGGAGACTTTCATATAGGTAGACACACAGAATAAGCATCATGATTGGGTTTGGATCACAGATGTCAGTGGCCTAATATTGAAGAAAAAAAAAAAAAAAAACAAAAGAACACCAGATATTGAGTTAAAATTTTTCCTGTATAGAGATATGAAGATGAAGAACAAAAAGTTTAAGGTAATTCTTATTATACAAATATTTTCAACCTAAATTTTAATAACTGGATTAGGCCCATAGCTAAGATGAATACAGAACTTGTCAGTGCACAAAAAATTAATTCTTGAAGACCACTGACATGGTCTGGTAATAAACCTAGGCTAAAATGCAATACAACACTCTGTGAAAAAGTAAATATATATTCCAACAAATAGAACACAACAGCCAGTCTATCTTCAAATTTTGCAGAAAGGCCCTTGTTCCTCTAGTTAGTTCCTCCTGCAGGTATGGCAAAAAGTAGTTTCATGAATGTGCCTTGTCAGAATACAAAATCAGCTGTAATGACATTGAACAAGGATCCACAAGATCTAAATGCTTATAGATCTCCTTGGAGTATCAGAGACTGGGTATCCCACTATTCTGCCTCTGCCAACAGAGCCGTTGCTTGAGTAAAGAGTGTAGGAAGTTAGGCAAATATGAAGTGGTCTTTTGACTGATGTAATTTGCCAGCTTCTGGAAATTAGTGGCTTAAGGTTTTATTGATTATTGTTAAACACTTCTCTGTCATTATTTTAAATTCTTCTCTATTTCGTTCTTTATATACAGAAATAAGCCTGTCATTAACTGCTTATGAATTCTTTTTAATTAGAAATTACTTATTGAGTTTTCTTCCTCTTTTGATGTTATTAAAATGCAATACTGGGTGAAATCTATTGCCTAAAACATAGGACCATAAAAAGCAGCTGAGATTTAAGCCCTAAGGCAGGAGTTCTAAGAAAGCAAAATAATGCATCACTGAGCACATGTACAAACAGCTCCACCCTCAAACAGCTTCTACTTGATGACTGATGGAGCAGCAACTGACAAAGGTTTTCTTTGGCTAGCAAAAGCTGCATTTTGACGTAATAATTTTGTAAGGAGAAAGGGTATAAAGGGCAAACATTTGAAACTCTAAATGGAGCCACCTTCCAAGACAATGTAAAAAACCTCAGTAGCTTAAAGCAAATATTCCATGTAGAAAAACCTTTATACAAAATAAGAACCTAAGAGAAGTCTATTCGCTCAGACCATGGGCCAAAAGGACACCACAAGCTCATGCCTAAATGAAAATGATTATGCAGTAAGTACACGTACACTTGAGTATTTTCCCAAGCTCAAGCATGAGACTTCCTGAACCACATATGATTTCTGTCTACTTAGACATCTTCATTTCATTTTCTTCCAAGCCTATGCACAGTCTCCCTTTGAGTCTGTGTAAAAACTGGCACCCTAAGAAAAGTCTCCTTTTGAAGTTATGTTCAGTATAACCAAGAAAGAATCTTGAAGAAAAGATGGAGCTATAAGCTAAGTTTTCTTAATGGACGTGCTCTAAATAAATGCAATAACACCACGCGTTTGAAGTAATGCTCACTTTCACCAGCCTATGGCATTCTAACCCTACACAAAGTACAGTCTTATTTTCAAAGATTCAAGAGAACACCAAGAAGTAGGTAAGAAGAGCTTAGGATTTTTTCTTCATCTCCTAAAAAGTCATCAAAACAGGGTGCCCATCTCTTCTGCTACCAAGAATGAACCCACATTTGACATAGAAGAGGGAAAAGAAGATGCTCTTTTGTTGTCACAGATGGGTGAAAACACTTCTGCATTTGAAACCAGAAAAATCTAGAACAAACTGGATTCTAAATTCAGAAATGCAAGAAGTCAAACCAACGCAGCGCTTTCAATGCAGTAATAATCTTTCTTTCCCATCAAGTCTACAAGCTTGTCAGAAGTTTCCCATCATATTTTACAGAAAGGAGAAATTAAAGAATTCTCACAGATGAACCCAGCAGTATTTTCTCTGCTCCTTCAGCCCATGAGGGGCTGTGCTATAATGAGGTGCTCCATGACGTGTATGTAAGAATCCTCAATTCAGTAGGAGAAAACAAATCCAGAAAGGCCAGTGAAGCTATAATTTGTCCAAACTTGAAAGCGAAACTAAAGGCAGAGATAGTTGCCATGGCACAGCAAGGACCAGCTGCTCTCTCTGGCCCAGGGAGCCAGGAGCCAAAGGCAATATAATACAGCTGCAGAGTACAGGCCAGCCAGAGCCCATCCCAGTCCCCAGCCAGGAGCAGAGCAGCCGGGGGGCACCAAGGCAGCCCCAGCCATGGCCATCGGGCACCTCCCTGGGGACCAGGAGAGGCGGAGACTGGGATGAGGGCCTACGGTTGGGCCCGGCTCAGCGGGTCCCATGGCTGGGCAGGGCAAGGCTGTGGGGAGCTGGAGATCAGCCCTGCTGTGGCTTTGCTGGGGCAGGGGCTGACCGCCCCAGGGAGCTGATGGGGGGTCCTGGGCCCTGGGCAGGTAGGGGAAGCTCCAAAGGGCTGGGCAGGAGCGGGCAGGGCTGGGGGTGCCCTCAGGGCCTTGACAGTAGTTAAGCCTAAAGAGCATTCAACCTATACAATTTGATGACTCTACAACAGATATTTCAGAAATCATATTTTTAACAAGACTCCATCTCCCTGGTTGCAAGGAAACGAGAAGGAGCTGTATCCCTGAATAGACTCCTAATATCTCCTTTAGGAAGAGGAACCTCTCCTTCTCCGTACCCTAAAGCATTATATGGCAGGGTAGGGAGAGAAAAAAAGAGAGAGAATCTGAGTACTGGAAAAGATGGCAAGGCTTGGCTCATGGACTAAAAGCAGAAAAGGGATGCATCCCTCTCCCAAAGGATAAACATTATTCAAGGAAAGATGACTTAGTTACTGAAGGCTTCACGGACTTATTACTGACTACAGCTTAGCCCTAATTAAAATAAATGCCTGTAGTCCTGCAAATTAAATGCCTGTAGTCCTGCATTAAAGTTCTGTGTGCTTTGTACTATAAGGAATATGAATTGTTATTTTGTTTGGTACGACAGGAAGGAGAAACCTGTCAAGATACATTAGAACAGACAAGCTTCACCACATTTTTACCTATATACATATTAAATTCATGTTGCATTACATCTTACTAGGTAACTTCAAAGTTTTCTTAATTTCCCTTCTGTTTTATTAAGTTAGAGACCAGTAGGAGACTGCATAGAAAAGGCAAAGCTGGAGCTCCCCTGGTGGCAAATCCATTGACTCCATGGAGCACAAAGGCAGGAAGAGTTACTGACTGCTTCCTCCCTCTTTTCTTGCCCTGTGCCCAGAAAAGCATCGCATCCTACTCCCAGCAGTTCTAGCACAGCTCTTTCTCTACCCTTCCAAGAGAGCGAGTACATCACTGGGCACTGATCTGAAGTTTCCCTGTCACTCTCCATAGCTTCCTAGATAATGCTTATCCTCGCAATCCTTAAGATTCTTATCATACACTCTTTGTGCACTGATGTAATCATATGCTTCATCTTGTATTTCTATTTATTTCCACCACCACTGTTTTCTAAGGTTGGAATTTTAGGATGCACTTACTATGCAAAGTAAAAAAGTTTCTTTCCTGCCAAAACCTTTAAACCTGAGGTCTGAAAAATATTCTGATGTTTTCCATTCACTTATCTCAGTAATGGCTATTGAATATTAACAAGTATTTGTAAGAGAAGCTATTCCAATATAGCTGTGGTTTTACACCTCAACTGTTCATCTTTCCTACATTTTCATTTAAGGTAGCAAAGTTGCTGGAATAGATTACCTGTTGAAGCCTAACTTTCTTTTGCTACCTACTTCTACTCATTTCCACTTAGATCAGAACTTATTCCCTCAGAAAACATTATTCTGTTTTATCCTGTGCTGAATTCATAACACTGCATTTGTGACCTTAATCTACTATTCTAGGAACTAATTTGAAAAACATAAAAATCAGTGTACTTTGTAACAACATTCAGTAGAAAATTCACATAGTCTCTATATACTACTGCTTTAAAAAATTCTGTTAGCAAACAGCAGCAATTAATAAAGTTCAACAGATTTATGCCTTAAATTGTATCCATAACAAAATTTCTCAAAATATGAAAAAGCCTCTCACATTTCTTGAAGAGCTGGGTGCTTGTTAGCTTTTTATTTGTGCTCTAATGTTGCCTATTTAAAGAAAATGCTGAAGCTGACAAACTGGATAAATTATTATACTTCAAATTCTAAATATTCCAAGTTAGGTCTATATCAAAACTGGACGAGAAATTCAAGGGCTAGTACATTGGTTCTGTTGCAAAACGAAAGTTATTTAACTGTTATAACTCTATCAGCTCTGTGCTGTTAATTCCTTAACCAACTCTCCGAGTTTTCAATCACCTGTATATTACTAAAGCCTGGTGTTTAGTATTGCTGGTACTACTGCTCAGAAAACAGTTTGTAACTGCTTACAAACAATGCCTCTTGGTTTTATGAAAATAGGTTTATAACTTAATGCAAAAATTAAATGGCATTAACTGCCTCTAAGTCATTCCATGATATTTAGAAAATGCTGGCAGTTCTGTTTTATTAGCATAGCAGTGTAGTGGATTGATACTTAGAATAGAATATATTACACACAAATATTAATCTAGCTAGCTAGCAAAGGAAAGGGGAAAAACAGATCAGGTGTTTTAAATCCAAAATAATCACAGTAACTATAAGCCAAAGTTCTGACAGACAGAAAACAGGAGAGAAAAACTTTATTAAAAGGTATCAGGAAGGAATAGATTGCTGAGCCATTTCTTGTGGCAATAACACTCTCCATGTTTCTGAACATGTAATTATTAGTTGAATAATGTAATGAAGCAAACTATTCAACAGATGCAAAAATCATGCAAGAAGGCTTTCCCCACTACAAAGCCTACAAAGCAAAATAGACTTCTTACGCCAAAGAACAGCTTCTAGCAGGACACAAATAACTGAAAAATAGAAAATGCTTGGAATCGGTGGCCATTAAATGTTACCTAGGTAACCAATTTAAACCAACAATTGTAAATGACTATTGAAAATTATGGGAAGTATTAAACAAACAGAAGTTAATAAAAATACTATATTAAATTTCAGAAACAGAAAGACATACATTAATGTTTATTAGTTATTTCCAGATTTGTATGGCTTGAACATTGAACTTAAAAGGTAAACATATAGGAAACAATGTTGTTTGTGAACAAAAGGAGGTTCCTAAGTTTATGTAAGCTTTGCTTATACAAATGCAGCAGCCAATTTTTCAATAAGCTGGAAGTCAATGTGAGAATAGAAGGGTCAGCAGGTCTGGAAAAAAGAGCAAGTCATTTTGGTGTCTAAATAAAACTTAAAAGCCTGTATTTTTGTATGTTTGTAATGTATACACATATGAACATCCTTTTTAAAAGACTATATCTATCCCAGACATATGCAGTTTCTCTTTAGAAATATCCCAGGTGAGACCATTATCAGGTCCAAGTAATTTTCAGATGCTCTGACAGAAATAAAAAGCACAACCAATTTTGAAACATACATGTCCTTTTCTTTCATTTCCACAACGTGTTTATGGGGTGCCCAATGGTATAATCTAGGTGAATTTAAAACTAGATATGCCCGAACAGAACATTTGTCTGTTGCAGTTGCATACATTTCTATACATCTCATCATGCCAGTGAATCATAGAATCATAGAACAGAATCATAGAATGGTTTAGGTTGGAAGCGACCTTAAAGGTCATCTAGTTCCAACTCCCCTGCCACAGGCAGGAATACCTTTCATTCGATCAGGTTGCTCAAAGCCTCATCCAACCTGGCCCTGAACACTTTCAGGGAGGGGGCATCCACAACTTCTCTGGGAAACCTGTTCCAGTGTCTCCCCACCCTCACAGTAAAGAATTTCTTTCTAATATCTAATCTAAATCTACCCTCTTTCAGTTTAAAACCGTTACCCCTCCCCCTATCACTACACTCCCTGATAAAGAGTCCCTCCCCACCTTTCCTGTAGGCACCCTTTAGGTACTGGAAGGCTTCTATAAGGTCTCCCCAGAACCTTCTCTTTTCTAGGCTAAGAACCCCAACTCTCAGCCTGTCCTCATAGGAGAGGTGTTCCATCCTTCTGATCATTTTGTGGCCCTCCTCTGGACCCGCTCCAACAGGTCCATGTCTTTCTTACGCTGGGGACCCCAGAGCTGAACACAGTACTCCAGGTGGGGTCTCATGAGAGCGGGAGAATCACCTCCCCTGACCTGATGGTCACGCTTCTTTTGATGCAGCCCAGGATGCAATTGGCTTTCTGGGCTGGGAGTGCACATTCCTGGCTCATATTCAGTTTTTCATCCATCAATACCGCCAATTCCTTCTCCACAGGGCCGCTCTTAATCCACTTATCACCCAGCCTGTATCGATGTTTGGGATTGCCCTGACCCAGGTGCAGGACCTTACATTAAGCCTTTTTGAAATTCATGAGGTTCGCACAGGCCCACGTCTCTAAGATGTCAAGGTCCCTCTGGATGGCATCCCTTCCTTCTGCAGTATCAACCACACCACTCAGTTTGGTGTCATCCACAGACTTGCTGAGGGTGCACTCAATCCCACTGTCTATGTCCCTGACAAAGACATTAAATAATATTGGGCCCAGTACGGACCCCTGAGCGACACCACTCATCACCGGTGTCCACCTGGGCACTGAGCCATTGATTGCAACTCTGAGTACAACCATCCATCCAACTCCTTAACCACTGAGTGGTCCACCCATCAAATTCACGTCTCTCCATTTTAGAGACAAGGATGTTGTGTGGGACAGTATCAAATGCTTTGCACAGTATTATCTATAAAGCTGAATTCCAGACAGATGTTCTTTATCTAATGCTCTGATTTATCAGGCTTACAGATCAATAGTTGTTGCATCCACTTTTATAAGGATGCTTAGGAAGATTCAGTCCTTTATAACTCTCTTCAAGCGTTTTTCCAGAATAGCTTAGGAAAGATACATATGAGAAGACAATTGCTACTCTAAAATAAAAGTGATCTTCAATTTTTTCTCACTTCTATTTTCTGAATTTAAGACCGCACATCAATACTAGATTCCTATCTCAGGCAAACCAAGGTATTTGCATTTGCATTATAGATTGGTGGATAGACAGACACAGAATTCTATCTGTGTTTTTTCAGTATCATACAAATTTTAGTCAAATAACTAAGAATTAAGAAAGAAATCCTTTTCCTTAAAGTTACTTTGGTCAAGAAGTTGCCATATTTATCAAGCTAATAGCTCCTTGCTAAAGTACATGAAACTGAAGACAAAAAAGTGTTAATCATCCTTAGAGATGATTACAATGAAAGTATGACTGAAACATTAAGTGACAGCCAGGAAGTTACCTTTCTAAGTGCATACAATAATCTGTAGACTACCTCAAGGAAAAAAACCTTACATGTACTGGAAATTTAGAAAATTCTATGTTGCTGCATTTCTTTCCTCTTCTCCATTGGCTGCTGACACCATCTTCTTTCTCTCCTTCATTTCAGACTCAAGTCTTGAGGTTACCATCTACCCCCCTTTCTTGCTCATATGGCCATGTTATTGCCCAGTGTCACTGCTTTCTACTCCACAACAATACTGAATTCCTCCCTCCATTTCAACAGAACAGCCACATTCAGTTTCTGCTTCTTAACCCTCTCCGACTTTACTTACATCTTCTATAGCTTGTTTGAAAATATTCTCCCTTTTACTTGGTCTCAAATATAAATGTCAGTATTGTTGGCCCCAATTTTAAATCAGCCAATAGCAAATTATGTTCCTCTACTGGCTATCCCCAACCACTGCATATTCTTTCCTAATCTATCCTTGTCACGTACATTCCCTCCCTATTGCTGTTATCCACCAACCTATCTTGCAATATTTTATTTTGGGCTTTCAACTGGATCTTCTTCAAATCAAAGCTGTTTAGAACTTAAAAATATCAAACACAAAGGAAAAAATACATAGAAAGACACCATTAATACTCCAGGGTTGAACTGTCAGTCATGATTAGAAAGTGGAAACAAAGAATTTCTTGCCCAAAGCACTCAATCTTAAGCCTATATCTTAATCCTTAAAAGGATTTAAAAGCCTTGAACTCTGTTAGAGGTATCATTTAAACTTGCAGCTAAAGTCTTCCAGACAGTTAAACTACTTTATTATTACACAATCGTAGATTTTTGAAGTGATTGAAAGTGCCATCTGTTCCAGACCTAATACATGTCTTGGCCTGCGCTGTCACCACCATCCTTGCATTAATTAATGCAAAGCTGTCCTGAAAGTTCAGAAGCAGTGATTGCCTGATAGTCAAGAACTTTGCCAATACTTTTGGAACATTTTAGCCTGTTAAATTTAAGAGACAAGACTATCAGAAAAATCCCAAATTAGGACAGTTCAGCAACAGGATTCACATATTTTACTGCTTTTATTGCTGAAGAACAAGAAGCTTTAGAAATTTCTACAGTAGTCGTAGAAAAGCATATATGAATTCCAATAAATTATGTAAAAAGTACCCTTTACCTTCTTTTTTTTTTTACTTCCACAATATTTTGTTTGTAGAACATGCCTTAGCTAGAGTTAAAATACAGACCTCAAAGAACCAAGATCTGTTCCTTTTTCTGGTGTTGACTGATTATATAGCTTTGTTTAAACTCCTAGCCTGTACAGAGATGGACTTTCCCATCTATGAAAACACCAATACCTCAAAAATACGCTGAACTTATAATATTGTAGTATTGTGGACATTGTAGTCTTAAAACACGCTAAGTGCATTAAGGAGAATGTCCTGCAGTTCTGCTTCCACCCTTAATGTGGTTAACTCCTTTTGCATATCTGGCATCCAGCCTCTGCCTTCATGTGCTGAACTGCCTGTTTTTGTTATTAAAAGCTGAAGCAAAATATACCTTCATTTTGAGGATTATACCTAGTTAATCTTTTTACACTTCCTGTCAGTCACAAGTATACGAAACAGTAGATTTTCTTGGTTTAGCCTGTCATAGCAAAGCCATTTATAACAGCATATCTGTATCAGGATGTGGGAGCAAGACAGTAGCTGATACAGCTGGAAATAGCAGTGTTAGTTTTTCACTGTAATCATAACACAATCGAATGGAAAGGGAAAAAAAAGTTGTAATTGAGCTTCCTTTCATACCACTTTGTTCACACTACGCCTTTACCTCTGATTCCCAATACTATTAATTCCTTTGGAAAGTTTCCTCATACACCAACAAATACTATGTCTATTCTACTGTATCCTCTTCCAGTCTTCTAGCCAGCCCAATATGCTCCACACCCACCTCAGCCCACCACAGTCCATCACATTCCCTTTGCTCATGACGGAAGCTGCATCACTCTGCAAATTCTTAAGAGAAAGATGTGACCTTAAACAGTTTTTACTAGTTTTGGTAAGGACAGGATTTTTAATGACTCATGGACCAAAGGAGAAAAGAAAAATAAGAGGGAATCTGCTATTTTAAGTAGGGCAATAGTTTGGTAACTAACACACAGAACCATCACATGGAAGATAAGAGCATGAATCCCTGTGAGCATGTAACCTTGTAATACAGCCTTGCCATTGCTATTAACAGGCCATAAGCTTTGTACTGAATTTACAGAGCCTCAGCACTGAGATTTGACAAGCCTTCTCTTTCTGAAGGCTTGTTGACCAGCTTGTAGAGCTTTGCTTTACTTGGTTTAGTTGTGACAGCAACTTTTTTAATTGATCAGGCCTCTGTGACTAATTTGTTTTACTTTTATCTTTGTATGGTACTACCAGAATACACAAATGGTCAGTTAAAGAAATGCAGACTGGGAGCAGGAGAAAACTTGTTTTAGGGACAACAAAAAGAACAAAGAAATAATATCTAACATATGTAGAGGGCACTATATAGAGGAAATTTGGAGCTGTAGGCCAATGAAAAAAGACAGATATGTAAAGCATGTTACTAACCATATAAAAATGATCCCAAGTGGAACCTAGATTGAAGAAGAAACTAACATAACAATATCATATTCCTCCAAAAAAGGATGTCAGAAACTGACAGCTTACGGTGTTACTCTCACCAGCAGTCCAAAGCTGCTGACTTCTGTGTGCATCAAATCTGGGACGGAATCCTTGTGGGCCTTCATGGTTAGATAGATGCAAGTAAGTGTCACTAGACATTCATATAATTTTTTACCACTCCTTTCTATGTTTAAGTACAAGATGTTTGTTCTTAAATATATTTTTTCTACATTGCCTTAGAATGTTAATAATAAATTCCACTCAGGTTTTCACTGTGTGATTTACGAAGCTAGAATCTGAACTGAATTAATCTTATATTCAGCTAGTTGTATATATGTGATTCTACAAAGCAAGGAATTACGGAAATTACTTGTAATTAAGTGTATTTATATGAAGCAGTTTTTTGGTTTTCATCATACAGCAGCACATCATGACACAAAACTGCATCACTAAAATCTCACCTTCATTTGATGTACAATATTACTACCATAAAGGAAAAAAAAAAAAAAAGCATGTAAGAACTGCTAGAATAAAATCATTTACCTTTATGTCTATAGCCAGACTGACAGCATGCATAGCATTCACAAGTATCAAACAGTTGTGTAGAAACTGTTCAGGAGTCCTTGGATTAGTATACATCCTTACAAAGTGAGTCGCAATCTAGAGAAGACAGAGAAATCAAACTCTTCCACTAAGCAAAATTACTATGTTTGTACTTCCACGCTTTCAGCAATCCATAAGATCTAAATTTGGAACTAAAATTCCCTCTTAAGAATATACCCAGAGAAAAGAAAAATTAATACTGAAATAATCGCTCTAGACTTGCTAAATGTTGGGTTTTGTTTTTTCTTTTTAAAAACCACATAAGCAAACAGTTCCAAATGAAAATAAGGCCTGAATAAACCCACTTATATTAATAAACTGTATAGAGCTCGCACAATATTAAGAAAAGTCCTTACCAAATAAGGACAATAAGCTGCCAGCTGTGCTGCCAATACCAGACCATCTAGAAGATCTCGGTCGAAATTTACTATCCATCTCCTTGGTGGTACTTCACCTGATTTAAAAACAGAGCAAGATAAATTAGATTCTTCTACCCTGAGATACCTAATTTTATTCTAGATAGATATGATGACTATTTGGAATGACTGAGTAGAGGAATGAATAGAAAAAGGAAACATCCCTTCACAGGTAGAATTTCCCAGGCATAATTCTCTTCCAGAGCCATTGCTGAAAACATGAAAAATCTCACCTGGAATATTGAAACTATTATTCATACACTCTGATACAGTATCTAAGAGTATTCATCACAAAGTAAGGGAAAGCAGGTAAGCTAAACTTAACCTCACAGATTAGGAACCTAAACATGTCAATTGTTTTTATTTTTATAGGCATAACATTCACAGAGCTACTGAAACTCATGAAAATATGCATGAATCCTTTAAAGTTGCAATGTTTAAGCACATAAGAAGGAAAAGGTTATTAATTTTCTTTAAGTTCATATTAAATTATTTGGCACAAATGCAATACTAATGGAAGCTAACAGCTCAATTTCTCCAGCGTAGATCACTACTTCTATAATTGTGTTGTAAAGGCCTATGCCTCACAAGGTTAGATTTTTTTATATATTTCTAATGTTTTTATTTAAAATAAAACTGATTATTAAGACAGTAAATATAGTTTATTTATTAGTATTTTTTATTTGAAGCATTACATACCTTAAATATTTAACACAGCATTTAAACAACAGACTTTTGTTCTTAAGAATCGTAATAAACCATAGGAAGAATACAGGCATTTGAAAACTCTCAACCTGAGATACTGTCTAAAAAAAGTTACTGACATACCAATAACTAAATGTCTTAAATCACTGTCTATACCCAATTACCAGTACTTTGCTCTCCAGATAATATGCATTTTGTGAAGCTCAAAAACATAGAAGCTGATCCTTTTTTAAGGAGAGAAATCTGGTCACAAATATTCAAGTACTGAGTCATGCCTTCTCTGTTGTGTTATTTGCAGTTTCTTCCAACTTCTATTGCAAAAATACCCATTGCTTAGTTTTCTTTGGTTTTGTTACTGTCTCAGGTCCAAGCTCCCAAATTTAGGGAACACTTTGGACTTCAGTCACTGGCAAGGTTTTAAGATAGACTGGGATCATGCTTTCTCATATAGGACAAATTATGTAGTTTCTATTTCACTATGCATCCAGAGAGTGTATTTACCAAGTTTGAAGCTAAGTTGAAAAAAACCCACCAATATGCTACAGAATCTGAGATGATAAAAAATCTCCTACATATTATAAACTCATAAACATCTTAATGTTATAATATAAAGAAATGTTCTTTTCTTTCAAAAATACTACCATTAAAAGATAAAAAAGTTTGTAACACTGAACTGTTATCATAGTAATATAACGATGTTCAGAACAGTCCACTACCTTCATTAGCAAAAGAAGAATTTGGAGACACCACTACTTGACATAGAAATAATTTAAAAGAACAGAAGCCTAAAATGTGTCACCAGGTTACACATTTCAGACCTTTATTTCAAGTCGGTCCTTATTAAGAGCTTCATTCTACAAGACCAAACACATGAAAGCAGGGGCACAAATCATGTATATTTTAGAGGTCCCTACTTTTACAGAAAGAGTACTATAAACTAACTGAAAGTTCAAGAAAGAGAAAAGGATAGATTCTCTATGCATTTGGAATACAATGATCTCATTTAGTGGTCAAGAATGCTGAATCTTTTGCTCTCACAAACTAGATGACACTATGCTATAGATGTAACACTTCAAACAGTGTTACTAAGGATTTTAAACTTGAGACAGTATTTTTGGATATGTTATATACCATATGAACAACAACTATCAAAACCACATTGACTAAGAAAGAAAGTAGGCTGTTGTATATTGAAAATTATTAAATTTCTTAAGGTAACCTTATTCACTCCTAAGTACCTTCAGATGTCAGCCAGGCTGATGTAACCAAGCAAGTTATTGTCCAAAACACATTCAAACTGGAAAAAAAAAATCCTGATCTTAAACTGAAACCATGGTAACCACTCCATGTAGTCTTGAAGGCACTACGAATCTTCAAAATGGTTTTCTTTTACTAGCATTTACTTTACTTGAGTTTATACCTCCTCATTTGCCTTTACCCACCTACTTTTGTTTGATGTTGTGATTGCAAAATTGTAATTAGTGACAGGGAAAAAGTAGCTAGAGATGCTGCTGCTAATGTCAATCATAATTTATCAACATCAGCTCAAGTAACTTTAATTGGTCCCCCAAGAAGTACAGTTAAATCAAATTTGCAAATAAGTAGCTATTATCAGCTACAGATATAAATTTGGTTGTGGAACTCCTCATTTATACCAATTAGATTAGTTGTAAGCTTATAAAATTGTTCCACGGTGCCATAAATATTATGCTTCAGACTAAATTTAAGAGATAAAATGTTCAAGAATGAGATAGAAGAAATAAAATAACCATGGGGCAAATCATTAAACAGGACGTGCATTCAGATAGAATCCTACATCAATGCAAAGTAAATATAACAAATTATAATCTCAAATAAAAATTAATTCCAAGAAAGACTAATTTTTAAGTACTTGCATTCATAAAATAAGCCAGCTAACACACAAGATAATTTTATCAAACTGTGACTTTGTATGTCATTGAAGAGTGGAATTCTTACAGAATTTTCAACAAGTGTTCACGAACATCCAGAAGTAAAATTTTGACGTGCATATGCTTTGCACCAGGGGGTGCCGGTTCCTTATGATCCCACTAAAACACTCAGACTTCATAAAGTTAACTGCCAGTTATTGGAGCTAATGCTATAGGGAAAAAGAGGTTATTATAAATAACCTTACATCCCTTCAGACACTGGGAACCTCAGGTTGTGCACCATTAGAACTGACCCCCAGCCAGGATGCAGCACACTGTAGTAGTCTGTGGTAGGGTTAGCTCTTATAGGATTTTGTTAAAACAAAACAATTCTGCTAATCATTTCTACCATCAGATAAAAAGGATGTTCATGTGAGACATGCTGGTGGCGTAATCACTGGTACCAAGTGGAGCTGCCTACAGGCCCCTCTGTTACAATTAGCTGGCGAAGTTTATCCTGTAGCCAAGGAATACACATAGCGCAGCACAGGCCTGCACCTACTCAAGTTAACTGTTATGTGGATCACTTAGCTCCTTTAGGTACAATGATCTTCCAGTTAGGATCACTACAACATACTAATGGTTTGGTATATTTATACTATTTGGAGAGAAGCTCTCCAAAATGATTTAATCAAAAATTATTTAAAAAAAAAAAAAAAAAGTACCCTTTCCAGAAAATATCTAAACCAAAAGTATTTTTCATAGCCAAGTACTTTGTGAGGAAGTACTTGGTACAGCTTCAGGATTATCCTTTGCTGATTTTGAAAGGGAAAAAAAATTATGGAGGAATCAAGTCTTCCATTAGTGATCCAAAACTACATTTGAAGTACAGGTCAAAAAGAATTACTTAGAAGACAGTTCTGTACAGGACTTCTTATGACATGACACATAAACAAAGTAGACATTCAGAACAAAAAACATACTCTGTAGGGAAAGATTCTTCTTTGTGGCATAAGCACCAAATAAAGAGCCTCAGAAGGATTCGGTCTGCTATCAAGAAGGATACTATGCACTTAAACAACCTTACTACCTGCTGCTTTTAGTGGCAGTCAGTTCAGACTTCATTTTTTTTTTTTAATTTCATGCTCATGTACAATGATGTGGGAATAAAGATGTTTGGTCTAACTTACTAAGCACTAGAGATTTAACATTAGTCCTACAAAATACTTTCAAGCAGGGTGCTAGAGATTTTTCTTTAACTGCTACAATAAACACTCTGCTGCAGTGGAAAATTATAATGTATCAAAAATTCAGTGGGAAAGTCATTAGAATATTAATAACTAATTACACTTTAAAAAATTAATTCAACCTACAACAAACTCCTGTACCATATTCTAAGCAAAATCTGTCTTTCATGATCCTTTTGTTCATTTATAGAATACAGATGCCTCAGAATCTGAAAAACTTAAAAGTTTATCACTTCGCATCAACTATTTGAAGATACTTCAAGCATATTCATATAGCTCTAGTAAGAAATAATAGGAGTAGATGCTGCACAAGCTTACCAACAAAGGCATGTAAATTAATCTGAGCTTAACTCTGTGACATTGATAATGGTTTAAGTTTGCCACTTTTTCAGTGTGGTAATGTTTAGGCTTGGTCCAATATCCCTTATTTTTTCCTATTCATGCTGTAAAGTGACTTCAAATGTTATTTCAAATGAAAGAAAAGATCAGCAGGTCAATGAGTTGGAAAGCCAATGGCTGCTGCCACCTACACCTCTGTCTGCAATGCTCTGCCTCATCACACTATTCAGTCTCTTCCCACCATTCTCTGTTTATACAACCAATTACATTCAACAAGATGGTTTTCAGAACAGTAAGATCTTTGATCTAAACAGGTGTAACTTTGGCCAGCGTTTTCCCCTTCTATCCCCCCAAAACCTATTCGCCATATCAGAAGATAGATGGAAATCTTACTACAAATGAATCATTATATAAAATATGTTCTAATATATATTAATTATATTAATAATTATACTGTTCTTAAACAGTCTTTTTTCTTCTGGAAGGCCCTAAAGTGTTATTTCTTTCTGTTTTCATCACTAAAAAATAAGCTCTAATAGTTTAAATAAAAGAACTGGCTTAAAAAGAGAGACAAACTCTTCCTTTTTACAGAAAACAGCAAGTTTCTTCTAGAACATTAAAAAAAAAGTTATTTCAAATTACTATCTAAAAAGTCTCCTTTTCTGAAGAAATTTTTAATTCAATTTAGACTTCAAATAATGTTTCTTTTGTCGTTGTTTCATTAATATGAACTGAAAGAAAACTAAATCAATTTACATGTTATTCTAAATATTCATGAAATATATGCTCAGTTAAAGAAAAATCAAAAACCAGTATTTAAAAGAGGGTTAGAATAAAAAATTCATTTTCTCTAAGTTTTCAAATCAGAATTAAAACATTTATAAATTTATAAAGAAAAAAAAACATTTCACTGTGTCACAATTTTTTTCCCCTATTGTTTAACTGAAACAACCTTTTTTCAAGCAAAAACTCTAAGTTTAAGGGTCCTTGATAATTCTGGATGGCAAGGTACCAAAGATGAAGTCTGACTGGATATATAACATCTCCCTGTTGCCTGTGACAGGAACAGAACACAGTAAATATGGGCCTCAACATCTAAATTGGGACAGTATTAACTAACTAAATTCAGAACTCCATTTTACAAATGTTTACAGTAGGAGAAATTAACTTTATCCCAACTCCTTGGTAAATTGCTTGCAGTTATCTCAAAAATATTTAATGTAGTCACTGCAAAAACAAATACTTTAAAAATAGCAAAATACATTTTTAAATGCTTACTTTCTTCTTTAAAAGTTAGTCTTTCTAATATAAATCCATCATATTATTGATCATAGTTGGGACCTATAAAATTCAATAATCTGCCTGTTTTTTATTATTATTATTAATAGAACTCAGACTCACTCTCAGCACACAATATTGGTATTTTTAATAAATCACCATTTCTACTTTTTTATTTTTAGGTTTTTAAGATTAACTGCTTCTGCTTTCATTTTAAATTAGGTCCAATATTGAATTCTTCTTCTGGTTAGTCATCTAGATTGATTTGCTCAGCCTGGTTATGGAAACTCATTAAACCAGATGCTTCGATCAAAAAAGTAAACTTTATTGTTTTATCTTAACTTTAAATCTTACTTTAAGTGTACCATTAGCTACCTTTAGGCTTCTGGTGGGAATATCACTTAAGCGCAGTTAAGCAATACCAGTTGTTGCTAGTACCTATGTACTTTCTTCTGTCTCCACTAATCCTTTCTTTCATGCTGGTAGAATTGTCTGTGTGGCAGCCAAGTGAGTGTGGGAACAAAGCTGTCTTAAAAAGAAATGCCAAAACATTTCTTTACTTTTTAATCTGGATCACACCAATCTGGTTTACCACACAGCCACAGCTGCGCCCGTGGAAATGAAACATGGTAGCACTATTGTTTAAAAAACATATATTGAACTATAGCTTTATAGCCTATGTAAATCAGAGCATGAAGAAAAAAACCCATGAAGTGGACTATTTTCCCATTTTGACTAATTAAATACTTTTATAAGTATTTTTTGTTGTTTTCAGTTAATCCTTCTACTATCAATCAACCTACTTAACTCAAATGCTTGTGAATAAATTAGTCAGAAAACATAATGTCTTTTTCCTAATTACATCAAATCTAGCAGAAAATCTGCCAGCTCACCACTCTACAATAATTAAATTTTTAAATATAATTACTCAGTTTTAGTAAAAATAAGCAATGGAAATCAGAAGTCTTACTCAGGGTACCTCATTTTCCTCTAAGCACATAAATATATTAAATTTCATTTGTATTGGTACTTCTTGCAAAAAAAAAAAAAAAAAAAAAAGAAAATTACTAACATCTTTAAGGTAAAGATTCTCAGCCAATGTAATGATGAAAACTTGACTGATGGGTATTTTAGGCCCAAAATAGCTTAAAACATGAATCCTAACAGGTAGCAGATGGTATCAGTGGGGAGGGATGGGGAGAGGAAATTGTCCGAAATTGAACTTCTGAATTCTGAGACAGAATCCTGCTACTTGCCAGCTGCATCCCATAGGGACTGGTTGCAAATTTTGGTAACACCTAGACTAAAGTGGCATGTTCTGAATCCTCCCGTTAATGAAGGGGCATGAGAAAGAAGCACCAATTAGGCTGATTGTGAGTTGTGCTTCTGCACATGGACTATTTAGATTGGGAAAACTGGAGACTTGGGGTTATGGAAAGAAGAGCCCAAAAAGAAGCACTCCCAAAAAGAAGCAGCAGTCTTGAAGAGACAACAGGGGACTGGAAAGAAAGTGAAGAACTTCCTAACTGGAGGAAATATCTGGGAAGTGGGAGAAGATCCTGAAGATCAGAGAGATGCATAGAGACAAATGCCAGCGGATGCCCAGGGACTTTGGAGAGTGACACATGAGACTGGTAACTATGAGCAGCGGCACAGCAGGGATTGACATGACTTTTGCCTGATCTTCTCAGACCACTAGCAACCTCCCTGCCAGGGAGGGATTTGAGACCTTGTGAACATAGCACTGTGTGGAGCATCTGACTCTGTGAAATTATCAAACAGGGTAAGAGCTCTGACCTTGCTGGTTCTTCAATAAACCCCAATATCCTGATCCATCACAGGCTGTCATTTACTCTGTCTAACCCATGACAATAGGTGAAAATACTTCATAAAAGACAACAATCAAGCAGGATTAACTTGGAGGGGATGTGCAGTCACTCATGTACTGTACTCAGACATTTACTGTGGTTATGGAAAGTTAAAGTATACTGCAAGAGGCCTCTTAAGTGATTTAAAATGAGAGTAGTTTTGTTTCAGTTGTTGATCCCTCTCAACACTGAAGGAAGTAATGTTCATACTCAATTCAGTGATTCAGGAATAACTTAATTCCTGCATTTATTTATTTTTAATAGGCAATTTTATTTTTAACTTGTGATGGCATTATGTGGCATGCATGCAGTAACCCAGCATAACAGCATTGTCCTCATATTTCTTGTGACAGGTTACACCAACTTTTGAAGACACACTGCTTTCTGTTTTCATGAAGAATTTCTAGATAGATGAAGGAAAAGTTTTGCTATGGCACTCTAATTATTCATTTCTATATTATACAATTTTTTTTATTTTAAAAAGTCCAGTTCTGTTGAGTCTTTTAAAATGTTGTTGCCTTTAAAAAGTCCCTGAAACACATTTTGCATCAATTACTTAATACATAGTCTCACTCCTAATTCATCCTGAATGTAGAAAAATCAGATTTGTCAAACCCAAAGTTTATGTGGGAATGTTTTCAGATTTAGGTGTTTTCCCTCTCTTCTCCCACAAAGAGAAAGAGGAGAGCCAACTACTTTCACTGTCACTCTTTGGGCTGGATTAGTTCTTCCCTTAATGAATCAACAGCACACAAGGCTACAAGGTTTTTGCAGTGCTTTTTTGCCAAAATGTTTCTTAGTTTTCACTAAAACAAAAATAAATGTTTTTACATCTGTACAATTAGATTTGAAGCCTCAAGATTTTTTGCAGGATATGAAAACTATTTTCCAAATGGAGATAATAAAGGGAATATCTATAACAATTCTACATGAAAATGACATAAAACCTATTTGTTGGCAGAACACAAGCAACAGTCACCAGAAACTCCTCTAGGTAAAATTTTGTCTGTTTGACAGCATATACTGTGGACAAAGGAGAAATACTAGACATTTTAACTTCAGTAAGATTTTGGTCACATTCTCTCTCATAAGGAAGCAAGGAAAAGTACACAGAGTACACAGAAAGACTGAGAGAACTGAATTGTTTTGCCAAGAGGGGGGAGAGGGAGTAACTGAAGCAGAACATAACAATTTGCGAGTATGTATAAAGTTATTAGAAAAGCAAAGAAGATTCACTGCACACTACATTTTAGAAGAGAAAGGATGGACTTAAACTTTAGCAAGGGAAATCTGGGGTAGGTTAGACAATAGGAAAGTCTTTCAAATGGAAATGAGTGGGAAATGCTGGCAGACATTGCCTGAAGTGGACCATGGAATCTCCTTTTTCAGAGATTTTTAGAACAGTCTAGGCAAATACCTGTCCAGTACACTACAGGTATACTCAGTTTAGTCTTTGCACACAAGAATGAAACAAATTATTTCTGTTCTCTTTCTCCCTTTCCTACTTTCTGTGCTTTACTGTGGGGTTTTTTCCAGTTTTGCTTTTATTAACTGATCCATCAGTATGCATTACCTCACTGACTTAGTAGAACTGGTTTACACCTGCTTTGTGCTGCAAAACACCAGAAATGTACAATTTACTTTCTACTATCCCCTTTTATTCCAGCTCCTCCCATGTTTTAAAGTCACCCTTTATGCCTCCCATACACACTATTCTATCCCTCATCAACTGTAGAAAAAGATCCATTTTAAGAGAAATATTTCAAAGATAAATATTCACAAAAATATTTTTCTTTTCTTCTTTTTTTGGTAACAAAGTATCTCTTTGAAGATAGATGGTAGTGTTTGTATTCAAAGAAACACCCCAGAAAAATGGCTAATTTGATCAAGAATTTCCAGCAATCTCTGAAGCCATTGTTCCCAATGATTATGAAGTTAAACATTTCCCTGTTTCAAAGTAGCTAACACATCCCACTGCCAACAGTGAAAATGAAAACTTTTTGGCATCAGTGCCACAAGAAGAAAAAAACAATACAAAATTGTTGGCAAGCCAAAATCATTATCTTCTTTCTGGTAGAAGAACACTGTTTAACCCTCCCCAAAACACACTACACTTCAACAACTCTTCCACCACACACATCACACTACTTTCATTCTGGAAAAATGACCATGAAAAATTACTGTTAATCTTAAAAGAAAAATTCCAATAGAAAAGGAAAAAAGTTGTAACAGAGAAGTATGATGTATTGGTATTCTCTGGATAAGATGGTCATCCAGAAAGAACAAAATGGTCTTATACCAAGCATTAAAACACTTAAAGGATCAGACTTGGTTTAATCGACTAAGTTCAAGAGTTATTTTATATAAAAAAAGTAAGAATACCAATAAATCTTTAAAGCAAGTACTTTATTACTTGTGAAGCTGTTCTGCTGTTTTCACAAGCAGTAAAAAAGTTAAATTCTTGCTACCAGTTGCAAAATCAACTGATATACATCTAAGGAGGCACAACAGATGTCTTCACAAATGATAAATCTTCTGTTATATAGCCATAAGCAACTTTTTCAGATTCTGAGTTACTGAAAAACAGAGGAAAAAATATATAGGGTTAGGCTAATATTGTATAAGACTTTCCAAATAAACCTAATACATTCACATAAAAATCTTGAAACCAATGACCTTTAATGATCAAAGGTATGAAATGGCACTTTACAAGAAATTAATAAATTAGACTATGGAACTACAAAGGAAAAGTAACAATTTAATAGTGGTATGACAGCAGTCTATATAAGTAGGCGTGACATTGAGAATGGGAACCAGACATTATTGTTAAATAGCTCAGTGGAATACACAAATCTGTCAGTAAAGGAAGTACCAAATTACAGTATTAAGCAGCAAGCTCAAAACAAAATATTTTACATACAATATAGATTTTAAACCTACTTACTGCTTCAGAATGTTGTGATGCTAGAAGTTTGCACAAGTTCAAAATACAATTAAACAAATCCACAGAATAAAAATCTAGTACAACCTTAGAGAAGTACCACAACCATCTCAAGTAGTCTTGAATTTCAAATCAGGAAGTCTCAGAGTATGCATAAAGTATTGCTGTACATTTGCATTCTTACTCATCTCTAAGCATCTTCCACTGGAGGTAGAATACTGAGCTAGATAGATCTTTAAACTATGACAGTATGTCCTTTTCAATGTAAATTACTGCAGTAATAATGGTTTATAATATATAACAACTTCCTATTCTGGGATCTGAAAATCTCTGGAGGTGGAACTAATCTATAGCTATAATAATGCCTATAGTCCTGTTTCAATAGCTTATATCTGGCACTGAATAATACAAACATTTACAGAAGAAATATGTAGCAATAACCTTTCCTGTAAGTGCTGTCATTAGAACCAGGACAAGGTTTAAAATGATGGTACTGAAGTATACAATACAGAGCATAAGAAAGGTGAGAGTAAATATGCCTTTGAATATTTTTTTAAAAGGCCATTAAGTTTTTCCTAAAATGTATTTAGGATTAAGCAAATTATAAAGTATCTACCTTCAGTACATACAGCATGTGAGGCTACATTTATCTTAACATGGAAAACAAGAAGCCTTTTATTAGAGACTCGTAGGCAAATTACCGTTCCTACTTCAGGAAGGTTGCTACTACCCTTGCTCATTGAAACCGGTAATTATTCTTCTAAGAACTCCTGAAATATCAGTGACAGATCGATTTAATACCACTGACAATTCATAATAATTCTAAGCAGAAAAGTTCAAGAAGCACCACATGGGACAATGACAGAAAAACGGATGTACTGGGGATATGTCTCATTTATTCCCATCTGTTGCAGAAGGATTTTAGCCTGAGGCATGAACATTTCTGCTCCTAATAAAAATTTCCAATTGTCTCACTATCTACACAGTTCTGGTTTATTTTTGCTGATTTTTATCCCAAATATCATCTTAAATTGACAAATTCCTTAGGTTTTTATGCATCACATAAGAATAGTGTTACCTTATATCAGTCTCCATTTTGTTGCTTTTCAACAGAAAGTTTCCATTTGTGAAGAGAAGTTTTAAAATCACTGAATGGTCTAAAAGCCTCTAGATTAAAATGTCACCTTCGAAACTATTTTTTTTTTTTATCATGGCATTTCACGTATAGATCGCTTTGATTTAAAATTCAGTAAATCACAGCAATTCATTACAGTATACCTGGCTTCTATACTGGCTTCAGAATGAATACTATAATCCCTGCATCATCTTATTTAGTCAAAAAAAAAAAAAAAAGTTAAATACTGGTCTAAATTAAATTCACTGTTTGATACTTACAATTAATTAACAGAACCTTTTTCCATCTCCATAGTCTGAAACATGTTTTCTCCTCACAAAATATCTGAAGGTGTATTACTAAATCCACAGCTATACCATACTCAATCTACATATTTGGTACACACTGCAGAAGTAGCATTAATTCCACAAATAAACAGAAAGCTTATTTATGCCAAATAATATACAAAGGGTGCAAAGTGCCTTGTTTAGCTGAAAGCAGAATAGCCATCCAGGCATCTCAAAGTGTATTGCAAGTAAGGAAACAAAATTTCTTCCTAAATATTTACCCAATTATTCCTGTTTAGGTCATTTATGTTTCTGAGGATCAACATACATGTATATACACATACACATTTTTATATATAAGCATACATGTCTACACACACATATATAGGAATGCATATATGTATACACACAAATATATACACAAATATATGCAGCCTTAAGAGTTAGGGCTTTTTTTCTTGAAAGATCTTTTTAACAGTTTTCCAAATATGAACACTTTGAATCTTTTCAATATAGGGCTCCAAGGACTTTCCTTCTTCATTCTTTTATTTCCCTGAAGCTGCATAATGCCAGCCAGTATAAACTGTACAGAATAAATATTTTTATACTACTCCAAAGTCTGAAAAGGTAAATTAAACATGGAGTTTTGCTTATTTCTCAACTGCATTTGAGCTTAAAACTCAGGAAAATAATTCTTTTTCTCTTTTCTGTCAAATAAAATCCTGATATGATCCTGTGGGTTTTTCAGCTATAGGGAACTAGATATGATGAATTCTTAAATGTGGAGTATTCCGGTTGACTAAGAAAGGTGAGCAGAACAGAAAAGCCTACTTATTGGACTCACATTTACATTTTATGTTTCATTCTTATGTTCTGATGTGCAAATAATGAAATATAACACAGACAAATGGTTAAAATCTTTGCTAATTTATATTTCAGGAAGTAATTTGCAGGACTTATCACTCAAGAACAATGTTCTCTCATAATATTTTGTTGGAAGGCAGGCATGATACTCATGATGGCAGTTCATTAGATAGTCACTTCCCCTTCTTTAATTCAGCTTCTTATCAAGTGTGCAAAAAGCAAGACTCTTTCTTTGGGAAAAGCATGTTTTGTAGTGATTTTAACTGAAAGAAATCTTATATGAATTTACATAAGATTCTTCCCTTCTACCCTTCAAAGAGAACAAATATCCTTCAGCTCTTGTTTCTCAATTGTCTTTAAGAACTATCGAATTGAGAAGCAAGTATTAAGGGACTCCATAAATACTCTTCCTAAAAACTGGGGAGAGGAGGAGAGAGAGGGGAGAGAGGGGAGAGAGGGGAGAGAGGGGAGAGAGGGGAGAGAGGGGAGAGAGGGGAGAGAGGGGAGAGATGAAAGGGGAGAAAAATTCATGAAACCAAGGAAAAGAAAAGAGTGTGCTTTTTAATTGCTATACTAGAAACAACCTTAAGTAAAAGTTCTAGAGAATCAGTTTTAAAACAAACAAGAGTTCTACTTAATTCTCATACAGTTTTGTGAAGACATGTCATCTCACACTAAAATCTCTCCTTCAAATTTTTTACTGCAGATGCCATGTTAAACTGATACGAAAATTCAAAAAATAAAAATAAAAAACAGTAAAAAACCCACCTCACCTACAGTGAAGTGAATAAAATGCATCAAACCCAAAATTTTCCTACTTGAGAGTAAGAATCTTGAGAGATGTTACTATGCCCAACATTGTCATACAAACCTACAGTGGCACTAGATTAGCACTTCTATTTCCTCTTAAGCAGAATTTCCATTCTAAGCAGATTTTATAAAAAAAAAAATGATATTAAATGCAGAATTACCTACTCTTTTCAAGATCTTCCTGGGATATGTTCAAGAAAATCCCTTATTTCCCAAAAGATAATTTATCTTTTTCACCATGGCAACAATCATAATTAATAAGGAAGAGACATACAGATTCTTATGTGGCAATTTAACTCACTAATTTGCAAAATTTTCTTCTGTTTAGGAAGTACAGGTTTTGAATTATGGCATTCCAATACTCTAGCAACTTTTTAAGGGTTTTTCCTGACACTTATTTTTTCATACTATTAGTAGTTAGTCTTTCAGAGAGAAATGTTGAAAAGAAATACAAAGATAAGGAATGGTAGAAGGTAAACAAAATTTATTACAGTCAAATAATTCATGCTTCCTCTCCTATCATTACTATTGCCCATATAATATTGAAAGTGAGCACTGAAGCTTATATTTCATGTATAATTAAGGTCTCAGCAGAATAGGCAAAGTTGCATTTTGCAGTTTTACAGCATTTGGCCTCAAGTTTCAACATTGCTTTCCATTTTATGGTCAATAAGACATATTATAAGCCTGCCCTCCCAAAACATATACCAAGCTGCTTTTAAAACATATTTAATTTTTAGTAGCAGTAAGGGCAGAAGATGTGGAGATAGTAAACTCCTTACTAATGTTCTCTCTAAGCTACTGAGATCTTAATTCTTGCAGGAGAAGAGTTCTGATGAATGACATAGTTATCTTCAACAAGGAAGTAATAAAGTTGTATATTTAAAACCTTTCTGCACTGCAGTAGCTTAGGCTTGGCTCACTGTCACACTTCACTTTAAGTAGCTCAGGTTTCAAAGGAAAGACTGAGAAATGTGTCCTGGATAGATCTTCATTTATTTAGTAGGGATGGATCACCCAACAAACTATTTTGAGCTGAAAGCAGCTCCATGGTCCAGACATACTGCTAGTCAGGGCTAATTTTTTATTCAAAGCAGAGTGTTCGGATGATAATATGCGGGCGCATAAATGTTAAGCAAAAGGTGGTAATTGGTCTCTGATCTGGACTGTAGCAAGAATAAAAGAACTAATCCTCTTAAAATTAGTGATATGAAGCAAGCAATGACAACAAAAACTCATACAAAATTGAGGCTATTTGGGACTTTAAGTGGGGTTTGTATGAACATTTACTATACTTTGACTGATGTTTTTCCTTATTACTCTTTTAACTGTTCCACTGAAAAAGCCCATTTAAAAGCTTAATTTAAGGCTAACATGATTAAAATGTCACAATATCTAAGTATAAATTTGATGATTAACCTTAACATCATAAAATTTAAGGGACCAACTATATATTAAATCTGCTGAGATATATAAGTTCTTTTCCAGTGTACAATCTTAAAAAACAAATTCAGTCTAATGACCCCTGAGGTACATTACTGATGACTGGCCTCCAGCTGGACTTTGTGCCACTGACCATAACCCTTTGAGCCTGGTAGTTCAGTCTAATTTCAGTCCACCTCACTGTCCTCTTATCTAGCCTGTACTTCATCACTTTGTTTATGAGGATGTTATGGGAGGCTGTTGAAAGCCTTGCCAAAGTTGAGATAAACAACATCCACTGCTCTCCACCTGTCCACTGAGCTAGTCTTGTCATTGTGGAAGGCAATCACGTTGGTCAAGCATTATTTCCCCTTTGTAAATTCATGCTGACTACTCCCAAACAATTTTGTGTCCTTCATATGTTTGGAAATGGTTTCCAAGACTATTTACTCCATCACCATCCCAAGAAGCAAGATGAGGCTGACTGGCCTGTAGCTCCCCAGATCCTCCTTCTTCCAGATAGGAATGACATTTGCTTTCTTCCAAACCTCTTCCAAACTTCCCCCCTATTGTCCTGACCTTTCCAAGATTACTGAGTGTGACCTCACAATGACATTGGCCAGCTCCCTCAGCACTTGCTGATGAATCCCATCGGGTCCCATTGACTTGCATTTGTCCAATTTTTTTAAGTGCTCCCTAATCTGATCCTCCTCCACCAAGACTAAGTCTTCCTTGCTTCAGATTTTCCCACTCATCTCAAGGGCCTGGGATTGCTCAGTGCCAGGCTTACCCGTAAAGACCAAGGCAAAGGCATTGAATACCTCAGTCTTTTCTGTGTCCTTTGTCATCAGATCCTCTGCCCCTTTTAGCAGAAAGAACAGCACAGTAGCAGACACCAATTCATTTTGAGGCAGTAAAAGTAAAAAAAGTAAAAGGAAAGTGAAGGCTAAAACAGAGGATTCAAAGAGATATTGAGGCAGGTCATCTGTGGAAGAGAACGGTACAAGATCACACAGTTAAGAACTTTATAATGCAGAGGTATAAGAGTAAGACCATGAATTTCATAATTTGTCAAAAAATTCTTTCTTTTTAATTACTGTAACTTTAGTAATTCTCATTTATGTAGTTTTGTGACAGAAATGGAAATAGAAGCAAAGGAAAAGGGCATGCTCATGTGCATACACCAAGCTATTTCTGTTGCCCTCTAGCAAACAGAAGATAGAACTCATGAACCAAAAAAGCTATATACAAGTCAATATAGCAAGGCAGTATCTGTAACTTCCCACACAGAGAAAGCATATGTAACCTCTGCCTTCTCATTCCAATCTTGCACTTCTCTGAAAGCAGAAAAGTATAATTAAGTGAAATTGTAGGAGAGAACTGTAATGCAGATAAATGTTCCCTGGTGATAACCACAAAATTCATCTTTACATGTGACCCAGAGCCAAATCTGCAACCAGGTCTGCACAAATGAATACATTAACCTACTGAGTTATCTGTCCTATTAGCATGATTTAATAGAAGTTATTATTATTTTCTGAGAAACCCAATATTGTAATTAAAATGTTCCTTTTGGGGGCCAACTTTGAGGAGCCTTTAGAACTAAATAACTGTAAAAAACCTACTTTACAGTTGCTGATAACTACATGTCAATTCATTAAAAAAACAAACTCAGTTTAATATTCTAATTTATTACATACTCTTAGGCAACTAAAACACCACTTTCAATAACTGGTTCCTTAAGATGCATCATCAGCAGGTATTCCACTTGGACCGAGACATTTGGGGGGTTTTGCCCAGTAGTGTCCACTAGATCTGCACTTTATGGTTCAGATTCACTCTACTCATCTTTAGACATTATAACTCAAGTGAAAGTTTAATGTTAAATAAGATGCATTTTGACGTTCATATTCTTCCTACTGAGATCCCACAGGCCGGAACAAGGTTAGCCATGCCTCAACATCTAGGTATTACTAAAATCTACAATAAAGATAACAGACAGTGGGGTTGAGGAATATATACATGCAGCATATATGGTGAGCCACAACACTGCCCAGGTAGCTAGCCATTCTCTCTGCAAGTTGTCGTCTATACACACAGGACTCTGATAACACCCAGCAGAACAGAGTGCTTGCAACTATAAGACAGCTCCACTAAAGCAGGCATAGACACATATAATAAGAAAATAATACATTGCAAATACACCTACTTACTGTAGGGCATGTTATTTTAGCTAGGGAAGCTCCCTGAGTTAATCATAAGATCAGACCCAAACTATGAGTTGACAGCTAGAAATCTATTTCTATTGGATACTGCGGGTATAGACTGACTTTTCAATCTTAACAGCAGAATTATTCAACACATTTGAGAATATCTAGTATAATTCGCTTTTATACAGATAAAATGAGAAAAGCAATGGGATATTCAAAGCATACACAAGGTAGAGAATATGCCCAAATAAGACTTAGGGAAGATGATATGTACATAGATTATCCATAATCAGACAGGTCAGAAATCACTCAAGGCAAAAATAACAATCTTTTAGATAATCTTTTCCATATGTGGCTTATAAGCCATTCTTCTGGAGTTCTTCCCTGATCATCATCAGACTGCCCTTTCTTGGTGTTAACTACCCATCCAAAATTAATGCTGAAAGACACAATGAAGTTTGGGTCAAGAAGCTAAAAGGAGAAATCATATAAGGAAATAGAAGTAATAATTACTACTGGTTGAACAGTTGATCAGGTTTGAATACCAGAACTGCCTACGTCAGTCTTAAATGGAATAGGTCATTTTGTCTAACCTTACTCAAGCGATCATGAGGCGTCAAACTGACTTTGCAAATAGGGCAAGATTTATAATCTGGAACCTTGGTCTCCATTACCTTTCTAAATAGCGTTAGAGTAAAGGCTTTACAACAATTATTCTAAAAATTCTGAGAAGCTAGCGCTCAAAGACACCACTATAAGCACAAATACTAACAACTGCATGTGAATATAGACAGGAAAATTATGAGAAAGTGATTACTGTTAGCACTTCCTTCATGAGATCATTAATAGAAAGAAGGAAGTGAGAAGGTTCACCACACTTCACCTTATGCCTAGTTAGAAACTGTAAGAACACACAGAACACAGAAGACATTTCATAAACAGTGCTAGTCAAAAGATGCTGATCTTGGAACACAGAAACACAAGGAAAGGAAATACGTATGGATAGGCAATAACTTCTTCCCCAGAAAATACTTTCAGTGGCAAGTTGTCACGATATCTCTAAGAATAACAATTTTAAAAGTCTGCAAAAGGAGTATGAGAAGGAAGGGTATAGCGAAAGAATTATTTCACCTTTTTGACAATCTTTCCACACAATTTTTCGATTCTTCTCATAATGTGTATTCAACCAGGTGAGTATGGTTCGTTCACATGGAGAATATATATTACTGGATAAAGGTTCTGATTTTATTCTTGGCATGTTCTGCACTCTTTCCAAGCTGAACAGATCGGTGATATTACATGAAGAAACACGTGGAAGAACAAACACCTGAAATTAGAAAAAGTGGTTTTAAGTACGAACTGTAAAAAGAACAATTTCAAGTTCAGTGATACAAAAACCACTTCAAACCTCAAAAGGTTTTCCAATTTAGAAAAGGTTTAAGAGATTACACATTAGTATAAATGTATAACACACAAGAGAACAGATTTGCTGAGGTTTTAGGGAATTCCTTTGCTTCCTTAAACAAAATGCAAACTGCAGCTTCTAAATGGTCTTGGAAGTCTGGAGAGGTCCCAGCCAACTGGAAACTGGCAAATATTGTCCCAATTTTCAAGAACGGTAAGAAGGAAGACCCTGGTAATAACAGGCCTGTCAGTCTCACTTCAGTGCCTGGTAAATTTATGGAGAAGATTATTCTGGGAGTTATTGAAAAAAACTCAAGAGACAATACAGTCATTGGTCATAGCCAGCATGGGTTCATGAGAGGAAAGTCCTGCTTAACCAACTCAATTTCCTTTTATGACAAGGTCACCCATCCAGTTGACCAAGGGAAGCCAATAGATGTGGTGGTTTTGGATTTTAGCAAAGCTTTTGATACTCTTTCTCACAGTATTCTTCTGGACAAAATGTCCAGCTAGACAAGTCTATAATAAATGGGTGAACAACTGGCTGACATTTGCTCAAAAGCGTTATAGTAAATGGTGTTACACAAGGCTGGTGGCTAGTCACCAGTGGGGTTCCCCAGGGCTCAATTTTAGGGCCAGTGCCCTTTAAAGTTTGTACAGATGATCTGGACACCGGAATCAAATGTATATTAAGTAAGTTTGCCAATGATACTAAACTAGGAGGAGCTGTGGACCCCCTCAAGGGTAAAGAGGCCTTACAGAGAGATCTACTGTATAGACTAGAGAGCTGGGCAATCATCAGCCATATGAAATTTAACAAAAGCAAGTGCCAGATTCTGCACCTGGGACAGGGTGATCCTGGTTATACATACAAATTCAGGGACAAGAGGCTGGAGAGCAGCCCTGCAGAAAGAGATCTGGGGGTTTGGGTTGATGACAAGTTGAACATGAGTCAACAGTGTGCCCTGGCAGCCAAAAGGGCCAACCATGTCCTGGGGTGCATCAAGCACAGCATAGATAGCTGGTCAAGGGAGGTGATTGTCCCCCTCTACACTACACTGGTGTGGTCCCACGTCGAGCACCATGTGCAGTTTTGGGCACCTCAACAGAAGGACATCAAACTATTAGAGTGTGTCTAGAGGACGGTGACCAAGATGATGAAAGGTCAGACTTACAAGGAGCGGCTGAGGTCACTTATTTGGCTTGGAGAAGAGAAGGCTAAGAGGTGACCTCATCACAGTCTACAACTTCCTCAAGGGGGGGCAGTAGAGGGGGAGGTGCTGATCTCCTCTCTCTGGCGACCAGCATGAGGACACAAGGAAATGGAATGAAGCTGTGTCAGGGGAAGTTCAGATTAGACAGCAGGAAAAGGCTCTTCACTGAGAGGGTGGTCGGTCACTGGAACAAGCTCCCCAGGGAAGTGGTCATGGCACCAAGCCTGTCAGAGTTCAAGGAACATCTGGATGACACTCTTAGTCATATGGTCCAGTTTTAGGTAGTCCTGTGAGGAGCTGGAAGTTGGACTCAATGATCCTTATGGGTCCCTTCAAACTTGAGATATTCTATGATTCTAAATATTTTTTGTTTCCAATTTTTTTCCAGGTTTTGATGAACTGGATAAAATCACTGGACCCATCTGGATTCCAACAATTACTGTGTATATTCTAGCTAAAGCACTAATTACTGAACTACTATACTGATCTATAATGCATTCTATAGATAGTCTTGAAATGGTGTCTTTCATGACCCAGTTGGTTATTTAGGCCAAATTACAGACTGTTTCTCCTGAAAAAATAAACATTATAATGTCTACAATAAAATTCTTGTTACTCAGAGGTCCTTGATTAAGTCTTGCATGAATATACATTTAAAAAAAATATATAAACATATGTATAGAAAATATATAAGAAATATAAAGACGTTAAAAGTAAAAATTCTACACAATACATTCAATTTTCTTTTTCCCAACTGAAATGACAGCATAGAAAAAGGTATTTGAAGGAGGAACACAGAACTTAATTTTCAGGATGACGATGAAGTCAACAGCTTTGGTTCCATCCTCCCTCATCAAAGAGCTCCCAGGCCTGACCACCTTGACCAATGACTAAGACTACCAAGGACCATGGCCATAAATGCTAACTACATGGCATCAGCTCCACAGTGTCATATATTCGCAGATAACTTAGGATGAGTTTGTTAAGGACTAATTGTTTGGAGGAGGAAAAAAAGAAGGGGGAAAAAAAAAAAACTAACAACTAATCATTGACAATGTCTATTGACAATGAATGCCAATCCAGTAAAATGTTATTTTGAAGTTTGATTTGGGCCCAGTTTCTCAGTCTCTTAAACACTGTGAGTGATGTCTAATTCGCTGATATATATATATACACAAAGAAAAGGCTATTTCATTTCATCAAATCAGAATGAAAACAGCTTGCACCCCTTTTATAATTGTTTCTCTTCGTATTAGTTTCCAATACCAGATTTCAACAGGTACATTAGAGAAAGCATCAGTTTCTTGAGGCAAGGTGTTAAAATTTTTTAATCCCTCCATTTGATGCAGATGGAGAGGAACACTCTTACATATAATATGATGCAGCTACAGCCATGTGGCTTCACAGTTTCCACATTTACATCTGGATTTCTTCTTTTTTTTTCCCAGATGACATGAAGGGCTGTCATCCATTGCTTTTAAGTTTTTCTGAAGAAAACCTTTTGTAATATACTAATATACAAAACCTAGTTAACTGTTAATGTACGAGACCCAAATTATAGCATCCATATTTAATTACAATAAAAAACCCCTTTAAATCCCTTTGAAATTCCTTTTCAAACCCTAAAGCATTCAGTTCAGCACCATCTAGTTCGATGCAGAGATGGCTGAGCTAACAAATATTTGTATTTCTCTCCAGTGCAATTTATTGATTTGCATAGAACTATCTTAAAGAAAAAGAAATCTCAGATCTCTGTATCAGCATCCTCAGATACAAATCTGAAGAAAACAACAGCAAAAAAAGCAAGCAAATATATACTATTACATGCTTTCTCAAAAGGCAGTCTTTGCAGGTTAATTTACTGCAATGTTTCTTCATTAGTATAACCTGGTGTTCTATCAAAAGGATCAAAACAGGAAAGAGTAATGGCAACTACGCTTAGAAGAAAATATGAAACATTATTTACTCATAAAACATTCTTTTATTATCTCTTAACAAGTCCAATCCATCCTAATCCAAGATGCCCACATGTCTACATTCCTAATGAGACCCTGTTGAGAGACCAGGACATTAGCATACAGTGGCTTTTTGGAGCACACTGTATTTATAAAAAAAATCAGCTACAAGGTTAGGAAATGTTATTACTTACAACTATAAAAGGCATCCTTATTACTACATGCTCATTAAATTTAAACATAAATTGTCTTTATTGAAAATGTGGCCTGACCCAAGGGCTAAATTACCACTTCTGCTGTCAGTGTCCATGTGTTTCCACTAGCCTAGACTTTCAACATTTGTAGAATACCATCAGTATTTTAACTCTTGCTCAAAAAGAGAACTACCAGTATATCTTTATGATTAATGAATTTCACCTTTTATTCTCCACAGGTTCTACCCTTTCGTCAAAATAAACTTCATTTCCTACTTTTCTGAGCTGGGTTTATTTTCTCCTCTGGAACTTCTGCAGCAACAGAAGTTTTCATAACAAGTAAGTGGGCCATAATGCATCAGGTATGGGCATGAAAGTAATATGGGATAACATTGGAGTTGAAAAAGAATAATATTAACCATTTCTAACAACAGCATTTTATTTCTAAAATAAAATTGGATAACAAAACATCTCTGGTGAACAGATGAATTCTTTTAACATTTTCTGAAATTTGCAGCATGCTATATGAATAAGAAAGGGTTCTGTTTCATCTTATCTTGAAATCAGGCTATCATAATCACAAAAAGGCTTGTCTACTTTCATTTTAATGAAACTGCTTTTAAGATAAACATTCTCTGAACTTCAGAATATTTCAACACTAGCACAAATAAATATTTTTTATATAAACCAATCTTGCTGTCTTGACAGTTCATATACTGTTTTTCTTTATTGTTCTGATGCTTTCTTTACATATTTAATGAAATAAATAAATAAACCTTGTTCCACAGCAGTCACAGTCACCCTTGTCAAAAATGGGTTTAAACAAAAGGGTATGGAAGAGAGAACAGGACTTTGAACGTTAAGTGACTAGTTCCAATGTAAAGTCATGTTAAAGAGTTCTGCTTATGCTTTATTATATTGAATTGAATACCATGTTGGCCAAACTGCATAAGGCTACAACAAAAAAGTAAAGCAGACAGACACATATAATTCCTAAGACATTAGCAGGCAAGACAGAGAAGATGAATGCGATGTAATAAGGCTGTAAAAATGAACAATTATAGGACAGAAAGAAATGGAACTAGAATGATGAAGAGCACATCTTCACAATAGGTTTAAGCTGATTTAAACCTGAACTTTTTCATATCCACCAGCGACCATGTGTTCTGTCCCATTCTTGTGTCTACACCAACGGTCAGAGAGATGAAAGATCTATTTGGAAGCACTACCCTACTCCACTACTTCTAGCGTAAGAAAAGGAGTAGAAGAATGTACCCAGGAAAACCTGGTTTTCCCCACCATCTAAGACATTCTTTCTGCAGTAGACTACACCTACATTAGCGTAAATTCATAATGATGCTTTGCTCTCAGATATTGGAAAGGCTAGAAAGTTTATTGCACAATACAAAAAATAAATTTAATGAAACACTACAGAAATTATCAAAAATTCAATTTTTATTTTCATTTGAAGAGGTCTTTAAACTGTTACTGTAAGAAATACTAGAAGTTTTCTTAAGTGGCAAATTGCATTTGAATTTGATCAAAATTGAAGTTAACCTCTTTTACCTAGACATCAATAATACCTTGTCAAAACAAAAGGCATAACTTTTAATAGCTGACACTTTTGATAGTACACATGTGAATGTTTAAAGTATATTTCCCAATATACCTGTGGTGGGTTGACTTTGGCTGGATGCCAGGTGCCCAGCAAGCTGCTCTATCACTCCCCCCTCCTCAACTGGACAGCAGGACAAAATTACAATAAAAAGTTCATTGGCTGAGATAAGAACAGGGAGATCACTCAGTAATTACCATTAAGGGCAAAACAGAGTCGACTTGGGGATACTAATTTAATTTGCTACCAATCTAAACTGGAGTAGAATAATGAGAAATAAGAACAGTCTTAAAACACCACCTCCCCACCCCTCCTTTCCTCCTGGGCTCAACTTCATTCCCAATTTCTCTACCTCCTCCTCCCCAAAGCAGCACAGGGGACAGGGAATGGGGGTTGTTGTCAGTTCATCACATGTTGGCTCTGCTGATCTTTCCTCCTCATGCTCTTCCCCTGCTCCAGCATGGGGTCCCTCCCATGGGAGATAGTCCTCCATGAACTTCTCCAATGTGGGTCCTTCCCATGGGCTACAGTTCATGAACTGCTCCAGCGTGGGTCCCTTCCACAGGGTGCAGTCTTTCAGGAGCAGACTGCTCCAACGTGGGTCCCCCACGGGGTCACAAGTCCTGCCAGCAAACCTGCTCCAGTGTGGGCTCTTGTCTCTTCATGGGATCGCAGGTCCTGCCAGGAGCCTGCTCCAGCACGGGCTTCCCACAGGGTCACAGCCTCTTTTGGGTGCGTCCACCTGCTCCAGCATGGGGTCCTCCATGGGCTGCAGGGTGGATATCTGCTCCACCATGGGCCTCCATGGGCTGTATGGGGACAACCTGCATCACTATGGTCTTCACCATAGGCTGCAGGGGAATCTCTGCTCTGGTACCTGGAGCAGCTCTTCCCCCTCCTTCTTCATTGACCTTGGTGTCTGCAGGGCTGTTTCTCTCACATATTCTCATTCCTCTCTTCCTGCTACTGTTGCACAGCAGTTTTATGGCTTCTTAAATATGTTATCACAGAGGCACTACCAGCATTGCTGACGGCTTGGCCTTGGCCAGCAGCAGGTCTGTCTTGGAGCCAGCTGGCACAGGCTCTGTCATATATGGGGGCAGCTTCTGGCATCTTCTCACAGAAGGCACCCCTGTAGCCTCTTGTTACCAAAACCTTGCCACGTAAACCCAATCCAATACCTGACTGAATCAAGCCATTTCAAGTTACCTATGTTTTAGAGTCTCATCTCATCAAGAAAAAAAAATACCAAAACCAAAACAAAACACCACACATGCATGCTATTAATATGGGAGGAGGTTTTGCTCTGTGCTAGCCTGTCATGTAGCTATGAATAATTCAACAAATTGAAAAAATAGCAAAATGACTTGCTTTCTGGTCACTATGATTGCATTTTTCCACATTCAGGTTCCCATGTGTCCTTAGGGTCATCTGTCTCAGTGCATGCATACAAAGGTTTCTTATGTTTAAATGGGATTTCCTGTATTTCAGTTTGTGCCTACTGCCTCTCACCATATCACTGGGCACTACCAAGAAGATTCTGGCACTGTCTTCTTCACACCTTCCCATCAGGTATTTACACACATTGATAAGATCCCCCTTGAACATTCTCTTCTACTGGCTGAACAGTCTCAGTCAGCTCTCTCTATCTCTCCCTGTATGACAGATGCTCCAATCTCTTAAATCATCTTTGGGACCCTTTCCTACAGTCACACTCCAGTATGTCCATGTCTTTCTTGTACTGGGAAGACCAGATAATACTTATATTTTTAATTTATTTTCCATCCCTTTGAATAGAAATAAGTAAATATTTATTTTTAGGTATGCAAATATTACTGATCGTTGGTGGGTGCATCAGATTTACTTTGGAAAACAGGATTTAGACATCCAAAATGTTTATCTAACACCAGTAAAAGTAAAATTTACTAAAATTTGAGGAGTCCATACTGACCAAGTTCATTATATCTTAAAAGGAATAGGTATTATAAAAATGCTTACCCATTTAAAAATTCCATTGTAATATAAGATAATAAATACCATGGTTGGGTATATGTCTAGTCAACTAAGCATTTCCAGTGAAAAGTGTTTCTAATCAGGGTAACAAAAAAGCATAGAAGAGTTTTCTTTATTTATAAGAAAAGATTTCTATAACATTTAATCCTACAACATGCAGACTGTTCTAACATAGCATTTCTGAATTGAAACATATTAACACACTACTAAAGTTTCAGCACTAAGAAAAAGAAACTGTTTTGACTCGTTTTTTTTCTTGTTAGAGAGAAATAAACTACTTAAATGTATTTAGTTTTAAAGGTCTGTTTGGAAAAAAAAAAAAACTGAATATACAACAGATCTTGTTCAAACAAAGTTGTTGCTATCAGTTCTTCAAAATTTAAGTAGTAAATGTATCTACAATTTACCTTGTATACCTGCAGTAGCACATCTGTCCAAGCTCGTTTGCTTATTGTCTCAAATATGCTGTCCTGCAGAATGAATAGATGCTCGTCGCTAAATATGTCTGAGTTTTTCACATCTCCTTTTTTCAACTCAGCTGTGTGACCCTTCAGATAAAGGAATGGGATTTATTTTCAATATCATTTCAGCAGTTTGCATAGCAAATTCACAAGAGGACAATAATGAATTAATGGCATAAATGACTGATAACATCTACTATAGCGCAATAGTGATCAGCATTAGAACCATTTACAGTTTGCCACTATCTCAGGAATAAGAAGCAAAATACAGAATTGACAGGAGTTGAAAGCAGCAATCAGGACAGAGAGGCAAAACACAGGATATTTTTTAAAAAATGGTAAAATCAGTAGAAAGCAGTAAAATTAGTTCTACTTTAAGAAAACATATCTGTTGGAAATTAATTGGAGGTATCAGTGGTACCGGAAGGAATGGAAGAGAAAAAACAGGGCAGGAGGGTTTAAATGTTGGTGTCAGTTTCAATTTCTGTTCCATCTCATGCAAGTGCTTAAATTTATGCAATCCAAAACAGTCACCACAGTAGGAATACTCATGGTCCACAGAGGAGTTCCATTAGTCTTCAAAGGACTGACACTAAGCATGTGGTCTTTGTTAAAAAAAAGAAGAAAAAATGAAACAAACAACCAAACACAGAAAAAAACCCAAACCTACCTTCTGTACAGTTTGCACTTTAATCCATTTCTTATAATCATCAGGTTCAAGCAGAAATTCTGGCATAACATGAGGAAGATATGCTCCTTGGCTTCTGAAATCATAAAGCAGGAAAAGTTAATAGGTAAGCAAGATAATTCTTTTTAAGAGCAGTCCAAGTTTTTCAACTTGCTCAACCTATGGGTAAGCTCATCCGAGTTCTATCCGAGTACACTTTGGACTAACAATCCAGTTCTATTAATTGCTTTAGATAGCTTCTATTTGTGAAGTCCATGTTCAGTTCCTATGCCTGCAACTAAATGCTAAAAGCATGTACAACTCTGGACAGACTGGCTTCTTTATGAGGATTGTTCCTCCATAAAGGATTTATTATAGCACAAAGCATCAAGACACATAACTGTTTCCATGTGAAACCCAAAGGACCAGTGTTACATAACATTAGTAGAATTAAAACTTGATGATACTTTTATCTGTCTGCAGGTCTGATATTGGAAGTCTTACGGGTGTAAGCAAAGGTATTTAAAAACTCTGTTAATTGTTAAACTGACCTGCCATCTGCTCTCAAGTGACTAATAAATGCAATAGGAAAAGTAATTGCAGTAACAAAATACAACTTCATTAGACTGAATACCAAAAAAAGCTAACTTCCAAGTGAAGAAAGACTATTCTGCATCTCAAATGACACAGTTTAAACAAATGTTGCTGGAAAGAGGGGAAAATAATGAAGAACTCTTGTTTGGTTTTTTCAGGGGAGCAGAAAAGCTTCCTGACTTTTAGGTGAGAAGTATTATCCTAGCATATCTAGATTTACATTGTTCTCTGTGTTTTTAACATGGCTAATGTGAACAATAATCAGATAAGCTTTTCTTGTTATTTAACCAGTCTCTCCTTCAAATGAAGTGATCGTATTTTTCCCGTACCATACAGTCCAAATGCAATTTACTTTGAACGTTAACAGTCATACATCACAGTTTGAAATTAGGATCATGACAACTTAGTTCTCTTCCCACAGAATTATATTTTGCTGGTAACAACGCATTTTTTGTCTCCATATTTTACATAGCAACATTATCTTCTCAGATTACTGAAATTTCATGTTTCATACAATTACCTAGCATGTTTTTAAACACATAAACATTTTAATCAAGGACCTTAAACAGTGTCAAGTTAGTAGTCTGGTTCTAAAACTCACCAGGCCTGAAATTCCCATTTTCCATTAAGTCATAGACTCTGTCTCATGAAATCTATTTAAAACTTCAGATCTTCCCAAATGATAAAAGAAGGAAGCTATACAACATTCATCTTTTCAGGTGTCATATCTTTCTTTCAATATTTATACTTGGTAGATCTATGGGAATAGGTGTAATCTACAATTTCCATCCTCAGAAAAGCTATATAAAAACCTTATATGTCAGCATAGTAAAGATGGGTTCTGTATAACTGAATGTTCTCATAATTAGCTGCATTTTGTTATTGAGGAACAGTGTCTTAAAAAAATCCCTCCTCATTAAGGTCAATATTTAATATGATGCCAGTTCCCCAAGATCTTCACACTGTTAAGATGTTTTTCCTCAAGAAACACAGCTTGCAACAAATTAGTTAGTTGTGTTGTAAAATGCCAAAACTTTTCCTTTACTGCTGTGGTAATGTACCAAGGAAACCTTCTGAGGGAACGAAAATAAAACTGATACTTGGAATGTGGCTTGAAACAGCGAACAACATCCATGTGCTTTAGCAAGTGGAAGATTTGAAAGATGAATTATGCTTTATTTGAACTATGCTGACCAGAAAGTAGTGGTTGGGGGAAGAAAGCAGAGAACTGTATGTTTCTATTCTCAGAGTGCTCTCCTGGGCTTCTTCAGGAGAGAATTTCCACTTTCCACAAATCACAATGAACATGCAGGGATAGCAGATCACAGATGAACTACTCGTATCTAGGCTGGCTCTGGATGTCTTACCATCATTACATACAGTCGTGCCAGCAGTGCAGATATCAGACATTTTTGGACTATAATCTATAAACACTCTTAAATAACAACCTGTGAAAAAACACAAATATTCTAGGTGATCCTAAAGTGCAGAAGTAGGAAAAAAAATCCATAAATCAGGAACAGTGAAGAAATCTGATAGGATTCACACAAACTAGAAGAGGGAGAAAACTAACAGGATGCAGTAATGCTAAGCGCATGTGTTGTGGTTTAACCCCAGTTGGCAACTAAGCACCACACAGCCGCTTGCTCACCCTCCCCCCAACCCCTGTGGGATGGGGGAGAGAATCGGGAGGAAAAAAAAAAAAAAGTAAAACCCATGGGTTGAGATAAAGGCAGTTTAATAGGACAGCAAAGGAAGAGAAAATAACAATAATAAAAGAATATACAAAACAAGTGAGGCACAATGCAATTGCTCACCACTTGCTGACAGATACCCAGCCAGTCCCTGAGCAGCGATCACTGCCCCCTGGCCAACTCCCCCAAGTTTATATACTGAGCATGACGTCACATGGTATGGAATAGCCCATAGTAACAGGGTTCAAAAGGGGAAGCATGTCTTGAAGTTGTTCTTGACTGCTTTCCTAGGAGTTGTGCAGAGTATTAACACTAGACCTAAGGCATGGCAACAGAAAGGATTTTCCTTGGGTTGGAACCAAAATAAGTTTTTTGACCCTCTGACCTCAGAAAAATATCAATATACTCATTAGATAAATACAAAAATCTCTTGAATCTACTTAGAAAACCATTCAGCATCATATCATACTGTGTTGTTTTGGGCCCCTCACTACAAGAAAATCATTGAGGTGCTGGAATTGTGTCCAAAGAAGGGCAACAAAGCTGTTGAAGGGTCTTACGAAGAGCAGCTGAGGGAACTGAGGTTGTTCAGTCTGGAGAAGAGGAGGCTGAGGGGAGACCTTATCGCTCTTTACAACTACCTGACAGGAGGTTGTAGCAAGGTGGATGTCGGTCTCTTCTCCCAAGTAACAAGCAACAGGACAAGAGGAAATGGCCTCAAGTTGCACCAGGGGAGGTTTAGATTGGATATTAGCAAAAATTTCTTCACTAAAAAGGTTGTCAAGCATTGGAACAGGCTGCCCAGGGAAGTGGTTGAGTCCCCGTCCCTGGAGGTATTTAAAAGACATGTAGATGTGGCACTTAGGGACATGGTTTAGTGGTGGACTTGGCAGTGCTAGGTTAACGAATGGATTCCGTGATCTTAAAGGTCTTTTCCAACCTAAACGATTCCATGATTCTATACTGCCACATACTCAATGTCTTCCTCTCTAGAAGGATGCAACACTCCTTCAGAAGAAGGATCAGCAGGGTGGTATTGGTGAGAGTTTTCAATTGATATGATGGCAGGACATTCTTCAGCAGTCCACTGCTTAATGACTCTAGCCTTTAAGATATGATGGGAAAATATGATGGGATGTATCCATTGATTCCTTTATTTAGTATCTGAATGGATGGTGAAGTTGTGAAAACAACAGAAATTTGTAAGCATTTTTTTCATTACTGAAGAAAGGCAAAGATCTTGTTCTGCCACTGCTGCAATGGCTCCTGCAAGTCATCTGCCACTATATTATCTACAATGCACAGAAGAATGCTATTCTGCCTCTTTTTTGTAAAAATGACATGGATGGAAGTTGCAAATAAAATTCCAGTGTGCATTGGTTTCATTATGAGTTCAGATACAGCTATATCACTGTCCATTATTCTCAGATGAAAAGCTTGTATTTCGAACAGTGTGTAAATGACAGTTTTTAAATGGCTTTACAGCCTCTTGAACACTAGGTGAGGATGCTAAAAAGAAGCATAGATGCTGTGTTTCAGGGCTTCTGATGATCTCTAAGGATCTCATGACATTAGACTTTCTCTGAAGTTCATTTTCTTCTCTGTTTCACAGCAGTGACAGCCAAGAAGGATGAAGAAGAATTTATTAACCTTTTTTGATTTGCACCATCTTTGACAGTTGTTCTGTATTATGTGACAAGAGAAGATTATCAATGAAGGTAGCTAATAGCTAAATCTGTTCAGCAGCAGGAGTAGTGCTTCCATTTCTTGGCATATTTTTAATATGAAAGACGAATAGATGACAAAGTAAGTCTACAAAATTTTTGCTAAAGCCAGTAATTACAGGACGAAGAGCATCAGTGGAATAGTAAGATCATTAATGACAAACCTGATCTGACTATCTACTGAGTCTGTCTAAGGAATGAGGTTGAGAGTCATCATCTTTTGTAATTTAGAGAGCAGAGTTCCCATGGAATTCCTGTGTTGGATATAACCCTACCAAAGGACACCTCAATTAGCAAAAACTGCAGAGGATAACCTTGGTAAAAATTAATTAAAGTTTATAATACATGAATCTTAGATCACAGAAGACAGAATATAAAGGAAACCCTAAACCTACTGTATATTGTTCAGTTGGAATTGTTCGAACTACGCTAATAAATTTGAAAGAAAAGATGCATGCATGTGTATTTTATCATACATGTACTTACTTAAGAAAAGCAAGCAGAGTAGAATGCTGCCAGTGGAGCTGTAACATTCGTTCAACTGGGTCAAGGGGCAATGACTGGCTCGATGTAATGCCTGGTAACAACTGTCCACTCAGATGGAATAACATGTCATAAACAGTCTTAGTATCTTTGCCAAGGTTTTGTTTAAAAAACTTTTCTTGTGAAGAGGTCATCTGGACTTTACACACATCACTAAGAGAGAAAAAGCTTCTGATATTATTCTTTTAAATGCACAAAATGAGCTAACATTTTGTATATCAAAATGATAAATTTAATAAACATGAAGTAAAAACAGCAGCAAGAAGGTTGAAAAGTATAGCACTTTTTCCTTTTTACAGAACTTTCATAATAATGTAAGAATTTTGAACTGCATAGAATATTTAATAAGTATGTGTGAAATATTTCATAAATAACTTTTTGTTTGTCATTGCTTTCTGCCAAACATAACTTTGATTTCTATCATGTTTATAAATGCCTATGTGTTTGTGTCCCAGGAGATTGGCTGCTTCATTATTCAGTAGCAAGCTAGATAAGATCAACTAAGAGATGCCAGTAAGACTGATATATTTCCAGTTTGCAAGACTGTTGATTATGAAATTTGCTTTCCCATCTGTTTCTTGATCTTCAGAGTATGCAGGGGGGGAAAAAGACATATTGTTAAGACACTTATTTATGCCACCAAAGAAGGGACAATTGCTAGAACTGTGTTCCTCCTGGGAGGAAAATCAATTTCAGTTAAGAGGGTGACATGTAGTTTGAACTGCGTATTTAACATACACCGCATCATGATATATCAGAGCATCATACTTGGAAATATATTTTAGAAAACGAAAAATAACACTTGAATGATATTTTCCTATAAACAGCACATAGATGCTACAATTTTAATATACAACTGTGCATTCAAGTGTGTTTATATTCTTCAGATCATATCCAAAATGCTTTAGTGTATATGTTAACATTTTATAAGGCAGACATAAGTTAGCTTTAAGCAGATATGAATTACCGTCTTAGTGAATATGGTATTGAAAGAGGATTTTGTCCCTTAGACCAACCAAAGAGAGTGAACCAATTCTTAACAGCAGTTAGGGTTTTCTGAAAGAAGATGTACTCCTCTTTATCTTCACCAGGAAAAAATGATAATTCAAATTTATTTTCTCTCCCATCACTTTGACTGTCAGCTTTACTCTCTTCACTCATCTCTTCATCACTCTCACTTTCAAAAGTAGTATCCGACTCTGAATGATACACAAAAACAAAATCCGGAAAGATTCCTTATTTCCCTGTTTTTGTACAAAAGCAGTATTTTTTTTTTTAAACACACAATTGTTTTCAGAAAACAAAAAACTGTCAGACAACAAATGATCAACTTATTTCAGGAATAAACAATTTAAGTGACATGTACACATGTTGGGAATAGAACAAATTATATTCTTGGAATCTAATTTCACTTTAAAAAAATTATGTAATTAGAAAAAATAAATTCAGGCTTGGCTTACAAAACCACAGACAGCAATCTTAAAGAAACAGTCTTACATACAGTTCCAGAGGGTATAGCTTTACCAGCTACTCAGTGCTAGTTCCCCACCTCAATCACATAGCACGGCTCTAACTGACTTGTGTTCAAACAGATTTCAGGTATTGAGTAGGTATAACTAAGCCTACATCCCAATCTATAGGCCTTTGGACTTTGTTAGGCCTTCTCTCTCCTAAATTCTGACCTGGTCAAAACTTAGATCATATATTTTAACAACTACTAGTTGTTAACAACATTAAAAACAAAGTTATCTTTTATGCAATAATAAAGAAAACAGAACACTTTTCTTCATAGTACAAATAACTCCGATGATTCCATCCTTGAAGGTGTATTTTAATACCACTGTTGCAGTTTTAATGTTTCGTTAAATGATGCAAAAATAAAACTAATACCTTAGTGAATAAAAAAAATCTTGTTAGGATTTAAGAAGAAAAAGCAATACAAAATGGAGATAGAAACTTGTCCTTTATAAGATCATCATGCAGCGAGATCTGAGTTTGTGCAGTTCTGCCAACTAACAAGATTACTTTCCCCATCTTGTCACTGCCACCTTTGCTAGAGGTTATTGCCTTTTCATGTCTGAAACTGAGTTGCTCTTTTGAACTCTTCTTACACCATTCTATTAAAAACTGAATCATGTTGGTAAAGAGCTACTATTTAACCTGTTTAACTACCCCTACTTGTCTTGGCAATACCTTAAAGAACAATCACACAAACATCAGCAGATATGCAAGAGCGGAATCCTAACAATGATGAAACAGCAGCAGTAATGTCTGCTGTTCTTACTTCCTAGTTAAAAAAACTAGCAGCTGAAAGAAGAGAGATGTCAACAGCCTCAGATACTAGTCACCTGACAACCTTGCAGAAGATCTATTACTCTTAGTTCATATGGAACAGCACCTCAGCTGAGCCCCACTGACAACGGTTGGTTTTATACAGTACTTCATAAATTAAATAAAAATTTCAAAGTCTAACCTGAGCATACAGCTAGACCTTTGCAGAATATAGCATATTTACAGAGTGTATGTGGTTAGTTGGTTTATTACTACAGAAACAATGCCCTTCTTAGCAACTAATCCCTTAGCTTTCTTCAGTAGTTATTTTTCTGCTGGCTCTTCCATGTTACTGCAAATGGGGTCTTGACATTTTTTGTTTGTTTATTTTTGTTTGTTTGCTTTTTTTAATAGTTTGACTGATTTCCCTTCCACTTAGTCTGCTAAAAGGAAGGAAAGTTTTGTCTCTAGGCCAGGTTTCCCATGGTGTCACAGGAGAGGGCAGCCTCCCCAGTATTCATTGATTATACGTGCAGAAGCATTTCAGGCAAAGCTTACAAGTGTGAAACATCTCTTGTTAAAGCAGTAAGCTGAAAAGCAGTTGTAAGAGCTCAAAGTGTTTAAAGTCAACAGCTGCACTATACCTGATTGAGAATCTTCATAGGTTGAAGCAGTGGTTGCATCAAAGGAACTTGAGGAAATACTGTGGGAAAGTGATTGTGGAGTATAACATGGATGCAGAACAACTTCACTACTGCAGTCTTTACTGTCTATAAAACAAGATTATAAGTTGCAGTTGAGAAAACATATTTTATTGTCTGTGCTCTAGCAGTTTATAACTGTTATCTGCTTTTATATTTTCCTATTTCATGCTTCAATTATATCACAGTTCTCATTTGACTTATGATGAAAATCTCCCTTTGGTCATTAGATGGGGGGCGGGGGGACAGAAATCACCTGCATATTTTTTTCCACTAACTGTATGTTTTACAGGATGGGTCTTCACATTTGCTTGAAAAGCACCTATCAGAACAGCGCTAATTCAAGAATTCTAAGTCATGAACAAAATATTCTTAAGGAATTTTTGATCACAGCTCAGTAACGAGTATCAGCATAACATTATAAAGTTCTTTCAAACTCAACAACACATATTTTACAACCCAAATTCAAAAGTATGCTTTATCAACCCATCAGTTCTGTCAGAATATATGTTCTGGCATTATCAAGCTGGCCTATGATAGGATTAGAAGACCCCCCGCTAACTATCTCTGATGTCAGTCTCCAGAACAAGAGTAGAAGAGGAACCCAGTGTATTTTCTAGAGAAGTAAACACACCAGTAAGAGAAAGAAGAATTCTGTACGATTATCTTTAATTTTTGATTGCTGGCGCTGTTATTTGTATGGTTTGGAGCAAATAAGAGCATGGTATCAGATACGTGGAAGTAAAGCCTTCCTGAATAGCTTTCAAAGCCACTGTGTTGTATAGATATGGTTTGGTGACATTAAACAGCATTCCACACCAAACTAGTCTATACAAAACCACATAAAATAGACTCAAGGAATTTAGTGATAATGACTTCAAAACTGATACAAACTGATAGTGTGAACAAACCAATAAGCAATCAATACAGGACAGAAATACCCCATTATTAATAGGAGATCAATTCTTATAAAATCATCACTCCATTTGTGGCTTAATCCTCAAGGGAAACCTACAAAGCATCTTCAAAAGACAAGCTTGCAAAAATGATCTATTGGTCACAAAAAAAAAAAAACAAGCCCACCAACAAACCCAAAAAACCCACACACACACTTACCAGAGAGAATACTTTTCCCCCTTTCCTATCTTCATTTAATTGTGCTATGATCCATGAATGATATAGTACCTATACCTATCTTCTATAGGGGGTGGGGGGGGGGGTGGGGGGGGGAACGACCATTACCTGTCTTCTTGCTAATTCCTTTTTCAACTTCACAAGTACCAATTCTCTTTTCTCTTAGATAGTCCAAGTAACACACTTATTTAAGTTAATGCAGTCTTAGAATTCAGAGTCTTCAAAACTAAATCTATTTCAGACCTAAGGAATGACTTGCTTACTTGAAAAACTTGTCTATTTAAAAAAAAAAAATCAGATCCCAACAACTACAAAAAATACAATAATTTACTCCATATTTGAAACTGCTTTGAGCAGAAAGCTGGACTAGATGACCCCCAGAGATCTCTTCTGGCCTGAATTATACAATGATCCTAATACTTCCCATAAGCACAGCTACACAGAGATTACAGATCATTAAGGCAGGTAGAAAGGGGCAGGGGGGAGGAGGCAGGCAGAGATGGGGCCAGGGGGGGAACACACAGGCAGAGATGTAGAGACAGAGAGGCAGGCAGAGAGACACACTGCAGACAAAAGTATTTCTAGTCTCTGGTCACGGGCTTTTATCAGGCCTTAAAATATGGCTATGCTCTCCAGCCTTCAAAGACAGTAATTAAAAAAAGCTGAAAACTATTCCCAACAGGCAAATGATGATTGCATTTTATCATAACATAGTGTGGTTTTCTTCTATTTTGCTTTCTTCAAAACATGTCCAACTGATGTCCTAGGAATTATTGATGGTCACTCTCTATTAGTATAATTTAAATTATATTCATTTATTCTCTATTGTTTGGGCTGTTTTCTCTACTTATATTTCAAAAACTTCACAAAACATTCTGTAAGTTTTAGGCTTGTCCAATATTTTTCAATAAACATTACCTAATCATTTATTTAAGTTTTCCTCATTTTCAACAAGAAAACAAAAGCTATTAAACGGTTTTAAAAATTTAATTGCAGTATCCGCTTGTAATTAATGAGGAAAAGTACTATTTTGACAATAACATCCCTGTTATCACACTGAAAACATTGATAGTACTACTGGACATAATATAATTTTAAGAGATAGAATGTTGACTGCTTACTGCTTCTCAAGATAATTTGTTGGTCAGAGCGGTGAAATGCCAAATACGGGTATAAAGTAAGAAGGCAATTCTCTGCTGTTGCAGCAACTTGAATTGAGAACCTGTTCAAAACAAAATACAAAAGTGATAGTTTTCTATTTAGCCATGGTAATCAAGATATTTCAGCACAAGAATAAAAGACAAAATGAAGGTATCTGGACAACTTTTTTCTTTTCTATTCTGGTTCAATAGAAGAGTACACAGATAGGACTGCACATGCCGAAATGGTGAAGTTTAGTACAGTATTTGCACTTCATAGTTTTACTATGAGCATGGATGTATCATTAATCTGAAAGTCCAAGAGTTAGCAGAGATTTTGTGAAATAAATGAACTCTGTCTCTCTGAAAAGAAAAAACAATTAAAATTACAGCTGACATTTATGAGTGTCCTAAAGGACACTGCTAACTTGCTAAATATATCCTAAAATTTTTGACAGGAGAAGTTTTCTTGAAAAGCAACTTCTATTTTGATTTAGTGTTTGTTCTATAAGACTTTACAGAAATCCCAGAATAAATATTTAGAAATAAACAGATTCAATTTAAAAACAATGAGATATTGACTACAATTTCTAGAATATAATAGAAATTGATGTACATGCTCCAGTGTTCACTAGAGTATCTGTACTGTCTGTAGCAGTCATATTAGTGTGTAGCAGTCTACCTTTAACCTTTTTTTCATACTTCACGTCAATCTCTCGGGGTGCAGTCAACAAGGAAGTTATTGCCATCAATGGATCCCTCTTAGCCATCTCTATGTATGTTCTCAGCTTATTGCAACCGACAGGTAATTCAACTGAGCTTAGTTCTTTGTCACTACATAGCTGGTTTTTTTGCTCCATATTAACTTATTAAATGACATTAATGTTAATTAACTATTTCGATTAAGCTGTCAAAAATACAAAGAAAAATGTGTCTTAATAATTCAAACAGCATGCTGATATCCATCTTGCTTTAGTATATCAAGAATTATGCATATTGAAAATACACCTTGCACAGACCAAAAGAAAATAGAAAATATTTTCTTTAAATTACATATTGAAGGATAAATTCCTATTTAATGTAAATTTAGATTAATATTAAAAGATATCACAAAACCTTTCAGATTAATTTATAATATGACATAATTAGCTTCTACTGCTTTATTATTGAATAACATAATCAAGGAAAACAGAAATGTTTTAAAAGTACCAGAAAGTAGCTTTTCTTTCTTCTTTCATACTTACCTCTCCAAAGACAACATTCTTAGATACCACTTTCAGGGGAACTTTATTAAATAGAGAAAGGCTCCAACAAAATCCACAGCCATCTTTCTTATTTGTAAATATTCACATTTGCATTCCAATTTCATAGCTAACAGTTATTTAAAATAATAATCCAGCCAGCTCTGCAGTGTTTTGGTTTGTTCTTGGGACATGTCAATCCTGTTGGAACTTGGCTGGCAGCAGGGCAAGGGCCTTGGCCAGTTTCACCTTGTAGCACAGTATTTCTTTTAGCTAACTTCATGCTTTCTGCTTTTATTCAGCAAAAATCTCAGCAGCAGGACATCAGCCGGACAGATGGCTATGAGAGGTGTATCTACATCTATCTATATGTACAAAGAGTACATTTGCACATGCCCAAACCAGGTGTCAGAGCATTTTTTTTCTGCCTTTACCAGGCCATTTAAAGATTCATAGGATCAATAACTACAACACATAAAAGTTTGCCAACTTCCAACTCATGACTTTACTGTGATAAACGACAATTCTCAATACTCTGCAGGCATACGTTAGGTTAACTTCAAACAGAACTGGGGGCAGAAATGGAATAAAGCTGTATGAAGGTTAATGAAAGGCATAGCTCTGAAGTTATGAGACAGTAACTCAGATGTCTGTATTATTTGACTCAGTCAACTTTCTGATTTCTCAGTTTGAGGTGAGCACCTCAGCCATGTCCACCCTCCAGGCTGATGAAATTTGGGTATATGCCAAATCTTCATTCACGCTCCGATTTGCACAGTAATGAAACACAGAAAAGGTGCGCTTGAGAACAACTGCAGTACATCTTAACTAGTTACACAAATTCAATGAGTGCCTCTACTCAAAGTTACTGCACAGTCTAGAACATAAAGAACAGCCATCACTACAGAACATCGGTGAACAAATAAACGCCTCAGACCTCACAGTGCTGCTGCAAGAGAAGCTCCTCCCTGTTCCGTGCTGCTAACAATCCCACAAGGGCATGCCTCCTTAGCTGCTGTAGTATTATACATGTATATGTATTAAATACACCCAGCCAATATGTAATGCAATGCAAATATATTCTTAACTAAGACATTCAGAAGCTTCAGAGTGTTCATAAGACGAAAAAAGATTGCACAATGAAGAACCTGTGCTGGCTGAGCATGAGCTGTGAAGCAACACCAGGAAACTGCAAGTGATAGTAGTAAGTAAAACCCTGCTGCAGGGGACAGAGGACCTCATTTGCCAACCTGACCCTTCATCTAGGGAGATTTGCTGCTTGCCCGGGGCTTTGATCCAGGATGCTGTTGAGAGACCAATGCAGCTTGTCCAACCTTTGGCCCCTGCTACTCGTCCAACATGGGCACCAGTGAATTTGATGGGGAGACCTGGAACATATCAGGCATGACTGCACAGCTTTGGGGGCAATGAAGAAGGGAATGGAGCACAGGTGGTCTTCTCTTCAATCATGCTGGTGAGGGAAAAGACATTGAGGATGAGTAGATGGATCCTGCAAGTCAACAACTGATTCTGCAGCTGATATTGACAGCAAGGATTTAGCTCCTGTGACCATGGCTATAGTGGCCATGAAATGGTGGCGTTCAGGATTCCAAAAGGAGGAAACAAGGCAGAAAGCTGTATCACAACCCTGGAATTCAGAAGAGCAGACTTTGGCCAGCAAAGAGCCACAAGGATGAAGAAGGGACTGGAGAACCTGCCATATGGGGAGAGACTGAAAGTTGCGAGTGTTCAGCCTGGAGAATGCTTAGGAGGAACTTATCTACGTGTATAAATGGGAGGGACTAAAGAAGATGGAGCAAACTTCTCAGTGATGCTCGTAAGAGCACAAAAGGCAATGGGTACAAGTTGAAATTCAGGAAATTCTATCTAGTCATAAGAAAAAAAAGTTACCATGAGAGTGGCTGAACACTGGAAGAGTCTGCCCAGAGAGGGTTGTGGAACCTCCATCTTTGGAGATATTAAAAAAAACAACTGGACAACAGTGTTGATTCTCAGTTGAGGAGTGGATTTGAAGAGGGGACTAGATGATCTCCAGAGACTTTCCAACCTCAGCCATTCTGTGATAATAAAATCAACTCACTTATTTGCCACCTGTCTACTCACCACCATTAAGTATTTTAATACGGTATTTTCCCAAAACTGGCATTTGAAAGGAAACTTCAAGAAGAATGATACTGTAGCTAAAAAACTCATCTGAGTTTCAAAAGATGACACTCCATTTGTAAGGAAGCAGAAAAACCAAAGTTGCTGGGAGCTAAATATTTATCATATACATTTCAAGCACTGAGATATGGGACACCAGACAGAAAAGCATGCATATTTCCATAAAAGTACGGCAAATAGATTACAAAGACATGTACATTCTGCATGTGCTTAAAATCATCTTGTACCACGGACCTTTATTTATAACACCATTCATTAACTGAAGTTACAAAGCTATAAGTCTTGTGCAATGTGTTTGTTCCGTATTTGCAGCAGAGCTTAACTAAATAATATAAAAGTCTGTTATTCTATTAGAATGAAAGGTACCTGTATTGCTAGCAAATGTGAAGTTGCTAAATGTGTTAAATTATTCAGTGCATCCAGTTTTTTAATGCTTAATAAAGCAAGTAAAAAATTTGTTATCTACATGAACCATCATTGCCACTGCTATTTCAGTGTTTATTCTCTAATGCATATTTCCAAAGAACACAGAACAGGAGAATGGCCATTAAATATATTGTGTTTACCAACATTTGAAATTTGCTGATCACCAAAAACTAAAGCTCCAACTGTGATGACAAAAAAATACCATCCAACACTCTATATAAAAGCGGTTTGTTCACTTCTCTTAAATTAACTCTGATTTTCTTTTTGCTTGTTTGTTTTAATGTTTGTGGAAAGACAAAAGAACCTGAATCAAAATATACTTATCCTTTTTACTTTGCTCTGTAGCATTTCAGACATTTTCTAAGTAGAAACAAGTGATTTGTTTTGTATAAGTGTACCCCAAATGCTCTAGAAATACAGGCATAGTTAAATAACCCTTCTTCAACGGTGTTCATTAACAGATGCAGAATATCACTAACAATTTCTAAAGAGAAAGAATCCAAAGCCATTAGGATCTAATTGACAAATCTCTGTAGCAACATTGCTTGGGTAAATTAAAAAAAAATACTTAAGGGAAGTTCACACTGCTAGCTTAGGAAACAAAACAAACTGCTTGCAGAATTCATTAGTGCCAAAAGGAAACTTGACATGAGAGTGAGGCATTTTACGATCTTTAAGAACAAGGAATAACCTAGGCGCAGGCAACAAGAAGTTGTAATTGAAAAAATAAATAAAGACCTGCCCACCTCCCTCCCCCAAAAAATCCTTGAATAGATCCAGAGATGACAGAACTGGGAGGGAGAGGAAAAGATGACCCATGCAGGCTCTGCCATTTCTGTTCACAGACAAGCAGTTCCCCAACACTGAGGAGCCCTTATCCTTTGTAGCAGGAGCTCAGGCTTCCACAGTAATCAAAATAATACTATAATGAATAGTGACAGACACATGGTTTCACACGATATACAAGACTTATTGCTAAGAAAGTAGCCATGTTTTTTCTAATAGCAGCAATGATGTCTGTTCTTAATTCCTGAATAACAGATGCTTCAGCTGGCGGGGACCACCAAAGTGGTAGGAAGCCACAAGCACAGAAAAGAACAGGAGCGATTAATGGGTTTGGACCATCCTGGTTTTCAAAAGCACTCCCCAACTATCTGAAGTAAAATGCCAATATATTATTAGGTCAGATGAATGCCGCAAAGCAGCACGCAAATATCAAGAACTCCAATGTTTTCTAGCTCCCTGCTCTCTCCAAATTTAGATATTGAAAGAAATTGACAGCTCTTATTCTCTAAGGCATGCCAGCAGAATACATGCCATTTGACATTTGTCAGGAGTGCCTATTAAAGAGCTGCGTGGTTTAGGCACGTTTCCCCAACAACAAAAGGGAACGTACTGTTTCCCTCCATGAGACACCGAGAGCTCATGGACCACCAAAACAACTGGAATTGATTCATAACTGGGTACCTTTTAGTGATTGTGTCTCAGTTGCATCATGTTGTTATTAGAGGCTAAGATCCCTGATATCCTCTCTTCCTGAAGTTCCAGCCATGAACAATGTGAACATCAGGAATTGCATGACTTTCCCCAGCTTCCCAGCGGAAGGGGGAAAGAAAGTGGAGAACTGTACAATACGGGAGACAAGGACCTCAGCACATTTGTGTCATCAATGATCACAGCAGTTTATCTACCCACCACATGTGGGGGGTGTTGGATGTTTTGCTGCCCAAAGCACCATTTCCTTTGATTGTATGACACAACATGTACCTGTTCTTTACTACTTATTTTCTGGAAAGAATAAGTTAAATGTCATTTCAATCAGGATGGCAGAAAACTTTCTTTCCTGCTAAATTATATACCTAATCAGCAAATTAAAAGATACAATAACAATTAGAGGACAAATATATATAAACATGCCATGTTCGCAGAGGCTTTTTTTGGTTTAGTTTTTCATGTTGAAGGAAATAAGAGTCATAGCTAAATAGATTTCCCATTTATTAAATACTTGCTCAATACATTCTTGGATTTTATGGTATCTTTTACTTCTGTATTCCTACCAGCCCTAAGCAAGGAAATGCCATTTATTCTGCTTTGGAGTCAAAGGAGCAAAAAGGGAGAAAAGAGATTAAAAATAACATTAGAAATTAACTGCAAATTCTCATTTAAAGCAGTCATTAAATAAATATTAATGCACTTTCCTATGATTCATTTAATGGAATCTGCACACACAGTAAATTACTTGCATAAATGACAACCATGTATCTCTTCATTTTTCTTTTACAACTACATATAGCATGGTTTTGCTGTAAAAGAAGATTGCGTATCATCTTTCAAACATTTTCTGTTAAGTAGCCAAATTCAACAATTATCTATCCTCTACCCAATGTTCACTCTGATTTAAAGAAAAAAAAAAAAATTATTATTTAGATGGACTTAATATGGACTACACAAATCAATCCTACTGAAGTTTTAGACCTGAATTTAGAAAAGCAAAACACCCCAGAGCCTAAGTAAAAAAATGACCAAAAAAGAGTATTTGTCTCATCAATACTCATGCTTTGAAATATGCCTAGACTTAAAGGCTCCTCTTCTAAGTAGTTAAATACAGGACATGATATTTTACCAGCATATGAAAATACCTTTTTAACTCACTTATTTTAATTCCATCCCAGAACACAGAATATAAGTTGGACTTCAAAATTTTAGCTCAAATAATTTAAAAATACATATTATTACTTTGAATATGGAACTATAAAGAGAGAATACCTGACAAATTAATATGTCTTCGGCAACAGATACTGTGAGATTTCACGGCCTATTAAACAAACCAGGAACCTATTCAAGACCAGTTAGCTTTTACAGGTGTTATAAAAGGTTATAGGTTTCATTGTTTTATTATTAAAGATCTAGGAGGCCCTGAAATCTTGTCTTCCTAAAAGACTCAAATTAACAAAGCAGTTTATATTCATTAGTTACACAGTTTGAAACAAACTGCTCAAATGCTTAGATAATTAGTTGAATCAGGTTTGAAGTTTGAACGCGTTGCACAGGTCTCCCATGAAGGGCAGCTGGGAAGGATGAGGGTAGATATGCAGAGAACAAGAAACTACAGCTACAGATTACTATAGAGTGGAATATCAAAGCACATAGTAATACTAACAGTAGTAATGAAACCCAAGTCTGGATAAATTAATGTAGACTTTATTAGAATAACAACGATATGCTCAGGATTAGACAATCAGGCACTGTCTTAGACTTTTCCAATTGAAGGAAAGAATTCTTCCTGGTTATGACAAAAATAATTTCTTCCAAAAGCCAATATGAACAATATTACTACACTGACTAATAGCACACACAGAATCCCGTTGTTTTTGATGGTGTGGTATTTCATCCAGTTGTGTTCAGGTTTTACATCATCTGCTCCTACAGCCCACACATACATGCAATTCCCTGACAGGAAATCACATGTGCATTGGCAAACCAATGTTATTAGTGTTGTCCTTTAACAAATACCTATGTAGTATGTTTTAAAATACAGCAGCAATTCTGAGATGATTTGACATTCCTGACATGAATTTTTTCACCTTTGCAAGCAGGGATGCCTTTTAAGGTGATGACTTTTATTTGGTATCTTTTTTTCAAAAGCACATTGAGTTTGCCTTTAAATTGAGGATGGTATCCTTTATTTCATTTTAATGGTAAATATAGAAAAAAGTTTGTTACATAGCAGAAAGGATTATTTCTCTATAACAAGGTTGGAGAAGTTGCTAGTGCACCATATAAAAACAGTTATTTAAATATTGTGCCTGCTCAGCAGCTATATTTCAGACCTCATCATAAGTTTAAATTATCCTTTTCTCATAATTACTGCAAGCTTTAGCACACATTTATGAATCACATTCCACACAATGATTAAATCTTAGAATTAAATAAAATGAATAAGAAATAGATTTTTGGTTGACAATCTATAGAGAAAAATATAAAATACTAACCCAGTGTGAGCAGCAATAACTGACAGGTTCATAACCCTTGCATCAAAAAAATATAAAATGTAGTTTTATGCTTAGGGGGAAAAAAAAAACAAAACCCCACACATTCTAAGCTGTAGGGCAGAGATATTTAACCCTCAAAATAGTTGTTTTACTGAAAAAATTCACTCCGGGAATTACTTTTAATTACAACAGTACCTATCTTTCCTCCTCATGCACGCACCAAATCATCCCATCAAGGGAAGAGATGAACAAAAGGGACAAATGCTAAAACCAGTTATTTTTGCACAGAACAGTTAATAACAGATTTGATCTCCATTTACTAGGGGCAAAGGAGACCTTCTGCATTGCTTTTCACCATTAAAGTTACTTAAAAAACAGCTTACTACTTTAAAATCAAAACAAGATGTATGAATTTCATGTTTGCACGTCTTCGTCACTAACAGTGTTTTGAAGACATTAATTTTGGTATGAACGCTGCCTATAAATTGCTGCCAAACTCTAGGTGTTCTGTCCTAAGGTAATTTAGGTCTAACAGGAAACAGACCACGTAAATTCCTAAGTATTTTTCAGATGTAGAGATTATATTCCCAAATAATTTCAGTACTTTTGAAAACTGCAAATACTTTCTGACGTAGTGCACAGGATCACATTTGAGGAAATAGATAAATAGATAAATAACAATGTAAAGCACATCTGTCCTTCTTCCTTTCACTCTGGTATTTCCTGCTTCTGCTGATGCTGCTGTCCAGAAAGTCCCTCTAAGACAGCAGCAGAAAACAGCAAAGAGTGCAGCACAGAGGGAGGGAGAAGACACCAACAGTTTTCCATATTTCGCTATCCAGTCCTGTGTCTTGTATATCAGAAGTACATGAGAAAAGACAGTATCCCATATACTTTTCATACAGGAAGTATGGTCTGAAGCTGAAACATATCCCTAGCATACTTTTATGAATTCCTAGCTTTACACATACAAAAGAAAAAAAAAACAAAACCACAAAACCACACATACACACATACATATGTGCGTGTACATCTACATATTTTAGAACCTGTAAACAATAAATTGCACTGATATAGATGAGCAAATCCATCCATGCAGTTTTGTGTCACCTGGCTGTTAAAACGATTCCTTTTTATCTCATGCCCCAAAGAACGCCTTCACTGAGATCAGGAGTCAGCCTCCTCCTTATTCATGAATCAACTGTTTCCCCATAGAGTTGCTCAAAGATATTGCCCTACCCCTTGCAAATTTTTAAAAAAATTGACAGATGCATGAATATATTCATCACCTAATAGTTCCCAATTCCTGCCTCAGAACACACATTTGCAGTTTTCCTTCTCGGTAGCCAAAAAACCCCACAAAAAATCCAAAACCAACACAAAAAACACAAGTAAACAAACAAAAAACAACAACAAAAAAAACCAAACTAAAACAAAAGAAAACCAACCCAACCGACACTCTGCCACCTGAATGATTCCATATTGATCTTTGGTATGGACAGTAGACTCCAGTCCTAATAAGCTAACTGAGTAACAATATTACAGATATTGCAGGAAGAACTAGAGATCAGGAAATGTCTCAGCTCAGAGTATACAAACTCATGATAGACTTTTCTGCTCTAAAAAGCTTAAAAACAGAGAACATAGAACCAGAGAAGGAAAAACTAAGGATTAAGATACAACAATAGAAGATGAATTAAAAGTGACATTTAAAAAAATAGTTTAAAACATCAAAGAAAGGGACACACACACAAAAAAGATAGTAGTAGAGTGCAGGGGAAAAAGGACAATATGGAGAGCAAAAGACTGAAGAATGACATACACTGAGAGAGGGAGGGAGAGATATCCTTTTAAAATAAGAGAGACATGTTCTTTGCAGGTTCCTAGAAAAATTAAATTCTGACTTCCAGTGTAATTCCCCCTTGAGAAGTCTCCCTCCTGTTAGTCTGAATACATTTCTTCTTGAATTCTTGGATACGAGAGGAACACCTGGAGCTTTTGAGAGTACTGAAAATGGAGTAATCCTTTGCAAGATCACTCCACTGCAACTTTGTGAAGATTTGCAAATAGGTGATAAGAACCACCAGCTCTTCCAGATGCCATTAGGACAAAGCCAGAAAAGAGACTCTAAACCAGTCACAAACATTTCATTGCTTTAAAAAAATGAGATGTAGGAGAAAGGCTCAATGGAACAAAATTTCACAGAGTCTGGCTCAACCCAAAATCAGACCACCTTGAAATCCAGCATGGAATAGACTGTAAAATGTTAATAGGGTATTTTTCAAAAAGCAAAATATTTTGTAATAGAAAACATTGGGATTTGCTGAATCAAGACCATGTCTCTCCAGAGCAATCTGAGAAGACTGAAGTAGACATAAGAATTACCAGTAGATATGAATGAGATACAAGATCTTAAGACGACCATTTAGATGAATCTTACCTTAGAGACCAAAGCTGAATTTTGTGTTTTTGAATTGTAATTCAGTTAAAAAAAGAAATATATTTCTATGTTTCATTTTCATTTTTTTCAGAATGATTCTTGTATGCCTTTACCCAACAATTATGAGTTCTGTGTCTTATAGCCAACTTTGTCAGTTTGGACCCTGCCCCCAAATTAATCTGAATTGCACACATTACCTGTTTTCTGCTTCATCGATGAAGAACATATTCCCTAAAAATGACACTGGCCTAGATGACCTGAAGCTGATATGACAAATTAGTTCCTTATTTGTGCCATCCGATGAAAGAACAATATCTTGTCCTTCTGGGAACTGTACAGAAAACGGGTAAATCCTGTCACCATCTTCAAGTTCAAGCTCTGGAAGTTCAACTTGAATTTGTGATTGCCTGTGTTAAAAATAAATAGCAATGGTGTTTGTTCTCACAGGATGACAGTAATAAAGTTGATTCACAGATTCACACATTTACAAAACTGCTTTTCACAGTTAAATACAGAATAACTCCAGTTTTGAAGTATAAATCAAGTGGAAGTAACTAAAGAATTAAAATTCCTTTAGCATTTAGCTGCTAGTTTGTTTTCTACATATGTATCTGAACATCTTAAACTGACCATAGCTCAATATCCAAATGAAGAGCAATTTCTACTAACTGTGCTACAAAGGGCAGAAATATTACTTCCTTACTTTAGGTTTCCTAGACTTAAATCTTTCATTAATATTGATTAAATTGCATTATTGCACAACAAGGTAAAGCAAGTTTTAAAATAGAAATACTAAGGGAAAATTCATGAAGATACTTAAGATGCTTTCCCCACTTGTATAATTTTAGGTTGCAGTTATGAAATAAGAATGGGAGTCAGTCCAGGCCCATATGGATTCCTTTCAGTTCCAGCCACTGAGTTACTGACAATAGACAAATTACTTGATAAATTACTACAAGTCAAACAAGATAAGACAATAATAATCTGAAGGTAAAGTTAATTTCATTAATTTATCGCAACATAAAGAGTTTTGCTCCAATTCTTCTGGTATTGAAATGATACCTACCTATGCATAACAAACTAATATTACTGCTCCCTACTAATTACAAACAGAAAAGTTGTATGTTAGAGACCAGAAAAGCGTATTTTGAAACATGTACGCAAGAGTGCTTGGAAAGGTTAAAATATTAAGATTTCTATCAAATTGGAATAGGTGTGTTGCTGGGTTATGCTACATAATATAAAGATTGCAAAAAGTCTCTCATAAATTCAAATAAGAGGATAAAGTGGGTGATCCACAGAAAAATGAAAAATGTATGGATTATTTATTATACTAAGTGACAGGATTAAAACATTTGTGCTGTCCTCTGTGGTACTAATATCTTGCTTAGGAAGGAAAAAAACCCCAAACAGTGCTTTATAACCTGTGGAGTAGAGAAAAATAAAACAACAGAAAGATTTTATCTGATCACAATGTGAAAAAAGAAATAAGACTGTGATCTTAGTATCTGGCTAAAGTTAACAAAAAATCCTGGTAGGACTCTCTTCTTATTTTTTATGCTATTCAAAGTAATTTTAAAAGCATCTGACAGTGAATATATCAGAAGATGGTCACTCCATGAGGCAGGAATGTTTTGAGGACAGAACATGGGCTTGTTGAACATACAGCAATATCAAATACATTAATTTTTTCTTAGGCAAACTCTTTCCTCTGCTGAGCAGAAAATTAATACTAACCTTCACAAACAGAAATTAATTTTCTTTTTTCAGAATTTTTCAGAAGAGAACAAAACCAAAAATTATTCGGGATTTTTGTAATAAATTTATTTTGAGATTTTTACCTTAAATAATCTTGTGGAATGATACTGAAGGCTGTTTCAGTTTTCACATCCAGAGGAACTGGCATCAGCATTAAAAAGGGGGGATCAAAATTTATTTTTGGTGACTTCACAGTGCCAGACAATGTTATTTTGTAATGTGATGGATTATCATTTAGACACACTGACATTTCAGATGCGTATGTCCCAGGACAAGCTGTTAAAAACATTTAAAACAAACAAACAAACAAAAAAAAAAAGCACCACAAAATTATATTACCATAGATACATGCAACTAAAAGTTATAGTAAGAAGTTTTGGGTTGGTTTTGGGGGGGGGTTGGGGTTGTGTTTTTTTTTTAAAAAAAGTCATCAGTATTGCTTTCTTCCTCAAAATGTAGCTTGACATACAGTAAATGTTGTATCAGAGGGATTATTTATTAAGAAGGCTGAGAACACTTGCCTGTAGCAAACTAGAAATCCATATTTTTTAAATTTGTTGGAAATTTTTCAAAGTTTGAGTTCTTCTTTTACTGTATTGATATTCCTTTATGTACAACATCAATGTAACGCTTCTCTGAATTTTAAGAATTGCAGTCATATCATAATTACACTAATTAACACAGACAATGCTCATTTTATAAATGAATAAATATATCAGAAGCATCTGACTGCCAAGACATGAAAAAGTTGGTGTCTTTTAAGATGGCAATCACTACATTTTATCAGAAGACTCTAAAACCTGTACCATTGCCAAGTCAGCCTCACACAAGCCAGCAGGACTGGTTCTACTCTCCACTGAGAGCATCTCCCATTTCCTTGTGTTCTGCCCCTTCTCATGCCATTTTGCTAACTGCTGCAAGGCAGCTTTCCCTAGGATGGAAAAGCACATTTTTTTCACTGATACAGGGAGAAAGGTGCTTCCTTCCACAACCATTATACTACCAAAATGGTGTTCCAAACTGTGCAGTGCCATTTACCAAATTTTCAGTCATTCCTACCTGCGGAAGAGCTAGCAAAACAAACAGTTTTGAGGGCCAGCTAACAAACGCATCTTGTATTTAGAAAGAAATCTACATGACGTGTTGTAAGACAACCCAAAAACTTTAATCTTTTCATTACTTTAATCTTTTCATTTTCGAGAACAACACCTTTCCCTTTGATTCCCCTCTGTCATCAGATTAGTAAGTATGGAAACATACTCACCTAATATTTAAGAAGGAAAGAGATAGCAAAACAAATAATTTTTTATTTTATATGTCTGTATGAGCACATATGGAAAGGTTTGCAAACAAAATACATGTCACAAGCTCTTTTGAGATTAGTTCAGATAATTATTTTCACAGCCTGAGAAAGAGTTGCCACTGTTTACATACACAAAGAAGAAAACCTAGTGGTTTCAAAATATTTTGTCTTATTCCCTCCTCATAAGAGCAAATTTCTTCATGGAGATGGTAACAGAGGAACTTCATGGAAGCCTATTAGCTCACCAGAACATGGCCTGCAGATCTCTCTGTTTCAGACCACAAACCATGAAACTGTCGAAGTGAAAACCAGATGAAAGGGGAACTTGCTGCAGTATTTGCAACATCTGGGTAATTCCCTGTTAAATGGAAATCAACTTTAGGAGACAATACTGCTGTGAAGGCTAAGAATCTTGTGCTTCTAGGTTTTGATACAGCAAGAACACACCTTTTTCTGGCACTTAGTCCTTTTATGAGGGAAAGGTGAGAGAGCATCAGAAAAGGTCATGGAGATGTATGAAGAGCCAAACAGGACATCTTTGACATGCTTATAAGAAAAAATGTTCTATACAAGTTACTCCCATATATGAGCTAGACACTCTAGTGTCCTACAGCTGTGCTCTAACTAAACCATATTTCTGGTACCCTATCTTCATACATACGTATGACATAAGGTAAAGGAAAGTGAAAGGCCTTAAACAATAAATGCCATAGGGATGGAATGCCATGAAGGAAGAGGAGCATATATCAGTACCAAAGAATATGCAATTTTCACTAACTCATGTTTTAAAATATTCGTATTAACCATAGTTCCAAAGTTAAACCTTCAAAAGTTAGGAAAGAATAGCGTTACGCTTTCCTCGTACAAACTTTTCATCCATACTGTACATAACAATTCTAACAAATCCATTAACTACATGATCACATCCATTTGCCAGAGAATCCCTGACTTGCTCAGAAGGCAGAAGAGAGAATGCTTATTCTGCATCGCTGATCATTCTGTGTGTGGCTCCACACATTTACTAACATCAACATTCTGCATAATATGTAAGCCAGTAATTTATTGCTTATGTCAGAAACACGAGGATGCTGTGATATCATCCTCATTTTAAACATGCACAAACACAAAAAAAGTGAATGATTTGGTTACGTGTTGTTCATTAATTTGTAATGCCTAGGACCAATGTTTTCAGGATATTTCATGTTAAATAAATTACTTTGAAATGAATGAGAATTATGTCCTGAACTAACAGCTGAAGTCATGAATTTATTCTATTAATCACACCTTTTCATGACTACTGTCAAAGCTTGTATATCAAAATGCTGTTACCATTCTGATATACCACCATTAATTTCTATAGGGCAAACAACGAGCAGTCCAGCAGATGTGAAAGTTTTCCTTAGGGAGGAGTTTTGATGGTATTTACAAATCTGCCAATCTAAATTTGCCAAGGGCTAACAAAATCCGTATTATTATATGGGAAATTTCCCCTCTATCTTTTCTAGATATATTTATTAGGGGAAATAAGCATTCATTGCCTTACCTTTAAAAAAACTCTGAATAAAGGAACACAACTTCTCAAAGTACATATGTGCATATATTCATTAGCTGCTTCATTTTCAGTCTAATTTGCACTAGAAAGCCCATCCAGTTGAGAGTGTCTAACTCCCTAGCATGCTATCCTCGGACTATACTTTATGCAGATCCCTTGTTAATAGAAACATAAACAGCTTATATTTCTGCTGAAAGTCAGTTATACACATATGCAAGTTCTCCTCCCAATATTGCTCACACAATTCTGAAGGAGAAATATTTCAAGTCCCCACACCTTCCACTCTACCTGTTTCAGTTGCAATTTAAACTAGCAGCAAAAGTGAGTTTAAACAACAACCTCTTTAAGAATTCCTTTCTCCTCTCTAGCAGCGCAAATACCATCTACTCTTCTCACCCTCTTAAGTTTGTATTAGATTGTTATTCAGCTCCTACACTTGTCTCCCAAATAAGCATTTTTAGTTTAGTTGCCTTGGACTTTCTGGTAATTCATGCCTTATTGCATATATACACCTTCAGCACAAATGGGTGCCAATGAAGAATTTGCATACACTGAAATACAGACTTCAAAGCAGAGAAGTCACAGGTAGTTAAAACTTAAAGATAAGCCCTACAAAAAAAATGAAGGGGAAAAAAAAATAAAAAAAGTAAACTAATAATTTCTCCACAGAAACTGTTAAAGGGCATAGCTATTTAATACCTTACTGTTGCAGAAAAAAAACCCTAGAACATGAAGATCATGATGGTCATCTGTGCCCATTACATAATCAGTACATCTTCCAGGGGCACTGAACTCCTGTTAACTCACTGGTGCATTTCCAAATGTTTTTCCACATGGGATCCCAGAGCACAGATTTATTGTAACTTACTATGCTTCAGATACGTTTTTTCATACCACAGTAAGATACAGTGAAATTTTTCGTATACTGTTAATGCATTATACTACAGTACAGCAGAAGAAGATTACATTAGCATACCTTCAGTTCTTGACAATCTCTTAAATTTAGTACACTTTTCTTAACAGGCAGCGTCATATTACTGTGCATTATATAAACTCTTGCATTTAATTTAACACTGTGACTTACAATAGCGTTTTGCACTCTCATTATTATAAATATTGAAGCATATTTAAACAAATTACTCAAATGCACACTCAAAGTTCATTTTAAGGTTTGTTCACCCCCCCATACTACAACTTTACAGTACAAACCTCTGAAGGTGATTAGTACACCACATTCATTAACTAGGTCTCCTGTGTGGGTTTTGATGTATTTAATGTTCTCTTACAAGAAACAGTAATTATATTCAGTGACGGTATAGCACAAATAGGCTATAAATCATGGAAAATACTTAGAACATCGAATTAAGGGCAATTGATTTTTACAGTTATTTATGATTTTCTGTAAATAAAAAAATGGGAACACAGCAAAAATACAAATAACTTCAAATGACAATTATTTATCAGTCATATTTATGTATATACACATCTGCATTTACACATGCAATTTATTCAGTAATTCAAAATATTAGCTTTTATTTGTGTGGTGTTCTCTGTTTCACAGTCTTTGCAACACACAAGCAATTTTGATACTTTCTCATGACAAACACCTAAATAGAACAACCATCATATGGATGATCTTTTCACCTATTCATTATCACGTGATCCCTCTCCAGCTGCTGCACAAAATATTATTAGAATTTTTTTTTTTAAGTTTCCTCTGTCTTAAATGCCAGAGTGGCACTTAGAAGGAGGAGAAAATGAGACCCTGTGCTCATCCAGGCCCTAAAAATCACCAGATGTCTGGAAATACAGATTTATTCTTTTTATCTTCCAAGTCTAATATTGCCCTGAGCAATTTTCTTTTCCAAGATATATGCATTAACCTAATCAATGCAAAATGCAGCTATTATATCTCCTATTAGAAGAATATGTTTCTCAACTTCAAAGCAGACAAAAATGTTTATGTGTTCTTCACAAGTGATTATTTTAGTATGACCCACAATTATTCTAACCATAGGCACACTCTGCAAAAATATCCATTAGAATATATTCTCAAAGTTACAACACTTATTTTGTAGGCTTTATTATCTGAAATACTGCAGAAAAAATATGACACCCTATTGAAAGCAAAGTAGAAATTTATGAAAAGAGGAAAAAAATGTTTAAGAGAGTCACAGTAAACTACATATGTATTTTTTAATTGCATCTCAAGGAACAACAGAAAGTTACGAGTGTTTGTTTTTCACTTTCCAGCCTTCTATATTTCCATTCCTCTTTCCTCTACATTCTTACTCCAAAGATCTGGGGTCATAATATGTTTCTGTTTCTTGACTTCGTTAACCTATTTTTCCTCCAAGTTGCACCTCAACAGTCTCTCAACATTCAGAAGTTTACCCAAAGCCTTTCTTCTGCCTACACACTCTCTAGACATGCTTTGAGTAGATCCTTACATCCTTCATAAGTAAACTGAGATTCCAAGTCCGTATTTGTAAAACTTTGTAAAACTGAACATCTGAAAAGAGCTAACTCCCAGATTTTTCTCCTACGATATCTCTCTGCATTTTGTCCAATCTTCTTGTCATCCTGCTCCCACTGTTTAACCCCTTCCAATTTTTATATTCTAACGTTTTCTCATACCCTGGGACAATATTTTCATTCAATTCACCTAGTATCCTTGGATTTTTTATTTCATATTGCTCTCAAAACAAATTCTTTAGCAAAAATTCGCATCTCTATTTTATTTTGATAACCTATGTAAGTTATCGCTAAAAACTGACTGAGGACCTGGACAGATGAGATCACATAATTTGGTTCCAAAACCAAGTATTACACAAAGTACAAAACAGAAACCTACCTAGTAAAAAAATCTTCATTGCATTGAACAGATTTTTATGGCTGTTTCACAAATGTGTGGTTCAGAGCCAAAACCATGGGTTTTTGCAATTTACTTTGGAGGAATGTAGGGGAAAAGGAAACAAAGTGATGCATCAAAGCCAGAAACATGCTCTAAATATTTTTGCTCAGCCTTCCAATGGTAAGTGGCATTTAACTTTCTTCTAGCAGTTTAATTTCTAATTATATATAATTTAATAGAGTAATTTAAATACATATTTCTAAAAGGATACCTCTAGGACATCTCAGAAGTGTAAAAAACTGCAACTATAGATACCGATTGGGTCAGAAACTTTCCAAGTATTACATGCATAAAGAAATACTACTTCAGAAAAGTCAGAATTTGCTACTCAAAACAAAAATTAGAAGAATTTAAAACAAATGACCTTCTAAATAATTCTGCAACAATCATTATATATTATTTACTTTTCCACTTCGTGAAACAAAATCACAAGTTGATGTGATTTTTCTTCAACCATAAGTTGAAGACAACAAAAGCTACCAACAAGGCATAAAACATAATGGAAAAATGTTTTTAAGTACAGCAAGCAACTCCAAGCAACACATGCAATTAAATACTGCGCTTGCATATTCACAACATGTTTCCAGAGCAATATTTAATACAGTCTTCTCTATTTATCATATAAAATCATGGCAAGACTTTTATACCTGTATTTTTTTTTTATTTATAATTACATTAAATTGTCCCCAGTGCTTAATTGAGGTTATAGATTTCAAGCCTATCATGAAGGATAGGAGCAACATCTTTCTTTAGGATGGGGATGTTCACTTGCTGACTCAGGATCAGATCCAACCAACAAAACTTTTCTTCCCCTTGAGAAGGCTGGGGCCCCAAAAGTAGGCCACTTAAAACTGTCAAAATTACTCTGAGTTCTGTAGGCATCAGCTGCATTCGCTGGTGGGCTTTATCAGCTCAAATACAGAGTTAAATTACTCTCTACCCTAAAGACTTGACTTGGAATAAGGTAGAATCCTAATATTCATGTTCTGCCATTCCTCTTCTGGTGTATGTGGTTGATTACCATCTTCCTGCACACTCCCAGGTTTTGTTAGAAATCTATTTTATGTTTTTTTACTTAGGGTCTGGTTGCCTGAGCAGACTACTCAGAAAATACCATAGCTAAGTGATTTTGTATCTCATTGAGGCAGAAAATTTCCATTCTTATCTAAATTATGGCCATTTAGAAAAAAAGCTCACACACGTTCCAAGTACTCTTGGAAAGCATTAGTATCTAAGTCAGTCAACCTAAATGCACACGAAGGAGCAGTATCGAAAACGATTCAGCTATCCCAGCCTTTGGTGGTTTATATGTGCAAACCAGACTTTTCAAATAATGCTATCAAGTGATTCCATGCTTTATGTTAGGTCTGCAGCTGTCTTATTTTCTCAGAACCACAAGAAACCTTTCTTTTGGCATTTTAGTTCATTATTTGGTCATGTTAATTGGAAGTTAATCAAAACAAGTGCTAATTGTGATTCATCATATAAGTCATTTAAACAAATCTATGAAAATGGTATATTGCCCAAACTATGTGTAGAAGAATTCAGAAAATTACTTACAAGGGCAGAAGAATACAGCAATACTGATGATTTGTCCTGGATCAAGGAATCCAGTCTGCAGACTAAATTTAAAAATACTGTCTTCTGTATTTTTGCCTGCATCACCACAATTCAATTTCCATGTCAACTGCTGCCTTGAGATATTCTTCAGATCAAGATTCTGTAAATATTTGCAGAAAAAGGAACACCATGATACTTTTCACATTGCCCTATCCTAAGCATTCTTTTTGCAATCAGATCAGAGAAGCAAGAAAGCACTAGAAAGCAATGAAGAACCGAGTTTATTATATCTGTAAGGTGAGAAGAGGAGTATGCCTATCAGCACAGACTAGATGCTTTCCAGTCACTCACCACATTCACAAAAAGCAGTACTTTATTTCCAGAATGGAAAAGCCTCATTTATGCGAGGTAAATGGATCAAAGTGTCATGGTGGGAGTGCTTAACCAAACAGAAGTTAGGAGGTTTTCCTGATATAAATGAAGCACAGCAAGCACTAAACACATGGCTCATGACATCTAGACTTACAGGTGGATATGTTGAAAGAGCAAGAAGTTCAGAATAGGTTTTCAAAGCCCATTCTTTCGATTCAACAAGATGAAGGCAGAAACAAACAAACAAAAAAAATCCTTTCCTTTATCTCAGATTTACTCTTTCAACTTCAAACACAACAATAGCTAGGAAAAGGCCTTGACTTTGTATTATCATTGTTTTCTGAAGATACTTGGAAAAAAGTTTCAAGTGTTTTCATCATTGTCAAAAATATTTTTTTATAATTTCCAAACAAAGCCTTTGGGAATTAGAAACAACAAGTTATGTTATGGTATATTTTGCATTCATACAGTCAAATTCTCTGTGTTGCAAAACAGAATGGCTGTGGCCAAATAACCTATTTAGTGCCTGTTTCCCATTAAACCCTAAATCATGACCAGGACTTTTTTTGGGAGGGTGCCAGTTGGCACAGATAGTACCATACAACATACTGGAACAGCAATTTAACTATATGGACCATCACGGCACATTGATCGCATTCCTGCACTGTCACTGTCTAGTTTACTAGTATAGGCTGAGGCAGAAAATCTTTGGAAGTAAGCTATTTCTTATACAATTCATGGTCAGTTTCTCATGGTGCCCATGCATTCTCATATATCAGAAAGTCAGGACAAGCCCAATTTTGAGTTTTAGAAAAATTTCTAGTGATCAAAAGACAAACAAAATAAAAAACTGAACAAAATGAGAATGGAAAAAACTTTTAAATATTTAAACCATATATTTGGAACACGACTGAATTTTGAATTCCAAACCTGTATTCTTTTCCCAGTCATTTTTGAGTAATTAAAAGCTATAGCCAAGAATAAGTGTAACAACATTTGTGATTATGTACCTGAGGATTCAGACTTCCATCAGCAATATTGAAATTTATGCCACTTGAATGTTGTGCAAATTTAAGTTCCATAGAGGAGAACTCCAATGGTGATTTAAGCACTGTTGGAAAAAAAAAAAAATTAAGATGTTTATAGACCATTATTTTGACAAATATTTCCTCAAAGTCCCCTCACAAAATCATTGTTTCTGCACATTTAGAAGAAATGTTGCTCCCCTTGTTTTAAAGCCATATTTTCTTTCTGTTGTTCCCATACCATATACATAATTACTGTAATTTAATTTTCTGTCTTATTAGGACCCCTTAGTCACATTAAAATTACTTAAGTTGTGTATCTACCAGACTTATAGCATCTGTCCTTCAAATAAAGATGCTATAACCAGAGCACCACATGATCTTCCTATTGCAGATGAATGTATTTACATTTGTGACACTAATCATCAGAAAAGACTTGAAAGATTTAAAAAAAAAAAAAAAACACCAAAACCCTAGATAAAACCTAATAAATTGAAGTTGCTTTTACCCCACATTATGCATTTAATTGGCCAAGTATCCTTCAGTGCTCCCAAGATGTTTAAACATTACACACACATCATTCCAGGAAGACACTCAGTACTTAAGTCTCATCTCAAATAAACAGTGACTATGTATTAAAAACTGAGACAGGAAAGCTAGTGGATTCAAGTATTCACAATGTGTAGGTCTGTATGAATATAAGGATCAGACAGAATACTAAAGAGAACCACACATTATTTCTAAGAAAAGCAGAGAAGAATCATCTAAAATATCAATTCCTTGGTGCAGGCAAATGGCCTGTAACTTTGGCCATTAACAAGCTCTGACAGGCCACAAGAGTGCAGTTCTACACATAAAAGCAAACAGAAGCAAATGGACTAGATTACCACAAGTTGTTTCAGATGAGATCAGGGCCAGTCAGGGGCATTTTAAAGGAGTTTTAAATATAGCTAGAGCTCCCACTTTTGACAGAGTAAGACTAGAAAAAAAAGAGTATGAATGGCATACTACTTTTCTACACTTTTCAGATGAACTGCTGTAAATACTGGGGTCTGCAGTGTAACATATAGAAATACTACTGAATGAGTAGAAACAAAAATGAGTTTTGGTAAACCAATTTTTATATAAGGCAAATGGTTATAGAAAAAAACCGTATTTTCTCAGCACGTCATAACTGCATATAGAAAGTTCAGCTTTAGACATATTTAAAAATACAAATCAAAAATTTGAATATTTTGCAAGTTTCCAAGAAATTTAAAAATCATACAGTTATCAATCAAATTTCAGTTAAGTAGTAATTCTCTGCAATTAGAATACAAGCAAAAACATCACTACAACTGTAAGTATCCACCATCTGCTTAAGTCCCTGGTTTACCTACCAACTGCTTTAACTCTACAGAATGGAAGAGCCACAGTCACCACCTTTGGCCAAGGAGTAACGATGTGCTTTAGAGATCCAACAGAAGTTGCAGATAGAGGGCTTGGCTGTGTCAATGGGAAGTCAGCCCGAGAAGTATTAACTGGAAGAGTGAAGTCATATGCTGCCACCTAAAGGACAAAAATATCATTGTGGTCACTTTCCCAAAGAAATTGTAGGTACTTCTTGAACCATCTGAGTGGTATTACTATTTCAGAAGAATTATTGAAATTAACTTAGGACCTGATCATGACATTAACAGGATGGTTGTTTATTAGCACCCAGTATCAGCCTTTTAAGAAGCAGTGACCAGCCATTTTTTTCCCCCCACTGAGGAAAAAACTGTATGTCCAAAATATCAACATTATCAGCACAGCTACAGACAAGGCTTCTGGTAAATCACTTTGTTGTGTTCCTCTCCAACCACTCCCCTGAGTGAAAAAAGATTGGAGCAGTGGCCCAACTGCATAAGCATGAGCAAAGACAGAGGAAAACAAAGATACATAAGTTAAGAAAGCCTTTCTCAAACACTGAAGAGAAAAGGTCAGCTGTTATGGTATAACCAGAGGAAACAAAATGGGCTGAGAGATCAAGGTGAAGCATGAGTTAAAGCTGAGAAGCCTCAGGAAAAAAAAAATGCTCTTAAAATCTTTGTCTTTGAAAGCCACTGAATTCCAGGAGTCCAAATTCCAGTGATTTTGATCTTAGTTTTATCTCTGCAATCACATCCCCAAATAAGTGGGGTTTAGAATTTGAAAGATAGCATGTTTTATAGAAAATCCTCTTTTTTGACAGACTGTGCACTTGAGAGTTTTCACAGAGATTTATTTCACAGTGCACTTTCAAGGAGGCATTTCTTGCCTCTTGCTCTGTCTTTCCAAGGATCAACACACTAGAGCAGTATGTTCTCCAGACAAAAAGGTATGGATAACTGTGGCCTATAAAATCTGCATGCTGCTTAAAATTTGCAGTAAAACCAGCTGTGCAAAGAAGTGAGGAATCATTTAAAAGCTTTCAAAAACTGCAGAAAACAGTGCATCATGCTTCACTTTCACATATGTGGTAGTGAGTAGAATATGTAAGTGACAGCAAAGAAAAAAAAAAAATTGTCCTAAGCCAGGACATGAGGCACGTATCCATCTGTAACAGAACAAACACAAAGCTTAGATAATGAGAAGAAAGTACGTGGCACTTGCAGTGTTTGGACTTCCAGCAGGGTTTGTAACACACAGTTACAAACTCCCGGTGAGCAAGATGTCTACTGAGCCTTGTGGAACATTTTATGTATTTGTGCTTAGCAAGAGGAAAGCACGGGATGAGGGGAAGTTTTTCTAGTGAGATCACCACAGTCCCTTAATTTATATTGACACTTCAAATCTGATAATGATTAGATTTTATATCGAATTGGCTTTTCAAAATTAACATGGTGAATGCCATATAAGATTTTTTAGTAACTCATGCTTGAGGTGTGTCATAAAGATTGAGTAAAAACCTGATTTGATTTACATACTTTTCTATTTTTAGTATCTCAAATCACCCACATAAAAAACTTCATCAAGTTACATCTTCAAAATATGCTCTTGTGGCATAAAAAACACATAATTAAAAATTAGACTGAAAAGGATCTTTTCCTCATAGTGTGAGAAGTTCCTTTCACTTCAAAGTATGTGTGAAATACATGATTTCATGTAACTAACAGCAGTAGCTCCTTACAGTTTTAGAGAAACAACTGACTGCCTTTTCTTATAGTTGAAAGTAATAAGCATTGCTTTTCAAGGCTGTGAAATCCATCAAAAAAAATCTTTTAAAACTTTTTCCAAAAACATAAGAGAAGTTTGATAGCATAGCTGAATATGATAATGAGCTGAATACATCGTTATTTGGTAACCCTGATAGCTGTAAAAATTCATATGCAAGAGAGAACTGTAAAGCGAACCAATACCAGGGTGGGGGGGAAGTACATGACTCTCTAGGTCAAGCATCTCATACAACAGTCACAACACAGACACAATCCAAAGATTCCATCACTCTCCTTCAGCTGTATGAGAAGTTTGCTATATTTGGTAAAGTGTACCCAGCATACATCTTCAGAAGTCTAATATGCAAAATGCTGCATAAATAGCCAACTTAGCTCCCAAGCATTATGGGTCACTGTAAGGAGAACAGAGAGAAGATGACTGCATATCTCAGGTTCTGAGATTCCTCCCAGCCTTGGCAGCTCCCTATAGCCAGTAGGTACTTCCCTACATGGGCAATTCTAACACTTGAAACACCATTGACAAGAGTTGCAGTAAAAAAAGTGAGCGAGAAAATTCTTCCAACCCTAGCATATATGACATATAACAATACGACTAAGTTGTTAAAGTTTGGTAAGATTAAAATGCTTAGTCTATAATAGATATCATTACATCATTGGCTATGAAAAGAGTACAGTCTAGCACTGCAATTGTTCTCCATCAATGTTGTTATGTTTAGTTAGGTTGTACAAAAAAAGATGGAATCCCTTTATCCCTCTCCCAAAGCAGCTATTCAAAATTTGGTTTTCATCCCCACTATCAGGAAAATTTGGTTTAGTCTTACTATGAAACAAGGGTTTTATTTGCTAAGAACTGGCAAACAAAACCAAATATGTGCAAGACACTCACTTAACTCACCACATGCAGGACATGATGTTCACCGAAAACCTCCATTTACTTTGAAGTACAATGGTGCAAATTCAGAGCCAATATAACTCATAGAAATGTATTTATATAATTGAGAACAAGTTATAGACCTTTTGTTTCATTCATATGTATCTTTGCCTCATTAACTGCACATCAACTAACATGTACTACAAAAGAAAAATTCTTTAAAAATTCTATACACCTAGAAATCATATTATAATTCACACATGTACATACACACACATTACTGAAAACTGAATTAAAACTTAATTTCATTGTTTTAGGACTTCACTTTTTAAGTAGAATCATCATTTTTCCTTTCATATGTATTTTAAGAAAAAAAAAATGTAATTAATTTTTAATATCTAAACCTCCATAATGGAAAATTCTCTCTTGCAAGATTATATACTTGACAAAATTAATGACAATGTTAAAAAAAGGCCTTATACTATTCCTGGACTTGCAGTAGCTTTTAAAATAACCTATGAATACTTTACAGTTATTTATCTCTTGAGATATTTTTCTGAAGCTGCATTGAACTTCATAAACCAGAGAATACAGGGAGGGGCAGGAAGCAAGCAGCCTAAAGACAGTTCTTGCACAAACACTCAAGGTTGTTTATATCATTATAAGAAATATTTTTCTAGTCCTGATTTAAACTAATTATGCATGTTAATTGGAAAGGAGGCATCATGTACAAAGTGGTAGTCTTCGCAATTAAAATACTTCAAAAGCAGCTTTAAAAAGACTAGTCACGTGAGACAAAGGAGCTTTTTGTTATGCAGTCGCATAGAACACCTCCAAAGGATGCCAGAAAAGGATGGTGGTGTAGGCCACCACCAGAAGATAACAATTCTTTAAATAAAACTGATATTCCTGCAAATTTTTGTTTAGAGGGCATTTTAAAACACCTTCCAATTTTCTGCTAGAATTGCTAAACAAATAAAAGTTGTTGATTTTAAGGAATCTGTCTGATCAAGAAAGTTCTGCTACCAAAACTTATTTGAATCTATGAAATAGGTTTGATACAAAGTACATGGTAGCTCTAAGCCCAACACTGGAGAGTGAAGAAAGCTGAACAGCTTCCTGCCTCAGGCCTAAACACTTGGCACACTGAAAGAAACAAAAGGGGGAACAACTACCCCAGCATCCATGACAATTAAAAAGGCATTTTATATAAAATTAATGCATAAAAAATAAACAAACTCAAGCATAGTTGCCAGGTTGAGGGTGGGAATCTGAGAGTAGAAAAAAAAATTAAGTTATTTTCAAAAAACATTTTCAAAGCACTTCATTTCTATCTTTACTAAGTACCCCAATGCAATAATACATTTTATGCTTTAAAAAGTATATATTGCCAATTATTATTGTAATAGAGCACATATTCTCAAGGTTGAGTAAAAATTTTACTGTCAAATCCAGGAATCATATAGTTTATTTAGCACAAAGAATATGTGACATCTCCCTAAAATTACAGTACTTGCCTTCACAGTACAGCTTCACAGAGAATTGCAAGTAAATCAGTAAGCTAATTTATGATTTAAAATTAAGTTAAAACATCTGTAAAGTATAATAGTCTTGTATTTATGTAATAACATGCAGACTGTTCAAATATCTTGAAGCATTAAAAGTCATTGAATTTTTGTGTAAAGGCTGATTTTAAAGTTTCTTTATTTATAACACTAACAACATACACATTCAGTACTGATATAAGGAGAGAAAATGTACATTAAAAAAAAAAAAGCCACAAAACAGTTTGATTCAAATTTAAACCTAACTGCAAAACCAAGGGTTTATGTCCTGCAACTGTATGCAATTTACACTCAACCTCCCTTCAGATTTAACATGAGTTTTTCCTTAAAACATATTTAAATCTTTCATGCAGCCTAAATTCCCCAGCTTTATATCACAGATAAGCAGCTTTCCACAATGAATAATGTAACTAGTGTTCAAAGTCATCATTCAAAACACTGAAATAAAACTAAATCTTTCCCTTGTATATGGTCAGAGATGATGTACCAGCAGTACCCTGTAATTCCACAGCTGCAGATTTTCCATAGAATTTATTGCTTATACCATGAATTCTGTTCTTTCATTTAAAAAAAAAAAATTACGTCATTAAAAATGCCAAAAAAAAAACCCCAAACCCACCTGTCACTTCTCTACAAAAAGCTTAAGCAATAAGCTCTGACAGGTGTGACTTGCTCTATTTATCTCAATCCAAGGCCCTCACAGGCTTCATTATTACACAGCTGTGTATTTTGTCTTTTTTCCAAGATGCTGGAATTTGTTATTTTCCAGCAGGGTTTAAAGAAAAAAAAAAAAAAAAGTCATTTCGAAGCAGTACACTCCTGCACCTTGCTTTGCCTGCTTTCCTTACCAGACTGTGCATGACACTGCTGCTAGGTGGATCATCCTGCCTGGAGAAACACAGAAACAGCTGAGGAACAACGATGAGCAAATATTTAAAGTCACCACATGCTGTTTGTTTTCCTGGCACAAAACCAAAGGAATGAGGGTCTCCTTGCTGTTACATGGACAGGTAGCTTGCAGAAAGAACGCCATGGTCAGAAAAGCCATGGTTCTTGGAAAGTACAATTTAAAACTCAGTTCAAAAACAATCACTGCCAGCAATCAATCAATAAAAAATATTATTAGTAATAATTCTTAGCTGTCTCTGGAGACGGATGAGGGAGCTACAACAGACATTTGGCCAGATAGTCATGGGGGGTTTTGTGTGCTTTTGTTTGGTTGGGGTTTTTTTGGTTTATTACCGAAAATTTTTTCTGTTCAGCTCTGAAATGAGAACCCTGCCTAGCCCAGACATTCAGCTGGCTAAAGCTCCTTATACTGCAGTGAAAAAAAACCCTAAAACATAATTGAAGTGTCTCTCAAATAAAACTATATCAAAACAGAAAAGAAAGCAGCATACAGCTTATATACAAATAAGACATTAAGAAGTATTTGCTAGCTTACCCATTTATATATATTTCTGTATACTGCTTTGACTTACAGCTCTGACTTTCACAGCCAACAAACACTGAGGTTAAACTCTCTCCAGTGAGGCTGAGAGCCCTGTCACCTCCAGCACCTTCTGAGACACTGGAATAACAGGAAGGCACAGCCAGGCCATGTCTGAGCCACATTCTAGCCTTATCTATAATGCATCAACTTCATTTTACCACTTAGAACATCGGGAGAATTATCTCAAAATTTTGTAGATATTATTTTATAAGCATGCCAATATACTTCATCTCTAAGAGCACCTTTTGATGTCCCATGTGTTTGTACATACTAAGTTTTAGTGAGAATTGTAGGAGCTATTCAGAGTTCCTACGTATTTTGTTTGTTGATTTGAAGCTTTTTGAGGCAGAAGGAGAGCTATTGCAAAGTTGACTTTTAGCAGGAGAATTCAAGATTGCATTCAAGACTAAATTACTTGAAACCTTATGTTAATAATTTAAGTAGTTTTAATAAAATTTTAAAGTGTATTAAAATAATTTCATGCTTTTGTGGGTTTTTTAATCAATGCTTCTAAATCATTTTGTTTTAATTTTTCCTTGGTTCTTGTATCTACTTTCTTAGCAATAACATCAATATAGTGGGATTTTGTTGGTTTATAGGGTAGCGTTGTCAGTAATGACTACAACAGCAGCAGGAAGTTTTAGCAGAACCAGAAGGCAGACAGAAAAGCATGTGGCTCAACAGGATACAGAAGGTTTGTAGCAGCTGGGAGGTAAGCTGGGTAAGAGCAGTTGTCCAGAAAATGGTGATGAGATCAGAGAAACAGCTGCAGAGGCAGGAAATAGTGCTTGCAACCATGAAACCTGAATAGGGGAAGCTTAATATACAGAGAAGATCAGAGGTTTTTCAAGACTGGAAAGTCAGGAAAGAGAAGGAAGAATTCTGGTGAGAAAAGGGGGAAATCTAGATGATGTAGAATGATAAAGAACTTAGATCCAATGTGGAATATTTTAAGAATCAGTAACTACTGAGAGTTTCTGATCACAATGAGAAATGCTGGTACCTGGACCCCTTTCTTAACAGAACTATGCTTTTTATTAGTATTCTACTTTGCAGGAGTTTAATTAAAGAAAAACTACAGCATCCTGGGGGGTACATATACTTCCAGATGCTTCCTTTAGTCATGCCATACTGGGCAACACATTTAGTTTTCCAAGTTAACTTCATTTAACACTAGTCAGTGTTATTGCTGCCAGCTATCAGTACTGCACTAACTTTCAGTGATGTTAACTTGTGACCACCAGTGGGTTGTAAGTTGTAAGCGTGTTGGAGCATGCCTTGCCTAACAATAAGCAAGCTGCCCCCTGACAGGCAGGCAGTAATACACTTGGAGCAGATGGGAAGCACTGGTTGTACAGTGAGCTTACCCAGCAGTGAGGGCAAAGGGAGACAGAAAGACTGTGAGCCTGTGGAGGGAAGAGGAAACTGAAATAGACATTTCATTAAAGCAGCACTTACTAGTTGGTTATGAAGCATAAGGTGCCCCAGGAAAATTTCCTTTTTGAAGTTCTTTATTCCCTTACTTCTGAATCTGTTTGCCAAAAATTTTTCTCAAGACTGGAAAAACACTTAGACCCAGAGTTTGACAAATTAAAAAAGATGACATCAGAAAACCAGAAAAAACTATAGAGAAATCTGTAATCAATAGATGGGACACATTCTACAGATTTTTTTTTTTTTTTTTTTTAGATGAGCAGTCACAAAACAGATCAAGGCAAATATAAGATTTTTTTTTTTTTTTCCAAATTTATATCATAATTAAAGCAGACTGCCAACTGGTATAACCTTCTCTTCAGTTAGGTTACAATACCACCAGTATCAAACAACAGTTGGAGGTGCTCATCAATAATAAACAGTAATACTGAGCAGTAGTTCAGATGACAAGTGAAATTAAACATAAAGAACCATCTGCTGTTTCAGCGGTCTTCAGAAATATTAATTTAGTTAATCACTTGAACTTACAGCAGTGTCAGTATCAACATTTCTACTCTTAATCCATCCTGCAACTTAACAAGGAAAGAAAATAGTAATAGAGCTCAATTGTAACAATGGGAAATAGGAGTACTGGGAGGCAAATAAAATCCCTGTTTTGATAGTTGGGGATGGGGGGCATTTAGGATTTTAGAGAGTTGATATTTCACTGGTCTGTAAGGGACACGACTGACCTTCTGCTACACACTTTTCTACTACAGTGGAGAATAAAGGAACACTTTGTACAGCAGCACTAGCACCAGAGAAATCCAATGCCATAAGCAAGAACAGACCTGTCAGATTTCAGGTTATGGCTCCCATCAATAGGTATGTGTTTTAATCTTATAGACAATTGTGTGCTTTTAGCTACTGAGATTAAAGGAAAAAAAAAAAAAATGAAAACTGCATCTACAGTGTAGATTAGAAATACCTCTGTTAAATACTTGACAAGACTTAAGTAAAAGTGTTTTATGAAAATAAATTGAAAGTGAGGCCTTGGAAGTTAAACTATTGTTACGTGTTAAATCTTATACATAGTATGCACCCTTGTATCATCCATAGAATAATATTGCTAGACCCTATTTATCATTTTTAAATCAGTACATTTGTGGTATTCTATTTTTATGGAACTCCTAACTGAATTTTCTGTATAGATTCGGGGGGGCGGGGGAAATCACTAGCTTAACTAAGCTACAGTTTTAGTTGTACCATCATTACCTTGTTCCCATCTAAACCACAAACAAAGCAAACTCCTCAAAAGTAAGTACCTTCTATTCCAAAGTAATCAGATGATACAAAATGAAAAACAGGAAAGAATGGAAACTTGGGAGACTTGGAAAGTTCTTAAAGAAAGGCATTACAATTTTAGCAACCATTTACTTTCTCTGTTTAGTGTTATATCTATGGCTTACTAGAAGCTAACTGGCAGTTATCAAGCAGCATTTTGTTTCTCATTTCTATTGACAATCTCTCAATTAGAACAAAAAATTTAAAATGTGGTAAAATACTTATGATTTTAAGCTGAAAAATGTTCTTTAAGAGAATGCTGTTACAACAGGTTACTTTTGTAAATGAAATATGCATCTCAGAGGACTTTACCAGGACTTTACTGGTAAAATGAAAATCAAAACTAATTAGGTTTCAAAGTTTAGCTGTAAGAACAGTAATAATATATACCTACTCATTAAAAGTTCAATCAATCTTTTCCCCATTTTTGTTTTACAAGGCTCTATACTATTTTATGTACTTTTTATTTATAAGGGAAGCTAGTCTTTCCACATTCCAATTTCATCATTTTAAGCCAAAAATCTGTATTTCTTTGTATTAATTATTGTTTAACTGGTTTGAATTTCACACTTAGCAAGAGACAGCCACTGAGAAGTATGGTTATAATTACTCAGAGCCTTAACACTGGCCTTAGTAGGGCCGAAATTTCATCTTTGGAGCAACAACATGCTGTTAGAATATTTTTTTACAATGCATAAATGTGACTCTCGGACAGATAACTTGTCCGTTTGGGACAGAGTGAAGCATTTCTAGTGATGCTTGTTCAACCCTTTCTTAAGAGTCTTCAATAATGGAGATATCTTCTAAGGTAGTTTATTCCAATATTTGATTCTTTTTGCTACGAGTCTTTAAAGTTAATCCAATCCACCTGGCATAATTTAAACCCACTACTCATTATCTATCTACTGCAGTGAACAAGCATATATAAATTACATTCCACAGAATATTGGAAGTGAGTTCCATTTTTTACACAGTTTGTGCTTTCTGGACTTCTGATCATTTCCATTGCTTTCTTTTGGACTTTCTTTCCAAGGGAAATTTTCCCAATTCTTTCTTTAAGCGTGGCATCCCAAATGAGCAAAGTGTTCCAGCTGAAGTGTTATCAGCACTAATTAGAAAAACTATTTTACTTGCTTTAGAAACATTATTCCCATTTATACAAGCCAGTATGGCGTCTGCCTCTACTCTTAATTCTTGTTCAGCTTGTAATCTACAATACCATACACATAGATTATTCCAACAGCGTTATCTAGTCTTGCATTTCTGTTATTGACCCCTCCTACCTAAATGAAAATGTCAGCATTTTTCCTTACTGAGTTCCTCTCCAACTGACAATAGGTGACATTCTGTATGTGCCATTTGGCAAACAACTGCATACTTTCCTAGCACTGTATCTAGTCTAAATCGGACTACCTTGCTCATAAGAATGTTGCATCAGACAGTGTCAAGATACTTAAAGATATGACATCTACTGCTTCTCCCCTAACCTCACAGCCTGCTATGCTATAGAAGGAAGTTAATTTGGTTTGAAATAGCTCGTTTTTTACAAATCTATTGACACATTCCGTCAGGAAAAATTATCTCAGAGTAGTGAATATGCTATAAATTCATACCATCAGTTATTTCACAATAGCTTCCATGTGTACACAGGATCTAAGCTGATAGTAATAAGAGGAAGAAAATCACAGTGTTACCAGACACAGCCTATAATATGCAAATATTATTTGAATGATGATTTGAACAAAGGAATTCCCTTTTATTCAAAAACTAAAGCGCTGGGAAGGAGAAGGGGGGAGAAGTGAAAAAAGAATATTGCTGACCCTTCCAAGATGCATTGTCTCTGATATTAATTTTTTTTTTTTTAAGATAAAAATGCAGATAATGCAACAGGTTTATATGCTGTATAAATGGTCCCCAGCTGCTTGTTCTGAAGCCAGTTCATAATATCAAAGACTAAGTTTTCTTTCAGTTCATTGTTCTCCAAATATATGGAAACCCCAAACCCTCCATTTCTAAATCATTGTTCAATAGGTTTAGATTTAAAATTTGCTGTGGCATTCCCTATTGACACCTACTGCCAATAAAATGTTATTTTCCTGATGTAAAACTAACCCATAAAGTCTCATATCTTCAATTTATTTCCTTCAAATGGCTCAATCAGAAAGCAACTTTGCCAATCTTTATGACATATAAAACTCCTCTACTTTTGCAGTCCCTCGGGCATCTGAGAGTTAAAGTACAAATAGCTGCAAAAAGAAAATGGCTACCAGTTTTTTGAATGATTTAGTGAATGTGTGGTAAGACATTTGAATTTAAGTTTATACCTTTTCCATTTTTAAGTCATTGAGAACATGTGTTTTCATTGTGTATGCAAACATTTAAGGAAAGCAGCAAAAGTTATATAAAGGTTATTTCAGAACTCGTTTTCTTAAAAATTGGATTACTATTATAAAACTATTGCACACACTAAAATGTGCATCTAAAGCGTCTATATTCTTTCACCACAGAAATATCACAGAGTATGATTTTAATTTAGCATAATCACCATTGCCCCATAAACCTACCTCTTTTGGCATGAAGGACAAGCAGCATTGTAAAGCTGACTTTCCCTTTAAGTTAACTGAATACAAATAAGGCTTTGAAGAACAGCAGTCAACCACTGTCAAACAAAATTCAGAATCAAATTACAGATGTTATCACACTAAATATCAACTTTGTAATAGTTGCACTACCTCAAAGTTATTTCCTGCATAAGGTATCCACATATCTGTATGGTAAACATTTTCTCACAAAGTTACGAATTAATACAGTATTTCTCATAAGGATGCTGGAGGTAATTTTGAGAAGTGTTAATCACCAACAACTTTAATGAAAGTTATTGATTTGGTAGAACACAATATTTCAGAAAAAAAAAACCCCAACACTCTCATTTACCTTTGAATAAAAGCGTTAGGCAAAAATAGTTAACTAAATAATGAAACCTAATATCACAGGGAGAAGAATAGCTGGGTGAAACTGTTTTTCTAAATTACTTTTAGGCCTAATCTACACTACAGAAGTTTACCAGTAAGGCTTGCTTCATTTTTTATGTCCAATTTTAAGGTACTGGCAGAAGCATGGGTTTCCAATAAACCAAAAATAAATTCCTCAGAGATCAGTATTCGTCCTGGAACACCAGGATCAATATTCATCCAGTATTCACCATTTAAACAGTACTGGACCTGATGATGTCATATTACTTGTTTCAAGCATAAACTCTGATCTAGAAATCATGTGCAATGAGTCAATTCCCATGCTGGCTAGTTGCCTGTTGTAGACAGTCCTACAGTTCTCTGCTGAGTTAAGATGACTGACTAGGAGACCTCACGTTCCTTTTGAAGTCCACCACATGGTGGTGTTCTTGTCAGATCATTTTTTGTCATCATCCACATACAGTTCTACCTAAAGATACAACTAAATATTACAATACTGTCTTGCAAAAGAAAGAGTCCTGATTTCCTGAGCTCGCAGGGACAAGAGCCCATATAAGCATAGCTGCAAAATTCATGAATAAAGATGTTGGAACAGCAAAGGAAATGCCAGGACTGAAGCAGAAAAGGGATAAGCAACAATGAGTGAAGGATAAGAATTTGCACTAGTTCTATCAAGAAACAAACAGCATTCTAATTCCACATATTGCCCCAATGTCATTCTGAGTAGGGCATCGTGCAGAACAGAGGGCCTGTAATTAACCCGCAGACACCCTGTACCATTAGGAAAAAGAGAAGTCTGGACACTTATACTGATGATTAATTAACTGAAGGGTAAACATTGTCAAAACAATGGGTAAATGTCCAGGAATAGGAAATTAGTATAGTTTTTTGGCTTTGTTTTGTGGGGTTTTTTGTTTTTGTTTTTTTTTATTTTAACTGCTGTGAGGGAATTCAAACTGGTTGTGTTTTGGGTTTTTTTTAATATACCTTAGCAACTATAGGGAAAAATGGGGGGGGGGGGGGGGGGGGGGAGGGTTGTGGAACTACAGGCAACCTGACATTTTCCAAATGCTTATTTTTGGCATATGTCATTTTACAGGCAAACCAGAATGTCTCCCCTTAATTTATATTAAGCAGCACTTTTAAAATAATTGCTTTAGGTTTTCTTAAATAAAAAAATTTGTATACCAGAAATAGTCTGACAGATTTTCTCTTAGTATTATCCATTCTTTATGTAATGAAAATTCTGATATAGCAAAAGCAAATACCTGAATGGTCATTAGCATTCAATTTAAAATCCTTATACTTAGAAAAATCAAACTCGACTCTGGTACATGCTTGTCCTTTGTTCTGCAGCAAAAAGGGAATTGATTTTGTAGAACCGACATAAACACCACCAAAGTCAAATAGTTCCTGTAAGTTTAAAGAAAAAAAAAGTTGTGTCAAAGCACTGTGAAGTCAAGTTTATAATTGAACAGAATGTGAAAAATATAATTGTTCAAAGATTGACAATTTACAACACAATAACAGTCTTGGTTAATCAATTGTCTTGCATAACCCTTATCTTTAAAATCCTTCCAGGATATAGAATGCAACAGCTTAGAATTCAATACAGAAGGCCAGTTACACCATCAGGAAAGTTTTCATCATTCAATAAACAGATCAGTGGATTCCTTTTCCCTTATTGCATTTTTTTTTTCCTATAACTACCTTAAAGAAATCCTCTCCCTTTTAACATACTATTTCCCAGATTGTCAAGTTCAAAAGCTAAAGCTGTCAACTATCATTTAGTGCAACTGTTATATGTACATTTAGTTTTTAATTTCTCTTCGATAATTTTCTCAGGAAGTTGGTATAGGAAAAAATGAAAAATATGAAGTAGGGATGGGCACTTCGACATCTAGATAAAGCAAAACACTACCAATCTTACCCATTGCTACAATTTCTTCATACTTACCACATCAATGTTTATTTCAGGGATCTCTACAAATCCACCAATCCTAAGCACTAGTACTCCTGAATTTCGCACTGCTACCTAAGAGAACAGACAACAGTGTGATTGTTGACAAGGTCATTTTAACATAACTATCTCACCAAATCTGTTATAATTACATGAAAAAAAGGTTTTAAAAAAAAACAAAAAACCAAACCAAACAAACAAAAAAACCAACCCACCACCAACCAAACATCCTACCCCACAGTGGAGAGAGACATTCGGCTTAATTTGTAATGAAAATATGAAAACAATTCTGCCCTTACAATATAATGCATTTTTGTTATGGAAATATAAAGAGGTAAAGAAAATGCCTTCATTTTCTAGAACATGTATACACAGATTCCAGTGAGATGTGACTTCAAAGAAGAACCAGTCCTGCATCTATGGCATACACTATCTGTGGTAGTCATAGCTGTCAATTAAAAAAAAAAAAACCACAAAACCCACAAAACCACAAAAAAAACCCTCACAACCAAAGTTTTAGGAAAGACCAGTCTTCTGCAGACAAAAATAATGTTGCAGGAGGCTGTTATCACTAGAATGAACAGTTCTTTCCAACAGCAGAAAGCCAAGTGGATGGGTTAGATGTATTCAGCAGCTGTGAGGATTGGAAAGTATACCACAACATAAATTGCTTGACAGAGGTGCTGGTACAAAGTAGATACTATTGTTCTGAGCAATACTAAATCTGCTTTAGAAGTGGAAAAAAGAAGTGGATACTAGGTTTAGTGAGCGTAACGTAGGCAGCCACAGAAGATGGAGAATCCAGGATTAGAGTTAGAAAAGGTAGCAGAGATAAGCCCCATGATAGCATCCTTTTTCCCATTCTCACTTATCTGACTAAGGACAAGTTCAGAAAGCAGGCATGCAGAAAACAAAACAGGATTAGATGTTTATTGCACTCCTATTATCAAATCAAATCTACAAGTAAATCTGTCTCTGAGATGACCACAAAAAGAAGTCCAGAAATTAAAGACACTACAGTATTCCAGTCCTGCTCCTCTATAAATCATAAAAACTGCAGAGATGTCTACATGATCTTCTGAAGACAATCACACATTAGTTTCAACAGCTTGCCAATGGTAAAACATTATTCAGCTCAAACTGTGAGGCTGCTTTGATACTTCAGAGCACGACTGAGACCAAAATAACAGAATAGGTTATAGCAGCCATCAATTGCTGTAAGAAAACTTTTTCCTTTTTTTTTTTTTCTCTCTTAAAAAGCAGTAGAACACTGGAGATAAAATCCAAAAGATGCTAAAACGTACACACATCTCCACACAGAAGCACACAACATAACACACAAAAGACAAGTTCTTCCAATTTTGAATACCTCCACTCTTGTATCAAAACTCATTTTTGCATTTGGAGTAAAACAGATTTCGAGATCAGCATGGCCTCCCACAGGTACCACCCCTTCAGAAGGGGTGATCATCATCCCAGGGAGTGGGTTTGAATCAAGAACCTTCAAACACAAACATGAAACATTAATAATACTGAAAGGGGGGGGGGGGAGGTGTTTTGTTTTAAAAATACCAATATATTGATCAAGAAGATTTTACATTCTTACAAAGAGAACCTTCATAATATATAATGCTAACTTGGACTTAGAAGTTTGGGGCAAATATACAGGTAAACAAAATAAAGTAACAGATTCCTAAACATGATGACTGTCAGTTTCTACTACAAAATAATTTTTGCACACCAGTTGGAAATTTCACATTCTGGTTTTCAGGTTGTTTTCATTAAGTTATTAAAATTAAGACTTGCTATCTAGCAAGTCTCCAGAATATTCTACAAAGCATTTTTTCAGTGACAGATAAATTCATCACTTCTTTTTTGACATTCACAGTAAGAAGACAGGACACGGGATTCTAATACTGTAAAGTTCGAAAATAATACTAGGAGCAAATATTCAGTTTATCCTGTAATTAGTAAGGACAAAGCAGAATTTGTTCTCTTCTAATGCACTCCAAACAGGTAACTTTTTAAAGTATAGTTACACAAGTGTTAATGACCAAGACCTACCAGCCATCTCTTGGCTTAAGAGTAATTGCGGAGGCTTAAAAGGCTGGGTATGTTTATTTGTCTGTCTTATCAATTATGCTGATTTTATTCTTTCAGGCCCATCCTCCAAAAATGTAGTAATAATACTTGTTATTATAATGCTCAATTGGTAAACAGAGAAATATGGTACAAATCAAAATAAAATAATCAACTTCCTTAGTACCATAATAATGTAGTAACAAAAATTCTGAGGATGTTAATGAAAATTATTGTGCTTCACTAAATAAATACAGCAAATTATTCTGTGATCAGGAGAACTAATGAGGTTAGGTTTTCTACTAATTCGTGTATTATGTCTTTACCCACTCTGGCATCCATCTCATCTCTTATCCAATTCATAATACAGCCTATCTTCTTCTCAGATGTTAGTCTAGCAAAGTAATCACATTTGCTGTGACTGGTCTAGGTCTAGGTATGCACTGACTGGGCAGCCAGTATGAATAGGATGACTAGCCAGTTTGCTCTGTCTCTCAAAATATAAAAACATCCAAGATGTAACTGCTTTTTCACAGGGTACACTAGTATGGGGTTCCACCCTCACCACTGGTTCTCACAAAACTTCCAGAATGTTTTAGACCATTACCACTTTGCTTGTCTGTTGGTCCATCTATCCATCTATCAGTCCAAATTTGACAGAAGGACAGAATTCCTATTCACGTAAATCTTGTTTCTTCAGAAAACCAGACAAAAACTTAAGTAGATGTGTATCTAATAGCTGAGAATACAAAACTGTAACATGATCTGATAAAGTGAACCCCCTTCTTCCTCCAAACCCCAAGAAATAAAATACACTAAAAATAATTTCAGCTTACTTGGAAGTATGCATGATTGTATCCTATGTTTTGAAGAATGGCTGTCTTACAGGTAGATAAACCCATTGGACTATGACTGAAGGGTATCCTTTGTTCCATAAGATGAACTTTAGTAGTACCAAGCTGTAAAAAAAAGAAGAGAAAACAAGCAAACTAAATAACATATTACTAAGTACAAATAAATAATTCAGCCTAATTTTCATTACATAATGAGCTAATATATAATGAGCAAATATACTTGTGAAAATGCGTAACAGAAGTATTCAAATAGACAAACACAGTTTAAATGTGAGACAAGATTTACTCAATGTATTGAACTTATCTAGATTCAAAGTGAACAGACACAACCCCAGAGATATTTCTGAGCTAATTTCAAGACAAATAAAAATATTTTATTTAAATTTAATTTACAGCACAAGCGTCATGATTTTCTTTTTTTTTCCTTTTTAAATCCTAAATGTGTGATCAGGACAAGATACTTCAGAGGTTTTAATAGCAGTAGCAATACTAATATTCTAATTTACACACATCCTGGTTTACATATAGCAATTGCCAAGTCTTCAAAAGAAGCAAAGAAAAAAAGCTACTGGGGAAAAAAAAAAAAAAAGACAAAGCAGGCACATTAAAGGGAAGGGAGAAGTTTTCTTGGTTCCCAAAATGGAAGTTCTAGAGCATGCAGCCAGTAGAATACAGAGGCGGGGGGGGGGGGGGGCGGTGGAATATCTGTCCCCTTCACAATGCCTGGCATGTAACATAAGATAACAAACGATTAACCTAAGCTGAATTTCACTGTTTGGAAGACTATCCAGAACATTGCTTTTCAAATTATCAAATACCATGTTCAAATAACAACACAAAATTACGTTACAGCCTGTTGTTACCCTGAAGCTCTGAAACATACCTTCCCACACACACCTTCACTTTTATTCCTTTAATATATATCTAAAGAACTATCAGACCACCTCTCAACCTTTGTTTGGCTAAACTAAGCAAGCTAAGAACCATTACCACTTAATGTATAAGGACCACTAAATTGTGGTGCCAAAGGAAGTATATCATCGAAAGCAAGAAGGCGGCCAATTGTCTTTGTCTTGCCTTCTCCATCATGTCTTTGGAGCAATATTCTTTTGTTAAACATGTCAAATAGAAGCCATATGAAATTAAAATAATTTTTTGAATACATGATAATAGAAATATTTTTAAGAAATTACTCAACTAAAAATGCCACACTTTTTGCTTCTCTTAATCTGCTGTATGAATAGTTACCTTTGCAAAACATTTCAACTTAATTTTGTTTCCTTTACGCACACACAAGTTGAATTCTCCTGCTTCTGGAGAGTTGAACCCTGGATGCCAAACAACTTCACACTCCAGATCTCTATAGGCCTCCACAAAGCCTAAATAAATGTGCATAATTTACATTTATCAAATTACATTGAATAATTAGAAATAACATAAGCATATTAAAGTGAAATGACCTTCTATTACTGAAGACTAAGGCTACATTTCAAAGATGTTGAACAGTATGCTGAATTAAGTAAAATTAGTTCCTGAATTCTCATGACAAATGTACAATCTGTTTATCAGTATCCTGCAGTAAAACACACTCAAAAGTTCACTGGTATTTTTTAGCCACAAATTACTCAAATAGTCACCATTTTAAAAAAATAAAGAACAGACTATCCTTCCTCTGGAATAGCAGCTTTGGGAAAGACCATATACATTTTCTTGCTTGCAATTGAGTCTGAACTTGTACCAGCAGAAATATCTTTTCTCAAGAATCAGAGCACACCAACCTCCTGATCCAGCCAAATCTTGTTTGAACTGTATAATGCCAATTCAGTTAGCAGTTAGTTCTTTAACAATGGAGCTCAAACATACTCCTGCAGAACACTATCTTTCAAAGGAAAGAAGGTAAAAGCTAATGTCTCACGCACTTCTAACAAATATTGATCCATAATACAAGTGGAAACTAACCCCAGACTGAATTCCATTTGTGTCACTCAGACTGTCTATATCAACTTCTTAGCAGCTTCATTCATACAGTGCTGTTGAAAATTTCCTATTCTGATGAGCTGTATGATATTGCTAACTGCCATTAAATAGCTGCCTCACTTTTGAAATATCAGCAATCTGTGCTAAGAAAAATGGTTACAAAAGCACTGCTGGCTGGACAGAGAAACAACGAACTGGACTGAGTCTGCTCTCAGGGTAGGGTTTTATACATGGAGTGCTGCTATGGTATTAACACTCTGATCTGATACTACTTTTGGGATACACTGATATTGACCCAAATCTAAAAAATACAGTTTATAGCATCAGCTGAATATTTGTCTCACTTAATATTATTGACATTTAAGATATGTGCACGCACACTGTACTTGCATAGTATACCTTTCGCTGGCTGTATAGAAAATGCAGTTCCTCTATCTGTAATTATAGGTTTCCAAGTAAATGCAGCAGGATGGTTTCTGGGATTGTACACCCTGACAGTTGTTCTAAATTCTGTCTCTGCTAGGTAGCCAGGAATAGGATTTAAAATCAGTTCCCTTGCAGACAGCTCAAGTTCAACAGACACTGCTTTTGCAACCACAAGCACATGCCCAGGGTGTTGGTTGTTTATCGTGTAAGTGAAAGATCTGTAACATAAATACATAAAAATATTGAGAAATATATATTTTTATTATGTTGTAGTCGGAGAAAACTTTATGTGAAATATAATAATTAGCAAGAAAATACTTAACGAAACAGTTGAGTGTGAACACACAGTTAAGACTGACGAAAGAAACCAATTTTTAATTGTTTTGCATTACAACTTAAATCATGTGAAAAGTGAAGGTCATCCCAAAGGATGCTCAACCTCATACAGTCATTTTAACAGCATCAGTAAAGTGACAGTTCTTCACACCAGAAGGCTAGAAAACAGTTTGCCTATACACTTACCGATAAGGTGCATCAGAAGATCTGAGCACAGATGCAGTGATGCAACACCATGCCGGAAAGAGCACAGTGTTTTCCATAAAATTTCTCCTAACAAATACACTGTAATAGCAAACTTTTTTTCCCTGATATACCTGGGGCTATATGGGCTTTTGACAGGACAGTTTGCTGGGTTTTTTTAAAACTCTAAGAAACTTTACTATACTAGCAACATTTTGCAACATAAAACTGCATTAATTATTGCAGTATCACCACAAATCATAGAATGCTTTGGGTTGGAAGGGACCTTGAGAGATCATCGAGCCCAACCCCCCTGCAGTAAGCAGGGATTGAACCTGTGAACTTGGCATTATTAGCACCATGCTCTAACCAACTGAGCTAACCCGGCTGGTCTGAGTGTACACCATTAAAGTTATCATAATTACACTGAGTTTAAACCAACCACGTGATTTTTTTATGCTACTAGTGCAAAGAAAATATGTAAATCAAGGCAAATATAAGAAGCCTTACCTTTTAAACATTCCAAGAGTGTTTGTCTCAAATACAATCGGAATATGAGTCTTTGTAAGAGGAGGCACCACCTGAGACAATGGACTTGTCTGCTGTAATTCATCAATTTCAATCTCAATTTGTATCCATATATGAACTAACAAGTTATTGATGATGTGCAGTTTTCTGGCTGTTGTAGAATACACACAAACATCACCAAAATCCATAGTAGAAGGACCTGAAATATAGAAGAAATAAAATCTTCTACATTAAAAAGTACAAGCTGAAGTAAGGAAGCATACCTGCTAAAACATTATGATCAAAACATTTTAGTTCCTTAAATTACAGAATTAGTCAGCTAGAACAATCCTGTAGCAGAACAAATTCACACTAAAATTTGGAAGTAAATACCATGTATGTTCTGTGAATGTTTTCAGTAGTACAACTCAAAAGCCAGCACCATTTATTTCTCAATTCTGTCTGTGTTAGCCAGCTATTAAAATAGGAAAAGGAATGTGCTATTTACTAAAGACATTATTAATAATCATAAATACTTCTTTTTATTAATCAGATATTTAAATAGCTAGACAACCAGCAATTCACTGAGAGTTTATATACTTAACCTGTTTATTTGCCCCCTGATGCGTGACCATTTGGTTTAATAACACATGTAATTTGACAGTGGCAGAATTATCTCACTACTTTATTTACTGCTATCACCTGTTTTTATGCTGGTCTGCAAACTTTAGTGCTCATGGCACTAATCAAACATCTTAAAAAACTCTAAGTACTTTTTGTATTAATATGTTCACCTTATTCTGCCTTTTCCCATGTGTATCACTATACAGAGCTACACTACTCAAGTTCTGGATGCACCGAACATAAAAAAAGCCCAGAAAGTACTGAAAATTTTCACTTTGCTGCTAAATAATTTTACTGAAGAAAAATTTAGCTTAAAATAGACCAGTTTTAGTACCAAGTGTTGTTAATAGATGAGTCCCTCACAGATTTTAGGTGTTACTCCCCATCACAGAGCATTCCACTGAAATTGTTTTGAAGGAGGATCCTGAAGAAGTTTTACTTTTTTGGGGTATCACTGTTCACTGTTAATTCCCAGAAACATTCTGAACACTCCCATGAATCTTGCTGATATTAATGTTGGTCCAGATACTATCCAATAACAAGGCACAAGGGTATGAACAACTCTTACACTATGCTGTACTGATTTCCCTATAATAGGCTGTAGCATGAGCAGTCTTTAAAGGCAGCTCTCCTTTTACGTATTCATACCTAGTCATATCTCAGTATTTTCTGAGGAGTACAAAGCTTTAGTTAAATGCTACTGTAGATATCAAGCTGCCACCAAATTAAGCTATTTTCTATTAAAGGTGAACAATTGTGAACAACCATTGTGTTACTATAAATATGCATTTAGTAACCAAATTAAAAATCTTACCAATGAGTATTTGATGAAGCTGCTTGGATGTCAAAGTTAGACTACAATCTTCCTTCTCTTGGGCAGAAGATGGCACAGCACTAAGCCCACTCCAAACCTATGACAAACACAAGATATCTTCTCAGAGCAGGATCAAAATTCTTACACTTTTTTATATAGTAAACACAGTATGCTTACACTAGTACTCAAGCATTTAACTTACTTCTTTGACTGAAGATTTAGAACCAATTGCTGCCAATTTTCGACTAGTTAATAGGCAAGTCTCATCTAAAGGAAGCATTTTGAACTGTAGCTTCTCCTTGTGAAAATCTGCGATTGAGATCTTTGGTGACATAAGCCCTTCAGCTGGTTTAAGGCCTATGCTCAGAGAATTATTATAAATATAAAACTGCCTATAGAGGAGGGAAAAAAAAAAAAAAAGAATATGGAAATCTAGAAGTTTGAGCATTCCATGTTCTACACGTTAAACTACTTAAGATTTTTAAAGATAACAAATAATACTTTAAGTAGGAATATTTCATTATTAAAAAAACCCTCAAGTAAAGAAAATGCCTTGAAGAGTCTTTTATTGTACTGTTTAGGCAAGGATTAACATCTATTGCACATTTGTGGTAACTGCTAGCTAAACAGGTTGCAAGCATTGTGGCTACCAAATTATAAATACCGTATCATCTCTAAAATACCTCTTAAAGAACAATTAAGTTGTAAAGTCAAGCACTTAAAAGTTAGCAACTGCCAAGATTACACAGGATCCTCATAGCCTAATTTTCAGAGCAATTAACTTTTCTTGGTCAAAGTTCAACTCCAAGCAATCAATTTCACCTGCAACCAAGAGATTTGAAACTTCCAGAGATATTCACAGATGCTTCATATCAAGTATTCAGAAAAATTATCACTATGTTTGATAGTAACAGTGAAATGCATCTGATAACTGTGAAATTTTCCTTTCTGTTCTTGCTCCTCATGCAATATACCTTGAATATATGCATTATGGTGATATAAACAACAGTTCACCCACTACACAATACCAGTTCCTTTCAAGAAAACATCATGTGCATGCATAAAAATAAAATAAATCGAGCTCTGCAGGCCTTGTCTGAATCATGATGTATATACACAGAGCAAGATAAATTGAGATTACAAGAATAACCCACTGGCATTATTAATTTTTCAACAATGGGTCTTGCAAACTAAACACTCTTAAGGTATTGCTTCTCTTGCTTTAGAAGCTTTACAGGTTTGTTTTTTTTTTTTTAATAAAACTTTTAAAAGTAGCAGAGCTGTCAGTTTTGCTTTTCCATGATTTTGCTCCACAGCATACCAACCAAATATAGTAAATTCTCACTGCATGAATTTGTTAAGACTAGAAGACCAATACGATCCTTTAATATTATCTGCTTCATTCCACAAATTATATCATAATTTACATACTGAATCCATCACTTTGGATGAGCTAGACATACCAGTTGGAAATACATACAATTTATTACATAAAAAGAAAAGAGAATCCAACACAATAAATGTTATGTTTTTGCTATTAACCATAACCAACTTTTCTTAAAACTTAGCATCTTATTTTAAGTTCCATGCCTCTGTCCCTACATTTTACCCAGCAAGTGATCTGTAAGTGTCTAAATGAACATTTGAACAAAACAGGTTTTGAATGCACTATAAATGAATGTCCCAAAACCATAAGCATTTCAGCATAGGACAAATTTAGGTATATGATTGGTGCCACTAAGGTAATTCTGCACATATATACACATATTTCTCATATGAGCCTAAACTATTTATTTATCCTTTAAACAAAGTCTTACCTATCGGCATCTTTCTGTAAACGACGCTGTCTTAAACTAGAAATAAAGTCTGCGTAGTATTCCTTATGTGCTTCTTTTGACAGTCGTTCACAGTCAGTATAAGAAAACTCTGGATCTATATAATTATATCTCTCAGTCTTTGTGAAAATAGTCCTACATATTTAAAGATAATTGCAGTTTCACTACATGTATAAAACAATTCTGGGTCTTGTTAGAAAGAAAACATATTGATTTTGCTACATATATATTTCATTATAAACATTCTTTTTATTACAACTGATTATTAATATTTGACCTTGTAAAGGCAACCATAAAAATGAAATATTGAAACTGTAATAGCTACATTTGTAGTTTTACATAAGAAAAGCAACTCAAGAAATTTATGCGCAAGAGGCTCAAGGTTAAGTAGAATGCACTGAATTTTAAAGACCTTTCAGCCTGGGGAAAAAAAAAGTAGTGTCATTATGAGTAACCAATCTTGATCTACTATACAGTATATACAAATGTGTGGTTTTAAATATTATACTCGCATAATTTTTACCTGTACTTTTTATTCCGTTCACTAGGCCTAATGCTGGCTGCACGATCATTAGGAAAAGCTATAAGTGCGTCATCCTTACAATTCCTGTTTATCCAGTGAGTATGAATTTGTGTTTGGGTTGATTTAAGTATTGCCACAGGTGCTGTATCAGTGCACTGTCCTGTGCCATCAGCTACAAACTGTCCGGTTGCATTGGAAATCATCGGTGTTATACCTTAAAATTCACATAAAGCTTATGTGAATATAATACACTTATACTTTCTAAACAAAATTCAAAGTATTAGAAAAATATTTCTTAATTTATACTGGTCCACCAAGCAGCCCAACAATCAGTCACCCATCCCATTATGTTTTCTTCACACAAGAGGGAAGGCGGCATTCAGACCATACTAACAGCCAATCACCTTCTCTGGCCTAGATCATAGACAAACAAATACTAGAGCCCAAACCACTTATACTATGTCCAGCTGTAATGCTTTGTCTTACACATGCACATGGCCAAATACTCAGAGATGCCTCTGTCACAACACTGTCTGTGGTGTCCTAAAGCTTGTCTTAAGGGCTGCAAACACAGGCATGATTTTTGACAAAGAATTCCCAAGCTATCACAACTAAAAAGAGAGCTCAGTTCTTTTTCACTCTAGTTTTAGAAAAGCACATACACCTTCAAGTTAAAGAGAAAAATTATGACAGAAACTAGGCCATGTGTTTGCTCACCTCTCCTACATAAAAACACACATTTAAAACAGGACTATAAATCAGTAAATCCATTCTTCAACTGCCCCTTCCTCCCTCACCTGTAAAAAAATTGATACATTAAACTAAAGTTATTGGGTTTACCCACTGTAGCCTTACTTTACTCTCAAATGGCTACCAAAAAAAAAAAAAAAAAAAAAACCACCAAATACTTTCCATCCTCCAAACTACAGGAGTGATTACAACTTCCACTGTCCAAGAAGGCACGTTTTGCAAGAAGCTTCATTCCAGTCTCTTCCCCCCTCCACTGAATAGAGGGACAAGTACATATCCTCCTCCACAAAGACTGAGAGAAGAGAACAGGAAGATACAGAACCCACCTACATAAGGATCTGAAAAAACTCACTTTCCCTCCACACATCAATGAAGCTTAAAAGCAAAACACAGATATCAGTAGCCTATAGAGTACAGATACCCCTCATAACCTCTTTATAAACCTGCAAATAGGAGCAGAATGGGAACATTAATAGAGCAAATGGTAGACAAGAGCATTTAGAAAAGCTGATAAAACTTGAATACTGCATTAAATCTCTGATCCACAGAAACATATTTTAATGGTGTTTTTGAAGCAGGAAAACTGCAGGAGTTCTGGATTTCAACAATAAAATCTAGAAATTACAAAACTTTAGTTTCTTATCAATTCTTGATTGCCATGGACTTGAAATACCTTCCTGAAAGTAGCAGGAACGTCCAGTGGCTTATCAACCATTCTGATATTTGTAGAAAGAACAGCATTTTATCTTGACTTTCCAATTACTTCCTCTTTTTACTTTCCCACAATGCGCTGTCTGAAAAAAATGGGTATTGCTTTCCTGTTTTTCATTAGTGAGTACACCTTCAAGTGGGCAGCAGTCAGTTAAGGAGTATTCAAGCTCCCCTCCTTACCTACAAACAGAAACCAGATGCACCACTGTACAGGACAGCCCTGTTGTACTACCTGCAGATGCTACGGCATATCTGATGCTAGAAACAGCTATGTTTCCCATGACTGGTTTAAAAATCTAGTGACAGGCTTAGTCAAATCTACTGTAAAGTGGTTGTTCGTGGGACATATGAGGAACATCAGGAACAAATTAGAGACTAATTATCGCGTATCCTGAAAGATTCTTTATGCTGGCATAGGCTTCACAGGATGAGAAAGAGTCAATGGACGTGGGACTGGTAGCAGGCTATATTAACTGGCAAATTTATCTGGCAGTAATAACTTTCAATCAACAAAGAATACCCTGTTATCTTTCCTAACTTCTTTATGTACCTTACCCATCTGGTGCTTACCCCGCTGGTGAGGCTGCACCTGGAATACTGTGTCCAGTTTTGGGCCCCTCAATACAAGAAGGACATTGAGGTGCTGTCACATGATGAAAATTTATGCTTTACCAGTTCAATTTTTGTTAAAATATGGGGGGGGGTGGTGTGTGTGTGTGTGTGTACCATTATTTTGCCATTGTTTTATACTCTCATGGGTATATGTCATACAAATGAGCACTCCCTCAACCCCCAAAGAAGTATTACTTTTTAAAAACAAACTAATAATAGTAAAAAAACTCTTTAAAAAAGTTTAAAATGTACTTTTAAAACATTTTATCACTTGTCACTTATCTTTTTAGCATCTTACCAGGATTAATTTTGAATAGAACGTTTTTTTGTTTAGATTTGCACACACCAATAAAGCTCAAATACATTTGGTGAAAGGATTTTGTCTTCGAAACCTGTAAATTATTTTTCTCTAGTCCTGTACCAATGATATCAACAACTTGCTTCACTTTAAATGTTCCTATTTGATGTGGAGAAAATGAAAATATCACATCCTGGAAAAGAAAAGTCGTTATGAGACATATGAGACAGAAAAGCAAAGAGAAAAGTTTCATGCAATTCTCTGTTTAATTGAGTCACTTCTCTCCACACTTACTTCTAAGATAGGTGTTCAAAACTGAGCTTTTAGAATATGCCAACCGCCACACATAAATTAGCAATATAAGGAAATACAAAACTGCTACACATTAGAACACCACAAAGTCTCACTTGCTCATTTCTGGGACAAATTGTTCTCTCTTATAACTCCACAAACCTGTAACTGGCACAACCATCTTCATATTTTACTTAAATTTGGCAAAGTTTCTTCCATTAAAAGATATGTTATGTTACTCAAGTATTTGAGATTTACTGGAAGAAATTAAAAGGATCCTGCACAGGTTTGAGTATAAATCAATCTTCTCAAGTCAGTAAAATATAAAAAAATCTAAAACCAGGAAAAACCTGGGTAAAGTTTCTTTAGTACTACAGTTATTTTTTCCAAATTTAGAATAACACTTGTTGCTTCCTGGAGTACAGGAAAGAGCAGTAGAAGACTCTACATAAGGAGAAAAAAAAATATATATTTGGCTGATATAAAACATCATGGCTACTGAAATGAAATTGTTCTGGTTTACTTTCAAGAAATTCCACCACTGGCCACTGTAAAGTAATCTGCATATCTACATAATCAAAGAGAAAGAGGTAATTACCTTTGCAGATTTTTTTTTAATTTTTCCTTTTTCAGGAGAAATATTAAAGTGAGCAGTCTTACGGAAGCTGAATGTTACTGGAAGGGACTCAGATTCATTTTTGAGTGTGCACAGAACTTGTGTTTGTTCACCCAGGAAACAGTCCATAAACTTAATAACTGGTCCTGGATTAAAAGTTAACATGACAGGAAGCCCAGAACCTGTCAAAGCTAACTCCATGTGATGAGGATGATTCACTGCATTAGATAAAGACAAAGAACAAACAAACAAAAAAACCTCACACACCTATTAGCTTACTAACAGAAAAGTCATACTGTATTTGTATGATTGCAAAAACAAAATACCACCATAATACAACATGATTTATAATGCAATTTTCTATAAATACAGGACATGCTTACTTATAATGGCTGTTAGATAATGTATTCCCTCATCAAGGAATTTGAGGGTGATCAAATATTTGCTTGAAAATGCATAAAACTGGTAGTGACTTGCAAATGGCTGAGGATTTTTTTATGTCCTCCAAATATTTACATTTATAATTAAGTTCTAGGTGTTCACTACCAGCAGGTGTATTCATGACATGCATGATTTGCTCCTTCTTTCTACTCACTGTTCGAAAAGTTTTTGGTGCTAAAGCATTAAAGATGTAAGTTACAATAATTTATTTGTATTGATATAAATAAAATTTTCACACAGGTTTCCCATAAAACTGCTAAGATGAAGAAATTTTAAAAAAAATAAAAAGAAAAAATCAAGATATACAGTTTTATCATCCATATATACATTTCTGATGGTGACTACACATTTCTGATAACATACTTGTGATTGCTGTGGCACCATCACTGAGGGCCTTCAGATAGCCATCTTTATTCCCAACAGCTTCAAATCTCAGAAACAGTACGTAATCTTGTTTTGGTGATGAGTCATTCACTCCAAAGTTGCTTTTAAATTTTCTGGAAGAGTCACAATCTCTAATTACAAGATGGGGAAAAAAAACAAACCGCCAAACCCCAACCCACAAAAAGAAAAAAAAAAAAAAAAATCAGGGCTTATTTTTCATCATCCAGTCTGGCTTCTTTGCTGTTGGGTTACAGCTTGAACAAATGATCATTATACTTCCTTTCAGAAAACAGAACAGTAACAAATTTAAGTGCAGTAATATCGGTATGCTTATTATACTAGTAATTTGATATATTTTCCAGTCTACAACAGTTTTCTAAACTAATATTACATACATAATAATCACTTATAATTAGAATTTAAGTAAGGGAAAATGGCAAGAGTGCATTTTCTGTTTCAGTATCCTGGTGATGAAATATATATATTCTTTCATAACGCTGCACATATACTATATCTTTACGAAATAGATCTGCAGTCATTAAAAAGGCACTTAATTTGACACTGTAGGACTCCCTCAACAATCTTTAGAGATTCAACATGTTTGATAGGAGCTGCAATTAAGTTACCTTGGCATAATCTCATAAAATTCTTGTTCTCACAAAACAAGCTTAGCCAATTCTTGGTTCAAATACATCCTTAATGTATTATAAAACATCTCCCAGATAATCACTTCAGACTTTGCTTTCTCATTTGTGGTATCATGCCAAGCAATTTCTTTTAAGACACATAAATACATAAGAAGTCATTCAGAAAAAAATCTGCAGACACGTTAACTTAAAATTATTTTCTATAACACAGCTCTTTACAGAATAGTTTAGACCAATCAACTTGTGTGTGTGTCTAATCTGGACCACTCACTCACTTTGGACTAAAGCACAATGTAACCAAAGATTTCTCATAAGGTAGCAAGGTGCCTTGACTGGGAATGCACAAAATCAAGGTGGAAACATCTACATCTCTTGTTCTATTTTTGATGCTTAAGTCTTGTAAAAGAGCATCTGCACTCTTCTGAAGGTCTGTCCCCTAAAAAAAAAAAAAAAAATGTGGAATAGTTCAGCCTGTTCTGCTTCTCCTTTTGTGTTTGTTTTTTTTTTTCCGCCTACACATACATTTTCATGTCTCTCACAATCAGAAAGACATAATAGCACACATAAGTAATAGCACTGACAGTTACCTATCACATGGCTAATTAACCAATTTTAAAACACCAATTTAATGTCAATGTTTTGAATTCCTTTTTTTAAAGATGATGCTCACTCAGATGTTTTCATTGTCTGAGAAAAACAAGTGAAACCAGAGATGCTTAACATCTTAGAATACCAAAATATATTTTAAGAACTCCTACTAAATGATAATAAATCCAGTAGGTCAAGCAAAACCACTCAAAAAAACCCAACAAAACAAAACAAAAAAAAAACAGACCCAGGGAACATACTTAACATTGCTAAGGTTAAGATGTTACACAGTGAAACAGAAATATATGAAAAACTTAATTCCAAGGTTAAATTATAGTAAAAAATTTGTTTGTTGGACAGAAGTTTCAGAAAGCCTATTGATCAGGAAATAGTATGACATAGTAAACACTACTAGAAGATGACTGTTGAGAAACAAAAAATGCAGAAGTAGAAATGAAAACAAGTTTTCAACTAAAATAAAAACCAGAACAGTATCTTACCATCTCTCCTCCAATGGCATTGTCTTCCAGTACTGCTACCCAGTCCATACACTCAGGACTTTCATTGTATAGAGATATTTGTTCAGTCTTTGAAGACCCAAAGTAAACTGGTCCAAAGTTAATGCATTCCAATATATTTCCACAAGACACTCCTAGAACTTTAAGAACTTGCTCAACCACAACAGCTTTGATCCATACTTCAGTGCAGCCATGACCTTCCAACTCCACTCTGTCAGTAAGAGTAGCAAGCAGCAATAGGCAATGTAGAAAAGTGTTAGAAATAATCAGTTTGGTTTATATTAGAACCTATGCAAAACTGAACCAAATCAGAGCATTTAAATCACTGGCTTTGCCTAGATAAACAAAGCAGGGGGCTGGGGGGGTGGAGGGTGTACCTGACAATGTGATACCTAACAGGAATATTACCAATCAGGAGGAATCACACATTACATGGTGGAGTTTTGGGGAGCTTTTTGAGGTTTTCCCCTTTTTGAATGCTTGAAACAATAGGAATGACATCTCAAAAGACTCAGAGGTGTCCACAGGTAATACACTGCTTTTATTTCTGAGAATCTTTGTATCTAGATATCTATTTTGGCATATACTTAGTAATTTTCTCTTAGGCAACTGGAGTTAGAAGTTCATCTGAATAACCATAAAAGAACTGCTGCTGTTCTTGCCTGAATGTTTGATCTTGATGATACCACAAAACACCAAAGGACCATATAGACACTGTACAAAACCTTACTATTAGAATTGGAACTGGAACAAAGCGTATTTCTTGTTCTTGCACAAAAGAATCAAATTTAGTAATACAACTTATTGTTCTAATAGAATCAGCTATCCTTTTGAATAGCCTCTGAGCTGAAAAAGATAATAATAATAATAATAAAAAAAAATCTTTTATTTGAATAGTCGCATAAGTAACTACACAAGGGATCTGGGAGAGGATCTCAAACTCTCTAAATGTCGTCTTTCAACTTCTAAAGCATGATTACAGAATTCTCCAAGACAGAAAAGAAGTCTCAAAAAAATATAAGAGTAGATTCTTCTGAAAAGAATTTTGCTTCCACATAAAAGCAAAATGCTTAGAGGACAAGGTAAATGGAAACATCCAGGACATTTTCATCAAAACTGTACTATTTCTCAGTCAAATTCCTGTCAAATACCCACTGTAAGACTTTCAATATTAGCCTATTTGTTTAAATAAATGTATACACACATGTATACGCATATATTTAGATATTTGTGCAAAGCTTGACAAGGAAACTTGATATTTCATTTAGTCTAAAGGATAGAGCAATGACTACTAAGAAATGCCAAATTCACTGACAGAATTATATAGAATTTAAGGCAGGGAATGGGTGAAGGATGAAATCTGAGCTCTGTGTAGTTATGTTCTTTCCGTTTAATAGATAAACTACCTACTAGACTGCAGGAGACAGTAGCCATTTAACCAAGATGGGGTGAAGAAAACAGTGGTGGTAGCCTGGACAGCAAAGGCAAGGCAGAAAGCATGGCACTTTGCAACCAAGAAGTTGAAACTCAGTAATCAAAGAAAATATCATATGAAGGAGGATGTCACTGTGAGGCAAAATACAGATATTGTCTTCCCTGTCACTCTAATAGAATTTTTCTCCATTTCATTTCCTTTTCCAACATGCTACAAAAAGCAAAACCAGGAAGAACTGAACTTTAAGTCATACAACTTAATAATTTAAAAACAAAACAGGAACACACCCCCCCAAAACAAACAAACAAAAAAAAAACCCAAACAAAACCAACCACACCCTATTCACTATGATAAGAAAACAGGATTGAAAAGGATTTTCCAGATTGGTATCCACTTCCAAATTCTGGCACTTCCTAAAAAGTTTATATTATTCACCATTTGAAGAGAGAGAACAGCATTTAAAAATAGTCTATTCTTAAAAGAGTTAGTGGTTGCAAAAATATTCTCTCCATTTAAAATAAGATACACCAAAGGACATCATAAAGTTTCCGAGACTCCTGAAATACAGAGTCAAAAGAAAAACAGCAAAGTTACAGAAGCTAAAAACAGTAGGGAACACAGGATGTGTAGAAAGGTGAAAGATACAAAAGCTCTTGGTTAGTTGTACACTGAGAGATGTGCAGACACCCTATATCATTATGGCTTATGAGAGATCTTAAATAACACAGCCAGATACACAATTTATGCATCGCTGTTCTGTGGAGATAATATAATTGTTGAATTAATTTAATAAAAAGAAAGTGGAGGATAGCAACTGACACCTAGGAGCTTTACTTCATTAGAGAAACATTCATATTAAAGACTAGAATTAACAACAGACAAATATGTAATTTACAGAGCTGGTTTTCTACAGTCATACACTCACTTTATCACTTCTTTGATGATCCTGGGTACATCTGTGCAGATATCCACTTTAACCATCTTTATAGATTTTGGCTCTACCACTCCACTGGTAGGTTCTATGTTAAGCAGGACAACCCCGTCATATGACATTTTAAATGTACCTAAATGAAACAGAAAAATAAACAGAATGTTACATAACATAAAGTTGTAGATTTATATCCTTCTATTATACATTTGGAATTACAAAACGCATAATGCAGGTATTCACAAGCAGTACATTTTCCTATGGAAACAGGAAACATGGAGTTAATCTTTTTCTAAACTATTTCTAACACAGAGTAGATCATTATTTCCAGGTTTTCTTTAAATATTACAATATGTCCAATGCTACTTTGCAAGTTGTGATTGTAATAGAAAAGGTACTCACATTCCAAACAAAAGTGACTATATCACAAAGCAGCTGTAGGTAACATTTTGTAAGTTAACGGGTATTTTATACACAGCTCTAGGCAGCTACCGTAGCCAGAAAGTTAAGTGCATATTGCAGGTAGCAATAGTTTTCATGATTTGGTATGTATACAACACAGTTTATTGCAGAAGAGAACAGCGAACATTTCTAGATTATGAAAATATTTTTTAAAATGTGAAAAAATTATTAAATATGTATTTAACCAGCAGCACTAATTATCTGTCATTATATCACAGATAGCAAGAAATTGTTTCAAATGCTGTAGGAAAAACGCAGTATTTGACCTCAGATGATAATCTCCGATATGTGATCAGAAGCAGGAACAAAGGACTTATTTTACGCATGGGATGACATGTGAAATGCCATCCTTGAGTCACAGGCCAGCATACAGCACGTCCTGCTGATACAATTTACGTGCTGCCCGTTAGCGTGACCTGCTGTATGTGATTTACAGAGCCTACAGAAACACAGATTCAGCAGCTATTCCTTTGTCTGCCCTCCATACATTCTTCACTAACCACCGCTTTCATTCTAATTTTGCCTGTGTCCAATCCTGCAAAACTCCATCGTGCAGCCTGTATGCATCATGCAACAGAGTTTATAAGTAGAATCAGCTCCTATACAACATGAGAAATTTCACATCATGCAAATTAGTTGTAGATGCGTATGTAATGTAGGCTATACCATTTTCTTTATCTAATCATCATTCCTCAAAGAAAGAGGTTAGTATGTATGAGTAAGAGCTGATTATATAAACTACATACTACCTCTTTGAACTGACTAGAAAAATACAAGTTTTCCTTTGGTTTTTGGAAAAAGATAAAAAAATAAATAAAATTCTGTTCTAACTAGACAGCCATTTGAATTTTTTTTTAATATTACAAGCCATCTCTGTGTTTCTACAATCATGCATTTTCTGTTGGTACAATATTTCTTGTGGAAATCTATGAAGCAAATGTTCACACAAATTTGGCCTAATGCAAATAAAGATACCTTGTGATATAATAAACAGCTGTACAAGTGAGGAACAAAAATAATTAACTGCCTTAAATTTGTTGTTTGAAACTCAGCATAGTTGCCACCCCTGGAAAGGTGTCTGCATTTTGTCCAGTGGAAAAGGCAGTCAAATAGGTTACTTGGATCATATAAGCATTCTTACGCTCCATTCTCCATGTTTCTTATGCTCCTTGGAAGGGTCCCTCACAGAAGTTGAAGGATGTGCGTGTTTTGAAAGCAGTATGATTTCAAAAGCTATGGCAGCAAGATAAAAGACCTCTCATTATCTTCTGGTAACAAATACGGTTCAATTCCCATACTAGAGGACTTTAGCTCTGATAGCTCTGAAAGTACAGAGAACTTGTAGTTGTTTATTTAATAGTTATTGGGATGACAGAATCACAAAGACAACAAAGCAAAAGCAGACCTGATTTGCTACTATTATGTTGGGCATAGTAAGGCAATGAGCAAATGTTATTTTCATATCTTTCAAAAGTAGAAAACTCCTAAAATTTGGAAAAGTTCTAAACTCATTTTTCTTCCCTACGCAGAAACATAGTACTGCCTACAGAAGCAATGGGCCATTTATAGAACCTTTAGTTACAATACTCATAATCTGCATAACCTGGAACTTCGGTTAATTTCTACTTGGTCACTGAAGTGTTAACTTGCATAAAATCACATTTTCTGAGAAAATAAAATCTTTGTATAATCTAATGCATACTAAATACTTACCTGAAGCTGATCCATGGTTAGCAATGCTAATCTCTTTACTAATTATTTTACCGTTTGCAATCACTGCACCAAAATTAATCTCTGACTCAATTTCCAGATAACAGCACGGAATTAATCTGCAGAGAAAAGACACAGTTAGTTTCCCAAAAATTTAAAATACCTTTACTTTTTTAAAGAAATTTGATTAAGCACTCCAGTGGAAAAGAGTTCTGTCTTCAGCAGTATAGTGTACACAGGGAAGATGTAAAAAAGATCTAGCTATCTATCAAGCTGTTTAGTTTAATGACTAACTACTATAGCTTTAAAACAATACAGCTTTAAACAATTAGTCAAAATGGAATGTATACATTTCTATTTAATTTTAAATACTTTATTATAGTACAAAGAACTTTAAAACAGACAGAAGTGCATAATGACACAAGTTATTTATATTATTTATTTAATAGCCTCAGCCAGCATGACAACATTACTGTATTGGGTATTGCTTAGCCATAATGAAAAGATCACACTTGCTTCAGGAAACTTGTATTTTAAAGGCACCAATTTCCAATACCTCTGTTATCACATAAAACTGTGTTTGAAATCAATTGGAATTTTACATCAGCACAGCAGTCTATGTCCTCTTAACCACAAACAGGAACATGCAGGAACAATTGCATCTCATGATGTGCATTATATGCAGTACAGAAGACTAAATGCAGAAGGAAGATAAATCTTCGTGGCCAAGTGACGTGGTTTAGCCCCAGCCAGCAACTAAGCACCACACAGTCGCTCGCTCACTCCCCCTACCCTGATGGGACTGGGGAGAGGATCAGAGGAGTAAGAGTGAGAAACACTCCTGGGTTGAGGTAAGAACAGTTTAATAATTGAAATAAAGTAAAATAGTAATGATAATAATAACAATATAATAATAATAGTAGTAGTAATAATAATAATATACAAAGCAAGTGATGCACAATGCAATTGCTCACCACCCACTGACCAATACCCACAGTTCCCAAGCAGCTATTGCTGCCCCCCGGACAAGTCCCCCCATTTTCTATACTGAGCATGACGGCATGTGGTATGGAATAGCCCTTTGGTCAGTTTGGATCAACTCTTCTGGCTGTGCCCCCTCCCAGTTTCTTGTGCACCTGGCAGAGCATGGGAAGCTGAAAAGTCCTTGACTAGCATGAGCAGTACTTAGCAACAACTAAAAACATCAGTGTGTTATCAACATTCTTCTCCTACTAAATCCAAAACACAGCACTGTGCCTGCTACTAGGAAGAAAATTAACTCTATTCCAGCCAAAACCAGGACACCAAGCTAGGTGGACCCTGTCCATATAATCTATAGCATAAGGGACGGAGGGAGGAGGCGGGAAAGGAAAGGAGAGAGGGGGAGGAAAAAAAATTAATCAGGAAATGCAATAAAAGAAGTTATTCTTAGGAATGTTAATACACTGAGTTTAATTCTCTTTAATAATTTATTGTAATGCAAAAAATAAGTTAGTATATTCTTGAAAGAGATGGTCTAGACCAGCAGGATGTGGCAAAAAACCCCAACCAAACAATAAAAATAACCGAAACCAGGAAACAGCTATCAAGATTAGAGTACACTTGAAAAGACTGTAAAAACTCCACATGTTCCAAGTATTCAGATATTCTTCCACAAAACTTAGTTAGAAAAATGAAACACAAGTATCACTCCTCTCAAGATCCAAACGTATAACTTCCCAGGTTGACAGGACTAAGCATAAATTCTAAGTGCAATGAGATTTTCTAATAGATATGGACCTGTGCAAAAAGGGAAATAGTCAAGTTAAAGGGTTTGGGGTTTGTTTTTTGATCGAGAGTTGGTTGGTTTGGTTTGCTGGTTTGTTTTTTTTATGAAGATGGAATTTACCTCTGGAAATGCCTGATTTCCAATATTTTCTTAATATTTTTTAAAACAAAAGAATTAATTCTTAATTATTATATTTCAAAAAAGGAGTTTGGATGCAGAGTTTCAGTTAATCATTAACAAAAAAAAAAAAAAAAATCCCGCAAAACCCCCAAATTGCAACTGGCTTATTTGAAACACATTCCCAAACGGAATCCCAAAGGATTTTCTATGGCTATCAAATATTTATATAACTAAATCATTACACTTGTATTACTAAGCACATCATAAGTTCATGGTGCTGTAGAGATTAAGCTGAGAATGTTGATTGGTGTCCAAAATTTACACCAAATACATGAGCCACAAATCAATATGATTAGTCACTGGATCTAGCCTCATGAGCCAGGCAAATACATAACAGCTATTTTACTTGCAAACCAAACAACTGTGGTATTGATGTCAAAGCACAACAGAAATAAAATTCTCTTGGTGGCATTTTTTACCAAATAAATGGTTACAAAAATAAGTGAAGTGTTACAGCAGTTTAATGTTGTATGGGAAACTAACCTTTCCTACACTCTCAGTGAATCTCATCCCAGACTAAAGATTATCTTAAAACGAACAGTAGATGTGATTGAAGGAATCACACAAATTGTTGGCAAAAAGGTTAAACCTTTTCACACTTTTATCCTAAACCACCCATGAACTTTTCTTTCAATAAAATTCTACAGACAAAACATGCAGACCCACAATTTCTACAAATTCATAGTGAATTATATATATGTACATATCACCCTATAACCCATACAGAAATTAAAGCTGAAAAACAATATAATTTCAAAGAAAGAAGACTACAAATAAGCTAATATGCAAGAGAAAAGTGGCAGAGATTTAAAGAGGCCAGTCCAAATAATATCACCAAGTTCCAAATATTTCTTATACAATAACACATCATCTTGGATTGTATTTATGAATTTTATGAACTTACTGTCACATGCTTTAAAATTTAATTCTGTTTTGCAGATATACAACTCTTCAAACGTACTGCCAGTACACAATCTGAGTGACATTCACCAGAGACAATGAAACTAAACACTATATTTGAGTTGGCCAAAAATCAGAATTTGTCACTGATAAGAAATTTTTTTTGTATGTCACAAAAATATATAGCAATTTGATGTAAATCTAAGCATAGCCTTAATAATTTTTAAAATCACTTATTTCAATTCTTGATATTTTAGGAAAAGTAGCATTAGTGTTTACTACATTATTATTATTGACATATCATAAATAGTGGAAATAATATAATGTTATTAAAAATGTGAAAAAAATGCACAAACTTGCAAATAGGAAGTGAAAAAGACATATCAGAATTAAATAAATACAGGGGAGGCGGGTGTCTGTCCCCCAAAACAGAACATTGCAAATATTTCCTTGAAAATATTTTCAGGTTATTCCATCAAATTAAACACTTCTGTGGACATTTCATAGTGACAATGCAATTTTTACCAAAAGAATTCTTTTGACTAGTATTTTTCAACCAGTGCTACATTATGTACATTATTTTCTCAAAATGGTTAATGATGCATTTTAAACTATGTTTGTATAGAAAAAAATATTATGTATTTAGTGACCCTTAAGTGCAATAATTGAATATCATCTATCTATAAGCAGCAGACATGCATGACAAAATACATTTGTGAAAAGACTGATTAAAAAAGAAAATAAAGTATATTTGTTTTTTCCAAACCAAATTATTATAGCCTGTCATTTTTTTTCCCTGCAAAAGCCAGTTAAACATGAAGATTTTAGATACTTAACAATCTACCACAAGTCCTTTCCAGAAAGGAGTCACCAGGAGCATTATCATCCTAAGTGGTCTTACTTCCACAATATTACCCCAATAAAAATTTTAATTTCTAATTTTTTTTAAAAAAATTAAACATAAAATCAGTAGTAAAAAGAGAAAAATAAAAAATTAAAAATTAAAAATATTTTAAAAATTTAAAGTGCTCCCTAATCACTTTTTTCTTCTAGGAAAATATACATTGGGAGAACATACTTAGAGACAGCTATTTTTAATAGTGAAATGATCATACTGAATTACTAAGTTCTGTATTACCTTCTGAAAAGTTATCCCTGTCTTTCAGTCAAAGAAAAGCATTTAGGGCTTTCCATTTAAATTTCTCTAAAGTTATTAAAGAAAGCTATAATAGCATTGTTTAATACTGTGTTCTAAGAGAATAAGAGTTTACAACCACCACAGAAAAGCCAACTAATTGAAACTGTTATTTCCAAGTCTTCCAATGGTAGACAGTCTTTTGCTAAAAGGAGACAAAATTTACAACTTGAAAACCCCATGTCAGACTTAACTATGTGTGCCCTACATTACCAATAGCACAACATTAAAGTAAAAATTCCCACAACTTTTAAGATGAAACGAGGAAAAGCAAATCAGTGAAAAAGACCATGACATAAGAGGTAAATTAAATGTAGGAGTAAGTATTGTTTATATGAAGGCAAAACCTTACACATTTCAGGCTAGCAAGAAACGTTTGTCGGATTGCTTGATTTTTAAAAACAACTCATACACTGAATAATCTCCATGGAAATTTCTTTCTGTCTGTACATGTAATTTGTAATGATAAGATTTTCATAAAAAACTGTGATTTGCAGTAGTTTATGGGATTCATCTGTCCTAATTTAGGCATCTAAAAGTTGGACCTGTAAACAGAAGTCTGTCATTCTAATTTCTCCTTATAGGCAAAGGATAGAAAGGTACTCCAGAGCAATTCCCCCTCATCCTTCGATAACCACCTAGCTTAAGGCTGCTAAGTCTGATATTTAGAAGCTTACTTTTTCCAACCAATATATATATATTATGTACAATATATAATACGTACATACATATACACACACATAGATAGGCACACACAATCACACATGGATTGATGAAAATGATCCTTGAATGTGTGACCTTATTCTAAAACACACACCATATTTTTAGAATTAGGCAACATATGTTTCACTATAAACCAATTTTGCAAACATGGACGATTACTAGAAAATCTTTTATATACGTGGTTCAGTAAGGAGGGAAGACATTAAGAGTAGATATTAACTTATTTAATGTTGATACAGAATTAGAAATTATCAATGTTATCACAACCAGCTTAGAATAAAGCAAAAACAAAAACCCAAACTCTGTCTAGCATCTTAGAGGGACATCACCCCAATTAACTTCGAACCTGTGTGCTGCTCGGGGGGGGGGGGGGGGGGGGGGAGGAATCTTACTTTTGTAAGGAAACTTACTATTTGTTTTCAATGCAATTGACAGATTAATTACATAGCCATATGTGACATGTATTAGGAAACTTTCCACAAGATTAAACTGCAACTAGTAACAGCAGCATATGAACTTTTGACCATCATACCCAAGCAGGGGGATATCAACTATGTCATCTTCTGTTAAAAGAAGTAGTCTGTCTTCAAGATCTTCTTCACTCTCAGGATAATATTCCACAAAAGCTGTAACTTGAAGTCCAGACGCAACAGGTTTTTCTGGATTTTCCACAATCAATTTAAACTGCAATTTAAAAAAAAAAAAAAACATAATTTTTTTTTTAAAAATTGTTAAACATTTCTAGATTAAAAAAAAAAGTGGTTCATTTTCAGAAGAATATGCAGCTTGATTTAAAATTCACAACCTACTTTAAAATATGCAGGATTCTGTAAAATTTCTCTTCCTATTTACTGAAGCCCAGACTTTTTACAGTAAAACAGAAAGACAGAATGAATACTAACCCATCAAATTACATGGAAGAGTTGGTTTAGCAAAATAACATTTCTAGTCTTTCCAAGAGAGCTCCAGCTTTTCCTACTGTTGCAATAAACCTTCTGAAACAACACAAAATTGTCAGCTACTACTCAATGCAGAATCTTTTTAGTACCTGAGAAAGTAACAAGGATTAAGCCTCAGTTCAAAGCACAAGGAGACAGCATAAGAGTTTTCTCTAGGTCTGACCAACATTCAGCTTACATCAACAGAAAGTCTCACCGTACATTGAAAACCTGCTTGAAAGGCCCATGGCACCTCCAATTTTGGGGGTAAAATGAGATAAAAACACAGAAGCAACTGACAGAAAGCATCTTCTTCCTCTCAAAAAATAATTCTGGATTTGCTGTTGTCTGTAAGCACCTGCTTATATGAAACACCCACTACACATCTTTCCTTGAACAGAATACACGAGTAACCTACTAGCATGCAGTGGGAAATCCAGCAGTTCCCACATTGCTAGAAAAGCCTCACAGCAAGGTCTAGAGCTTCTCTGGTGTTTCAGTCTCCTTACAATTCATATCACTCTATGCACAATAGACTTCTGCTCTATATCTCCAGTATAATTAATGTTTATTTCCAAAAGAGAGTCATCCCAGTATTCTTTAAATTTATGTTTGAAATATGCAAACATATAATTTACTACTTGTTGATTCTATTGTCCAGGCATCTCCTTCTATTCCTTTAAAATTTTCCTAGCAGTATAAACACTCAGCTAAAGAAAATTTGTTATGCAATCTGCATCATGATTATGGGCTTGATTTTGAAAGAGTAGCCACGTTTTAATTCTGAGGTGTGTAAAATTTATCTCTTCTCTAAAGAGAATTAAATAACCATGCATATTAATTCTATACAAGGGAAAATTAATACATTGTACTAAGAACTTTTAATGAAACCTATGGAAAACTCCTTTGTGAGCTAAATTCCTTGAAAGGCGTTTCTTGGCCATGCACTATGACAGCTCAAGGAAGGTTATTTTCCAGTTCTTGTACTCTATGAATGTAATGCCTCAGAAAAGTTACAGATGAGTCATACATGTAATCAGAGATAGCAGCATAAGGCCAGGGAATGAGAAAGGACAACCAAACAGACCTTTCTGGAACCGAGCACATGAAGTGGAATCTTGTCCCCTAACTGTCATATTGGTCATCTCATGCACAATAACATTAAAATACTCGGCAAAAATGCATGAGATATTCACAGAGGCAAAACCTCATAAATTATGATTGAGTAACCTTTTTTCGAAAATTGACTCTGCCTTTCCACTCCTGGAGCACATGAAAAATTGATACGGCTGATGAAAACTAACAAAACAGAATAAGCCCAGCCCTACAAAATCAAGCACTCTCAACAGTTTCCAGCTCATTCCAAAATTCCTTAGTTACAGTGTAATAAAAATCAAGCGGACTACATCATGCAAATTAGCAAATTTTAGGGGGGGGGGGGGGGGATAAAACATACACAGTCTTGGCCATTCTTGCCTTCAAAAAGAAAGGCTGACTACTCAGATAGTGAAATTATCCACAGTACTTAACTGTCCAACAATCATTTTCATGACTAGCCTGTAATATACTTATTCATAGTTCAAGTTGCTGTAAAAACAAAGCAACATCAGCTTCTGTTCACCCCCCAATGCCAGTTCAACCCTTTGATCCTAATTTTAACATAATTAATAGATAATAAACAAGCTAAATGAAAGACCAATATAAAACTACTAACCACAGCTGGGTTTTGCTGGGCCCGTACAGGTTACAAGTCAAGAGCTAAACTGGTTAAAGGTAAATGCATCTTTACAATTCTAAAAAGTCTGGCTAGGCAATGATTTTTCCAGAACTAATCAGATGCTATTAACAGTAATCATACTATCTTGAGAAAAGATTGTAAAACCCTCTTTTCTGAGAAAGCTCTCCACAAGCAAGCAAAACAAATGGACTAGTCCACTCAAAAAACTTAGAAGAATACAATCCAGAAATGAGGTAATAGAGCTGTCAATCAGCCATATGGAAATCCAGACAAAAACAATTTCAAAAGTTGTGCCCTTCAGCTGATCTGGAACATTTCACAAATTTGTTGTTCACACCATAGCAAAGTGATCCATGTCTACATAATGCTGTCTGAAATAACAAGGAACTCATGGGCTTCCTGAGGGATAAAACTTCTTGGAGAGTGCAAAGCCAGCCAGCAAAGCTAAGCAAGATTTGTTACCAACAAGGGACTTGATTTCGTAAGACACACAAGAAAGCTAATTCACTTCTGAAACTATGGGTTTAATAAACAGGTAAGCTCTCTTCAAATTGCTCATAACCTCAGGAAAACACAGAACTGGGAAGGTAGGAGTTAATTTCATTCTGACTTACAAGCTTCAAATGAGTGTGCTCATTTGAAGCTCTATATGAGAATGTCTTAAGTATCATACAACTGACACCTACATGTTCTCACAAGAAAACAGTAAACCAGGATTTACTCCCTCCTTCAGCACTGTCACACAAGAAGCAATTCAGACAACTCTGGCTCTAAAAATTGCCTCTTATTCTTTCCAGTTTATCCAGTTATTCAATTATTTTACATTAATTTCCAATTCACTGGCAAATTCCAGTCAGTCTCATAAGCTGCTCAAGCATCCATGGTAGCATTTTCCACTTGCAGTAGCTGAACGCAGACGAGCATTTACACCTGCCCAAGCAGCCTCTTACAAAGGACCCACCTAGCTGGGCAAACCTGCGGGCAGACATCCTCCCGCAAAGCTCTGGAAAATAAAAGCGGGGCCTCGAGATGCACTTTTCCTCTGGCAATGCTCTGCGCCTCAAGGAGGGCCTGGCAAGCGCCAGGCGAGCGGGCACGGCGGCTCCTCAGGGCAAGGCCGGGAGGGAAGGATACAGACCCGCGGGACTCGGGGCGGGCTGCTCCCACGAGGCACTACCGTTACTCACGCACGCTGGGGCGGTGCCAGGTGCTGTACAAAGGCAGAACCGGCAGCTGACTTGTAGAGAGGCAAGCCTCGACGACATTACCCATCCCCACCGGGGCCGGGGCGCGGGGGAGACAGACACTCCCCGCCGGTTCCCTCCCGGCCACCCCTCACCTGGGGCCGGCGCGGCGGCAGCAGCTGGAGGCGACAGCTCTCCACCCGCCGGTTCTGGACGCTGAGCGCGGCGCGGTAGCGGCCCCCCGGCACCGCGTCCCTGAAGCGCAGTTCGGCCGGGGCGATGCGCACCCCGGCCACGTCCCGCCACCCACCCGCCATGGCCGCCGCCGCATCACCCGGGCCGCCAGGGCGGCCTGGAAACGATCGCTTAGCAACGGACGCAGGACGCTGATTGGAATCAAAAGAGCGGCGCTTCCAAACCCACCAATCGGAAGAGTCGGGGTCGAGACGGGGCGGGGCGAGCGGCCCGGCCCGGCCCGGCTCCGTTCGGCGGGGGTAGTGGAGCCGGCGGGGCCTGGGCTCTCCCGGCCGCGCGGTGTAGTTGCCCAAAGGAAGGGATTTTTAGCCCCAAGCTGTGGCGTTTCCTTGTGGTCTCCCCAGGCGTGCAGCCTGAGCCCGCCCTGCTATGGCTGTGCACGCTGCTGCCTCGGCAGGTGCGGGGGGCCTCGGTAGGCAGGCCTGTTGGGGCAGGTGGAGGGCCGCCATTTCATGGGCGCCCCGTCGGGCAGGAGCGGGAAGGTAATAAAAACTCCAGAGCCGCTGGTTTTTGGAAGCACACCAAAATGGCTACATCCCTTTGGCCTGTGTTTGTAAGTCTCGTAAAGAGATTCTCGTAAAGAGAGCCGATGCCTCACCATGGGGTTCAGGCTCGGTCTTGTCCAGCACGGTCCCTCTTGTTCACCTGAGGTGTTTTTCTGCTACAAGTCCCTCTTCAACAATGGCCTGGGGCAGCGAAGGGTGGTACAAACATGGATGCTCTTCCTCTCCTGGGCTTCTTAAATAAAGATGGATTAGATTGAAATAAAAATGACCTGATTTCTCTTCTAGGCATGCATGTTAATCATGGACATGGTCTACATAGAACCAAAACAGGGCACTAACAGGCCTGTTTGTTGGTGGGAAGCTCAGTGTCTGCGGTGCCAGTGACTACACTAATAATTCATTGTATGCATTTATTGAGTGGTGAAAGCTGTGTTCCTGTTCCATATCCCTGTGCCTTCCTATGCTGCAATTTAAGTGTTAAAAGGAAGTTGACAAGAATCCAGCACTTAGGCAGACTTGCGAGGTAGATAATGGGCCTTGTTGTGCTTTGCTTCAATGTAGCAGAAACAAGGAGGAGGGAGCAGCACTCACAGCCTGCACACAGAACCTGAAACATCAGTTTTGGTTAACCCAGAATGTTTTGCCTTGGATTACTTCATGCCCTGAAAGTGCATGAGTATTCAAATTATTTATAGTTTAAAAGTCAAATGTGAGAAGCTGCAAACACAGATGTCACAGATCAGGACAACTAAAGTAAAGAAGGGCAAAAAGCCTATTTTTAATAGGTCAGGAAACCTAGAGGGAGCAAGGAGAGAGGAGAGCCTTTGTTTCTGTTGCTGGGGAAGGACTGTAACAGGTCTTTTTGTCCCTCTTAAAAATTCAAGTGATAGCTACCCATTTGTAGATTACTGAAGAATGAGTGGGAATAAAACCTTGCAAGCACTAAGGGTAAAATCCAGGCATCTGAAGGGAGTTCTGTGGGAAGACTACTTGAATCTGGTTTATGGTAACATGATTGTACTTAACTGACACACACAAAAAAAAAAAAAAAAAAAAAAGAAGAAAAAATTAAAATAGAAGATTACCTTATCAAAGAATTAAACTCCCTCTGCTTTTTCACTAGAGAACTGAGAACACTCCTACATAGTTTCTCTGATCCTTGAATGAATTATTGAGGAAAGTCAAGGGACACAAGGTCAGACCTAAGAAATATCTGATCCAAAGAAATAGAAACCTTTGAGACTTTATACAGATATCATGATGGTGCCAAAAAGTCACAAGCTCATTAGTTTATTTTACTTTGGGTTATTCCTCAGTTTTCACATTAAAGTAACGTGGAAATGTTCTATCTTTCTGATCACCCATTCTGGTACTTGGATCAAATTCAAAAGTGAACAACGAACTAGTTCAGAGAAAATGTCAAATATGTCACTTATTATATACTATTTCATAGCCAAGTAGTCAGTCACAAACTTATTTTTTCCCTTCCACTGAGAACTGTACCAACATTTAATATTTTTAGCAAAACTATTAGAAACAAAAATTGCTTATGATTTTTCATTTCAGTTCAGACCTTGCTGGAGTACAAGAGAATCCTCAGAAGGTCCCTGCCCTCTCTACTCCTTCTGACCTTCCTGGTGTCCTACATTCCCATCTGCCTCCTGGTCAGGTCACTAGCCTTCATTCTACTAACTGAGCTCCGTGTGGGACTATATGACAAACCTGACCTGTGAAACAATCCAGGGTAAAAGCACTCATACATGCACTTCTTTTTTGGAGTTGCTGGAGGAGGGTGGTCTTTAGCAGGATAATTTCTCAGCTTCAGTTTAGAGCACTAGTTCATGAACAGCTGAAGCAGCACTACTGCCAGGGTGGCAGCTGACATTGTGAGTGGAGGCTGAAGCAAGTGGCAGAGACAGAATCTTTAAAAATCAATTCTGTCATAAAAGAATTTGTAGCAAAGAACACTGATCTTACTTTCACTTGATTCAGTGTAGATATGTCCATACAAGATTTTTATCAATTTAACTAAATTTTTTAAAAACAAATTTTAACTGTTATTTAGCTTGTGTATAGAGGAGCCACATTCTGCATTAAATACTCCTGATCTCTCTGAAATAGTTTGGCTAGCCTCTCTTCCTCTTCTGCAAACCATTATATCCAAATGCTTACTACTGCCATCATTATGATATCTCATTATGAAATATTAGATAATGGACTCTGCTTCTTCCTTTCCTCAACTTATGCTGGCTTCATAAAATTTTTTTATTAGTCACCTAATAATTGTCCCCAAAGAGAAAACTGTTGTGAAGAAACAAGTGTACATTGTTTTGATGACAGAATCCTTTATAACTAGTGCTAGGGTATGGATTATGTATACTCTTTCTCCTTTATCACTAAAGCATATGACCACATTAAATGTGATTTTACCTCTGCAGAAATCCATGCTATTTTACAGTGCAGTAACCTGTACAATTCACATTGCATTCACCTTAGCAGTATCAGATGATGAATACTAAAACTTCACAGCAAACTTTTCAAAATTGTATTATAGTCATCAGAGTGAAGAATATAACCTCACGTAAATCCCCACCACACCTCAGTTTCTGAGTCGCTTCCAACTTTCATAAGCCGGACTTTGCAGACCTGAAACTTGTTTGACGATCTAGTGATCTGACTCTCCTCCCAGGTTCCAGGCAGACCGGAATAGCATGGTTAAACAGACAAGGCTAATCTGTTTAAAATTAAATAGCCCCCAGCTTGTTCAGATCTACCCTGGAGCCATGACCAGGTAAAACAAGACTCAGAATCAGAAAGCCATCACCAGTCTATTTTCCCCTGCTGCACAGGGGAAAACATTATTAGAAAACATCCATTAGAACACAGTGAGACCTGAGATGCTGCTCCTATCTGCCCATGATATGAACACAGGTCAAAGATGCTTGCGCACTGACCAAGTCATCTATGAGATCAGAAGTAGCTCTCACTCATCCAGGACTCTAAAAACACAGACAAATTGCTTCAGAAAGTATTCCAGAGGTTAGAAAAAGGGGCAGTTAAAATGATCATAAGGGTGGTTTATTTGACAGTGATTCAGCAACAAGGAATGACAGTGATACCTGAGATAATTAAACTAATTTGAACAAACTGCCACTCATACTACACTTCATTGCTGGAATCTGAATCCAGAGAAACTGTGATTTGAACTGTGAAAGCTGACCTATTTATTCTACTTGAGGAGGAATAAATAAATTTAGAATATACTAGAAGGAAATAGGGCCACTTACTGGTAAAACAAATGAAGTGTGTGTATTTTTATATCAGCTTTTAGGAGTCAGAAACAGACAAAGTCTAAATAATGATGACTAATAAGACATATTTCTTTGCATTTAATCTTGCAAATTGCTCTCTTTAATGGAAAATGAGAATGTTCAAAATGACAGATTTGGGCTCTAATTCTCTCTAAAGGTCTCTTCACTAAAAGCATTCTGTGAGAAGCAGAACTAATGAAGATCTTATTGGGTCTTTTTGCTCAAGAAACCATCAGTCTTCACAAAACATGTAAGAATTGGCAATCTCTGAGACCTCCTTCCTTCTCAGATTGAGTTGAAAGGAGCAGGACCAAAATTATTGAAAAAAGGGAGCAGGACCAAAATTATTCAAAAAAGGGAGCGACAGAGAGATTGTCAGTTAGACAGGGCAATCACAAATGCCTTCCCTTTTTTTCTGCTTAGAGAGACTCTGTAGAAATTGGTGTATGTATACAGGATTTGTGTGGCAAGGTTTTTTGTGGGGGAGGGGGTGGCTGCAGGGGTGGCTTCTGTGAGAAGGTGCCAGAAGCTTCCCCTATGTCTGACAGAGACGTTGGCCAAAGCTGAGCCAATCAGTGACGGTGGTAGCACTTCTGTGATAACATATTTAAGAAGGGGGAACTTGGACCAGAAACAGCTGGGAGAGAGGAGTGAGAATATGAGAGGAACGACTCTGCAGACCCCCAGGTCGGTGAAGAAGGAGGGGGAGGAGGTGCTCCAGGCACCGGAGCAGAGATTCCCCTGCAGCCCCTGGTGAAGACCATGGGGAAGACCATGGTTTGTCCCCCTGCAGCCCATGGAGGTCCATGGTGGAGCAGATACCCACCTGCAGCCCCTGGAGAACCCCATGCCGGAGCAGGGGGATGTGCCCGAAGGAGGCTGTGACCCAGGAGGAAGCCCAGGCTGGAGCAGGCTCCTGGCAGGACCTGTGGACCCGTGGGGGACCCACGCTGGAGCAGTCTGTTCCTGAAGGACTGGCACCCCATGGAAAGCATCCACGCTGGAGCACTTCATGAAGAACTGCCACCCGTGGGAAGGGCTCACATTGGAGCAGTTTGTGGAGGACTGTCTCCTATGGGTGGGACCCCATGCTGGAGCAGGGGAAGTGTGTGAGGAGGAAGGAGCAGCAGAGATGATGTGTGATGAACTGACCACAACCCCCATTCCCCGTCCCCCTGTGCTGCTTGTGGGGGAGGAGGTAGAGAAAAATCGGGAGTGAAGTTGAGCACAGGAAGAAGGGAGGGGTGGGGGGGAAGGTGTTTTAAGATTTGGTTTTATTTCTCATTACCCTACTCTGACTTTTGATTGGTAATAAATTAATTTCCCCGAGTCGAGTCTGTTTTGCTCGTGACAGTAATTGGTCAGTGATCTCCCTGTCCTTATCTTGACCCATGAGCCTTTTGTTGTATTTTTCTCCCCCTGTCCAGTTGAGGAGGGGGAGTGATAGAGCGGCTTGGTGGGCAGCTGGCATCCAGCCAAGGTCAACGCACCACAAAATGAAAAACCTGTATCATAAATACGTACAGTCTCCATTATTTGGCAATAGGCTTTAGGGCTCCAAGAGCCACATGCTAAGCTATTATGTGTATCTATAGAGAAGCAGCAGAGTGATTTTATCAGTATAATCCTTCAGTTTAGCTAAATAGCCTGACTAGGAGGGAAGTCATACTACTGCTGTAACATGACAATACCGATTTGGGGACCAAGGCTAGTACCAGCACAAAGTGCTGAGCTGAACATTTTGGTCTTATGGGCTCACACCAGTTACTCCAAAGTTTTCAGGACCAGACTCTATGTAACAAATTACAAATATGCCATTTGTTTCCTGCAGTCTGCTCCAACAGAAATGCTTTCTGCACCTGGTATCCTTTTTAGTCACAATGTGTGAAAACATCCTTCTTCATGAAAAATTTAGTAACTCTAAAAGCATCCATATCCACTCACGGATTTCATGTATTAGACAAATATAATGATTTCTGGGTAGAAAGAAGAATCATTGAACCACACTGGGAAACATGATGAAGACGTATGTTTCTGAGCTGGGCAGACCGTCTCTGATCAAAACACAACGTAACTATGGGGAAACTACATATATATATAGATAATAGGAAATTCAGGTAACGGATAGCTCTGAAAATCACTCATATAAATCAGGAGTTCTTTAACAGCTGTCTGTGGCTTTTAAAGACACCCATAAAATCATGTTATTTACCATGTTGAACCAGAGCAGTAGACTTTCCAGGCTGATATCAAGATGTCAACAGATATTGGCATCAATGAATCAATATTAAATTTCCACTATACACAACTAAGATGTGATTTCCTAAAGTTACTAATCGTGAGATTCATCTTGCCACACTTCACTGATATAGAATCAATGTCTAGTCTAAGCTTCCACTATGGTTAGGAGTGAGATAAGTACCTCCAGAGGATGATCATCCCACTCCCCTTACACAGGTATTTAAAATAGAATTCTATATATCACATTGACTTTATGCAGGTCTCCTGCTATCTAGTTACTTAAACAATTTCAAGAATCTTTTTCTTAGGTGGTAAAGATAAAATTATTGAGGACCATGTTCAGATATTAGTGAATTTATCTTCTTTTGCCTGATGGCTGAAAATTTCTACCTAATCACTTTGTGGTACAATTACATGTATTTTTGTTATACATGTATGTTTCACATTTTATATGCAATTTATCCAACTTACTTCCTTAGAATCCAAGTGCTTAGTAAAATAAATTAAATTTCCATTGTGATCGTCTGGACCGTCAGATCACTCCCTGGTTTTCAGCTTTTTAGGTACTCACCCTTCTGAGCTGCTTGATGTTTTTATTTCCTCGACTTCACTTACAGTTGGAAACCATTATCAAACAGATACGTCTATATACTTTAAAAGCAATCAGACTATGGTTCAGTATAATGTTCTATGGTTACTCGTTGCATTATCAATCTGCCTAAAAATACTACCCTCATTCCTCATGAATATCATCATAGCTTGTTGCATTATACTAGGAGAGCTCATTTGCCTTCATACGTTACAGATGAAAGGATACTACCCAATTTAGCTGGGTCCTTATCCAATGATGGCCTTGGAGATCAATAGCAAAGCTTCAGAATTGCGTTAAATGGGAATTAGGATAGAACGCATCTTGCAGAGTATAGGAGATACATACTCTGGGGAATTCATGATACTCAGTAGGTTAATGATGCATTGTGTCAACATTTGCTTTCTTTTATGAATTTTACACTGATTTTTTTCAGATTACTTTTTTAACATTTCTTCCCACACTAGGAAAAAAGGAGAAACATGAACGTTCAACTGACCTTCACTATTCCATTCATTATTTTATATATCTCTATCCTAATATTTCTTGCTTAGCTTAATCCTGTGTTTATATATTTTTTCTTCAGTTGAGGGTTTCTCCATGCTATTTGTTTTCCCTTTTCTAGTCACCCACTATTTTTAAATGCTGTGGTCTACCTGTAAGTCTATCTGTAGATACTTTTCTTAATGCAGTTTAGTATCCTGTCTGTATTGATATTTTGCATAAAGCAGACATTACATTGAATTCTTCTCGCTGACATCCATTTCTCTTTCTGAATGATCATATCAACACAGAGGTTCCACAGGTCTTCAGCTCCTCCTTTTAACATGCAGTACTTTCACCTTACCTACTTTTCATTTCACCTGCCATCATGTGGCCTAATTTCTCAGCTACAGATATAGCATGTTTATTCATTATGGTAGTATAGATACGCTTGTATTTTAGGCTACATATGATAGGCATTTTGCACTTTATAATCTTTCGTAGCCTTAGTGACAAACATTTAATGTAATGGGGGGAAAAAAAAAGGCAGGCTTGCAGGTAAGACACTCATTGAGACTCAAGAGTTGACATCATTTTTTTAACTCGGCAATAAACCTTCTTTCAGCAATTTCATTAAGCACCTATATAGTATAAAACAAAATTACATCCGTCAGTGCTGTAAGACAAGAACAGAAACAAGCAATGCATAATAAAAGCAATTATCCAGTGGGAATAGAGGTCACCAGTATTACCAGTCTTGAAGGCTATTCACACAGAGCTAATAGTCTGGGGAACTGTTGAGAGCTGAATCTCATTTCTTCAGTACTTATTAGTTTCTATTAACTGAAGAGGGGTCCACATTCCTGGAATTAAGAAGCTCTGGGAAAATATCCTAGATTAATTCATAGCTGGCACAAGTTCATGTATCTTGTATACGAAGAGGTCCTCTCAATGGTGAGCTTCCACCACTGCAACATCTATCACCTGCTGAAACAACTATGACACTTCTATCTTGCTAAAAGTTCTCTGAGAAGTGGGTGGAGAGAAAGCTAAGCCATACAGGCGAAGTACCATATAAGGCAGAATAGCAGAAAACATCAGAAATGCTTTGCCTGATCATGAAAAAAGTACATACATTCTGTTTTAGCATTGGCTGTGTGCTGAAATGCCTGCACCCCTGCAGCAAACAGTGCAGCCATTTTATGCCAGTGCAGCGGGTGGTTGCCGTGGTTTAACCCCAGCTGGCAACTAAGCCCCACACAGCCGCTCGCTCATTCCTGCACAGTGGGATGGAGGAGAGAATCAGAAGGGTGAAAGTGAGAAAACTCGTGGGTTGAGATAAAGACAGTTTAATAGGTAAAGCAAAAGCCACGCACACAAGCAAAGCAAGACAAGGAATTCATTCACTGCTTCCCGTCGGCAGGCAGGTGTTCAGCCATCTCCAGGAAAGCAGGGCTCCATCATGTGTAATGGTTACTTGGGAAGACAAACACCATCACTCCAAAGGTCTCCCCCTTCCTTCTTCCCCCAGCTTTATAGGCTGAGCATGACGTCATATGGTATGGAATATCCCTTTGGTCAGTTGGGGTCAGCTGTCCCAGCTGCGTCCCCTCCCAACTTCTTGTGCACCCCCAGCCTGCTCACCGGTGGGGTGGGGTGAGAAGCAGAAAAGGCCTTGACTCTGTGTAAGCACTGCTCAGCAATAACAAAAACATCCCTGTATTATCAACACTGTTTTCATAACAAATTCATAACATAGCCTCATACTAGCTTCTGTGAAGAAAATTAACTCTCTCCCAGCCAAAACCAGCACAGTACTGCTCAAATAACCCCAGTTTCCCAGAGCACCCAGAGAGTGGGACGCTACTTTCCAGAAGCAGCCCTCAGTGGTTAACTTCTCCAAGGCCCAGTGCTGTCCCAGCCAGTAAATCATGCTCAAAATATTGAGCAAGCCATGATGAAAGTATATTTTTACTTAATAATTTTGTAATATGTATATGCCTAAAACTGTAGATGTGTTTACAGTGAAAATTAAAACACATTAAATTGACAGTGTCTCCTACAGCATTCTTTCTTCTACCCAAACAGAGAACCATCTGCCTCTGCAGGCAGATTTCATATTTTCAGGGAGAAGGTGTGATTTTGCTGGCTTTACCTGGGCACTGTGTGGCCTCTCCTGCAGGTCAGCGAGTTCAATGTGCATTTTGGAAATGCAAGAGGTTCCCAAAACTTTACAGCTGCTTTACTATAACTGAACATGCCTATACCTCTGAGATCTAACTGCTTAGATATTTGGTGAAAGAAAACGCAGAAGAAAATTATTTGCAAGAGCACTATAAATTCCTAGGAAATATTGAAACAACCAAAATAAGTCCTTCTTGCACTTCATAAATAGCTTGGGGTGGATGAGTGCAATCTGACTTACAGGTGAGAGGCATTTCCAATTAGAGAAAAAATCCCATTTAAGAGCTACTAATGTAATTTAGCAGGCTAATTAATACTTTGATCATACCTTGACGAATCTTCTACAGAGAGCAAAAACCAGCATCTTTAAGCAATCTGCTGAAAGTGGATCCACGTCTGCTCTCATGCATCCTACTTGGCACGGCAGTGCAGCAGGGGACAGACCTGCTATGGGAGGGCAGGAAAGGGAGTGAGGGGGAAGGAGGAGGAGGAGGAAGAAAAGTGAAGACAAAGGTCTTTGTTCCTGCTGGACATGCAGCCAGGCACTTATCCATATACGCTGTGAGCTGCTGTGGTGTGATCTTCTAATATTTGTGTTTTTTTAAATAAACCATTAAGTTTAGCAGTGTTTGTTTCTTATACCTCCGTGTGTTCTCAGAAATGATCTGTGTAATGGCCAATGCAGTTACCATACACAATTTCTGCAGAGTTTTCTTGATAAACACTTCAGGGTCTTGAATTTTCAAAATAAGAAGAGTATTTAAGGAGAGTGTTTTTACACTCTTTCCTACTCTCAGTTGTTAATGAACCTTGTTTCAGGATTTGTCTCTTATTTTGCACAAATCAATGGTACGCAGATCATAACTCTCCATTGGTCCTAAGAAGAGGCACTTAGCTGAGCCCATCAACCACAAGAATGGTAATGCACTAGGGATTTGTATGCATGAGTTATTTCTCATTTGTCTTCCCTTGCAGGCCTCCCAGCACTGAGAACAGCTGTGCACTGAGCTGCAGAGATCAAGAAAGCTACTATATTTATGACAGTGCTCTTCTTTTCTCTGTTGCCAAAAGAGTGGTCAGATGTAGCATAGCAATTTCTACTGCTGAATTCCATTATCGCAATATTTTTATATTTTCAGCCACATTCTGAAAACAAATTCATCTGCCCAATGCCATTATCTGTTGAGGAAGTATAACAACATTTTAATACTGATTTTAAATTCACTATATTTGAATTAGCTGTTTATATCTCACAGTGGCATAATTTAACTCACATTCAGCTTTCAGCAACCATTGGAACATTTACCCACAAGTTCTTACCCACAGGGCTAGAAGCCAGCTTACAAAGTTTTTCAAGTTTCTAGCCAAGGACATGATAAACATTTCTTTATGATAACATAACGAGGCCAGCACTCCTCCGTCATCCTATATAGCGTCAGGGAGGCCCAACTATCCACAGTATTTAACACATCTCTTGTTACACCTTGCCACAGATTGTGAAGCATTTCCTGGTAGTCTGCAAAGTTGGTTTTTCATAGTCGTCAGTGACATTTCATACCATTTAAGACAAAAAAGGTCCTGTGATCATCTAATTAGACTTTCAGCAATATAAAAGCCTTGTGATTTACCAAGATCTAATTGCTTATTTAATTCCAGTAGCTGGAGTTGTACTAAAACTTATCCTTTAGAGAAACATCCTGTCTTGGTATAAAGATCTCCAGTTCTGATGTATTTATATTCTTTGATTGGTTCCAATAGCTAATTATCCTTATCTTCCCAGTGGCTCATTCACTGTACTGTCCTAGATCAGGGTCCATCATCTATGGACAAACTCACTATATCTCTAAATCTAAAATCTGTGGCTGCAAATAAAGATGCTGTCACTAGTATAGAGGTAATCAAAGACACCAAAAGAAGTTTTATTGACACTTTGAATATTAAGTAGATGGTTGTTCTGGCATTTGAAATACATTACTGGCATTCCAGAAATCTCTAATTAGCCTCATCTTAGCTGTATTCAGTCTCCACTTAAAACCTAAAAAGTCAAGGGCACATAAGCATAGAAATAATCCAGTAACATATAGTTAAAATTACAAACCGATATTCCAGATATGCAGGACATTAAGATATAAGAAATTGAAAGTCTTTGTTGTTTGTGAAGCATTTAAACACTATAGATGAAAGATAAACAAATATAAATGTGAATGTAAAAAAAAGTTTAAAAAAAACCCCAACTTTTTCTTCTCTCTCCCACGCTACCAAAATCACAACTGAAGCATAGTTCAGGGTGTTTTCAATTGAACGTACTAGGGAAGTTTGCTAGAAGTTTTGGCACAAAGTCTTTGAAGTATCTGGAGCAACTAGAAAACATTTCACACATTGCTAGAACAAAATAAGTAATGAAGAATAGTAAAACATTTCAAAAGTCTGACGTGAAAATGTTTACGGAATAAGACAAATAAGAGCTGTAGGTCATTAGATGCAATTTAGAAAGATGCAGAAGACAAATTCATACATGAAATATAGCAGACTGAGAGGCTGGAATAGTTGAACAAATATGTATGTTATTCAATATATAAAATGGTAAAAGAACACAGGAATACTTATTAGTCATTAAGGTCAATGCTAACAGTAAAGCATAAAGAATAGTTAGATTATTTAACTGGAAGGTTTGTAGTAGATCGTAGACTATGTCGGGATACAGGCTTACGTTCCTTGCAGTTGCCTCAGTTTCTCTAGACTAGCACGTATGGTTTCCTAACAGTAGGAAAAGTTGAGGATGATGGCATAGTCAGGGCAAAATGTTACTGGTCACTGACAATTCATAGCTGTTTGAGAACAAACCCCTGACAGCAAAGGTTGTTAGCGCTGGAGGCAGTGGAGCATCCTGATGTAGCGCACTGACTGTTCCGTTGTCACCCGGGAGATAGAAGGAGAAAGGGAAGGAGTTGAAGAAGGCATGGATGAGGCAGCCAGGTACAGATCATGGACTTTAAATGATACCTGGGGACTGGCTCCCTACCATTGCCCACTGCAACTGATCTTGCACTATGCCGAGCCTATGCTTGTAGATCCTAAAGGTATTTAGTCCTGGTAACTGCAGTTTCCACAACAAAGCCAAGCAGCTGCTGGTGGAGCTAAGCTGTCAATTTTACTGCTGAAAACTGGCTTCTAAAAGATTCAGAGGATATCCTTATCTGGAGGTGCTCCAGAGGGGTCACAGAGAGTAAGTGATGTGCTGTGATATTGGCATCCTCTCAAGGGTCCAGGAGAGTCTGAGGTACAGAAACAGCTGAGTAGCTGCCCAGCTGGGGAGGTGACTCAAGGAGACCAGGGAAGCAGCCACCTGTAGGCAGCAAGACCCTGGCTCAGGCAAATACTATGTAAAACAGCAAAAAGGGTAAAATTCCAGAAATACTACTGCATCCAGCTAAAAGGGACTGGGGAATAGAATCTAGAATTATACTTTTTCCTCTCTGTCAAAAATATGTAGGGGCTGTACACAGGCTTCTCTATCATGATCTGGTGGCCTGCATTCAAACACAAAAGATTACATAAGTTATTTAGTCCCTCTGAATAAGGGCAATTCTTTGTAGCTGCTCTGTGCCTTTGCTCTCAATGAGTCATTTTTAGGAGGGCGGATAATGCACATTGTTTGACAACAAGCTTCTGAATACAGCGGTTCTTTCATGTCAACTATATCCTGTTTAGATCAGTAGATTAGACTAACCCATGACTGTCATTTAGTAACAGTAAAGGTTTTTCAGTGAGTTAAAAAGAAAAGGGGACATCTTTTACTCATAGATTCTAAAAGGGAGTCCTAGAATTGGCATTATTTCTTAAAAATCTAGATATTGAAAATCTGTAAACATTTTTGAAAAAAAAAAATTAGTTTGTATTTTAAAACTGAATGACTAAATACAGCACATACTTCAAAAGGCTTTTTTGTAACTCCCTAGAAACAGCATGTTACAAACAAAAGCAAAGAACCCTCAGGTATCTCAACTTACTCTTCTACAAATGAGAAAAACAATTTCAGAAAGGCATGGATTTACATAAAATAAATAAAATAAAATGTCTGCCTTTACCTTTTCAGGCCATCCTGTCATTATCTATGCAGCAATCAGAAGCTGCAGCATCCACTGGGGTTTCACAGCTATGAAAGCTCAGAGTACAATGATCCTTCCCTCTGCTTGTCCTTACTCTTCGTTACCTAACAAAACTGGTTATTTCATCCTCAATATGACCCTTTGAAAATTGTCTTTGTTAGTTGTGGCCCTCTTTGTTAGCTATGACCCTCTTATCTATCTCGGACAAACTCACTGCTTTTAGATCTGTCCCTCTATGAATTACTTTTTAATTTACCTTTCTCAAGTTGATTTTCTTTCTGCCTGAGTTATTCTGTATCTTTCTTCTGTTTCTTTTTTTCTAGCTGTAAGATTTAATATTTGTCTGATTCACTATTCTGTTTTCACTTATCATTATTCTTTCTGATTGTCATTATTTTGTCAGTTTTCTTTTTCATTTGGCAATTTATTTTATTTTTCATTCAGCAATTTATTTCATCCCCCAGCCTGCCCAGAGCAACATCTTTTTGATTCATTTGTTTCCCATTTGTTTTTAATCTTTTCTTCTCTTTCCTCTCCATGACTCAGCCTGTGTTTCCCACACTTTGTGCTTTTATTGTATTTGTAGCTATTTTTTGCTTGTTCAAAAGTTCTACTGGAACTTTCAATGGGTGTGAATACAGAGAGGCAGCTTCTATGCTGAATGGGATGATGTCAGCAATGCAGCTCCTGAAAGCACATTTCATTCCACTGACTTGTTAACAATTAGGAATCACAAAACAAATTGGTCTGCTATATCTGTAAGATATAGCTCTTGAATTTGTCTCCTGCAATTTGTTTCAACTTTATTCCACTCAGATCTTGCAATTATATGACAGATTGGTATAGCTGTTCAAAACAAACACATTGCATGATCCTGCAAGAAACAATTTAATGGCAGCCAGCGATCATGAAATCACCACTTTAAATTAATTAGTAAGTCAACATCATTGCAGTTTGCAAAGCAACCCTTTTTACTTTCAGCTTTGCAAATATCTTTCATACTTGCAGCAATGCGGGTTAATTTCAAAGTACCGTGTCAGCATTGCAAGAGTAACTACTGTGTGAATTTAGCGTAATACTGCTTTAATCTCAAGCACCAGAAAACCGACAAAATTAATTCTCCATTACCTCTCTCTATTGCAAGTATCATTTAATAAAGGATAGATGTCCTCTTTTCCTGTTCTACTCAACCTCTTTGATCTTAGTAGGGTTTCTTCCAGCTCTAACAATCACATCCTATAGCACGCCTTCCCAGTCGGTTCAGTTTTCTGAATATCACCAAGATATATGACACTAGATATGAGAGAGATATGTGAGAGAGATATATGTTTCATGGCAATTCAAGATTGAATACTTGAGCCTTGGTAGGAAATGAAAAAAATATTCTGTCCCAGAATTTCAAGAAAGGATCACAGCCATTGGTGTGATTTATAAGATAATTGAATGGTGCTTTCCAATACAATTTCTCATGTAACACTTTTACTATAGTTTATTCATAGATTATTTCCTTTGGTGACAGTATTAGATCTTGTAGTCTGATTTCCATTATAGCACAGGCTATTAAACTTTACATAAATACTTCTGTAGAGGCCAGTAACTCCTAAAGAAAATTTCTACCATGTCTTCCAAGAGATATCCACCACTGATTTTATAACATTTACAGAGGAAACCCCAACCTCTTTTGACAATTGTTCTTGTTGTTTATCAGCCTTGCTGTTAAAAAAGTAACAAAATAAAAATGTGCCCAATTTGTACTTTGAATATTTTTGGCTTTAATAACCAAGCAGATTATTGTTTTGCTTGGTTCCACTGAGAAGCCTTTATTGTTTAGTACTGTTTTCCTTTAAAAGTGCTTATACACTCTTATAAGGCCACCTTCTGTTTGATAAGTTAAAGTCCAACTTTTTCAGCATCTCAGGGTGTATTTTAGTGGATGGGCTATTTCTGATGAACAGCATTTAATTTAGCACTGCCCACATGTTAACCATCATGTTGCAAAACTCTGCCAGATGTTGTGTGTCTTCATTCAGTGGTCAACTCACTGGTTTAATACATTAGGACTTCTGGACATATACTTCATGTTCTTTGTGTTGCTGTAAGGTAAGCCAATCTCTTATTGTATCCAGGCACACACAGAGGTGTCGCAGTGGTGAGTATGTTCCTGAGGAGTGTGAGAGTAGCAAACCAAAGGAAAATATCTGGCCTTTGTCCTATATAGGTCAGGAATACACACACACACACACATATATATATAAAGAACTCATTTGAGGGCACCAGTATAAAATCTTGTTTGAGAGATTATATAAATATATATAAATCTCTTTTGAAGGCACCAAAAATCTTGATTGACCGAACTACACTATTGAAGGAGAAGTGTTCAGGGGCACTGATGCACTGACTATGCAACAAAGATGTCTGCTACAGTAAAATATTTTCTTCAGCCTCAGAGCCATTTTTGTGATTCTTCTCTGTGGCTCCCTGTTCATTCAACTATCTTTTTAAAAGTGTTGATAGGACAAGTGCATACACTAGGAATTTTGTGTAGACATGTAAAATCATGTCCATATTCCTCAGTTATAGTTCTGTTTTTTATGTACTATAAACCTTTTGCTATAGCAAATCATACAGGGAGACCCGCTGCCTCTCTACTAAAACCTCTCATTGTTTTCCAGGGCACAGACTCTCTCCTGTTAAGTAAGACCTACAGTCTTATTCCTCATCATGTGTCTTTCTAGCAGTTTGTGTTAAAGTACAGTGTGTTTCACTGTACTTTTCACTCAACTTTCTGCCTTTCTACACAAATGTTCACACCACTGATTTTATTTTTTACTTATTTCTGCTAATCAATTGAAAATGATGAAGAACACAGAGCTGATGAAAATGAAGCTGATTAAGAACTAGGACTAATCACTAGAGAACCTTCCTAAAAATGTCATCATCAGTAATAACTCCCTGCTGAAAAGTACTCTTCAAGTCCTGTGAGCCAGTTCTTAATGCATTTAAGATGTACTTTATTGATACTGCATAGTCCTAATATTTTTATCAGCATGTCATTTATAGCAAATCAAATGCTTTACAGAAGCCCATTATGTACTTACTTTTATCAACTACAGTTGTAAGAAGGAAATCAAATATATTTGACAAAGCCTATTTTTCATAAAATCATGTTTACCAAGCTTAATTATAAATCTTTCTCTTTTAATTTTTCATCAGCTGACTCTTTATCATTTTTCCACTATTTTGCCAAGAACTGATGTTATCTAGCAAGCCTCCTGTTACCTTCTCTTCCCCCTTGAACATTTTGAATACTCATAAAATACTAGTATGTTTTTGATCTTCAGAATCATCCACACGCAAAGATTTATTCAAACCTGACATTTGCAGGAGACAATGCTAGAAGTCATTGTTTTTAGGAATCCTGGGTATAAGCTATCTAGGTTTGCCAATGTGAAATATTCTTTTGCTAATAAATATCATTTAACATCTACACTGGCTACCAATGGTGTGATTCATCTCACCTAAATTAATCTAAAATTAGCTAGGATTCCCACAATAGAGAAAGAAAGGTAAGATCCTCTACAGAGCCATTTGATTCCAATTACCCTGAAGAGGATCAAACAAATTTAAACATGTATCAGTAACATTGCTGTAAATACACAGATATTAATAACACTAGGTTAAAAAGCATTGCATACATACAGACTTATATTCCTGTATACAGTTCTGTGTAAAGGGAATTTTCAGGGACTCTCAAACAGGAATGTGTATGTGACTAAGCAAATACCATTTATGCTGTTAAGGACTATTGTCTTGATGCCTGCTAAAGAAAAACAGGCACCTTCTGTGGGAATTGTAAGGGGGTCACATAACTTCAAACATGCACAGGACCTATGGAAGCTGCCCCTAACTAACTGCGCAGGTGGAGCTGTGGGTAGGCTGTGCCTGCCTGCACCGCAGCGAGCGCCGCAGCTCTGCACCCTCCCTTGCTGCAGACCTGGGGATGCCAACTGAGCGCCGCGGTAGGCTGTACCGCTACAAACGCAGGGATCGCTTTATTACCATTAAAGGGCAACATAACATGCATATATTGCTTGGTTCCCCACCTGAGGTCTGGTGGTAATTTGGCTGCTATGCTTGGTGGAGAATGTGGGCAGCATAGTCAATTAAGCTTTTCCTGAAACTCTGAGGGAAGGGAAACAGATATTCTTTGTCTCATTCTGACTGGCACCCAGGCCCAAACATCCAAACAAGGTCTGTAGTGGGAGATTGCTGAATACGCAATGGAACGGTAACCTGTCCAGTAATAGAAAGAGGGGAGTAGAAGCAACAAATTGAAAAGACCTTTGTCTTGTCATCTCTCGAAGGGAAAAAATCCTTGCCGATTAGAATCATGATTCAGTGGGGTCCTAATCTGCAGACAGAGGATGCTTTCCATGGGCGGTTAGGAAATGCAAAACATATTTTTGAAGGCATGGATATTAATGAGAACCAAGTTAAGGGTATCCAAATTGCTTATTGGATGAGAAGTTCGCCCAGGCATTGGAGTGTTTGGGAAGCAAGGTGAAAACAGGATCCAAGCCCAAGCGTATTTGGGAATGTGATGTGATCACAAAAGGATTAAGGACAGCAATTATGTTATGGGATTTCCAGGAAAATGACCCCAGTATGGAACAGGGTGGACACTTCCCAGAAGAGGGAGTGAGTTAAGCCAAAAATTAAGTGAGGCACAGGCTGCTGTTTGGATTATACTACAAAATAAAAGGAGGCATCAAAAAGATTTCATCTAAAAATCAACTGAAAAATAAATTAGCTGTAACAGCAGACATGGCGCAAATCTTAGTTAAAGTGGAATTAGATGCCACTGAGCTTAGAGCAATAGCAAAGGAATTAGGGACTTCAGTAGCAAAACTAGTGTGGTTGTTATATGTACCCACACCAGTGATTACTGACTATCTGTGTCTCGCCTTTCACATTCAAAATGAATTAGACTTTGTATGATACCTTTGTTAACATTAACAGTCCAGTTAGCCCACTGTTTTTAACTTTTAAACACTTCAGGATATTTCCACAGGTACCTTGGTTGGAAGTCACCTAAACAAAATGATACCAGTGTGATATAATTCCAGTGTTGTAGATGTGAAACTTCATTCTTCAAATTCTAAACCACACAATTTATAATTTGAACTTTTTCCAGATTTCAGCTAAGATTGCCATTCAACAAGCAAGTCTGCTTACAGCTAGCTTTGCTGTGCTGGTTTTAGTTCTCTTCAGATCAAAATCTCAGGAAGCATATACCAGCAAAACCACAGTGGTTACTCACAGGGCCATGAGTACAGTAGACAGTTCCTCATCCCAATTTTTATCGCTAGCGTTTACTAATTTTCTAAGTTTCCTTGCTCGTTCTGCAGGAATATTCCACTTGTCCAGAACTTTGGGATTGTCCTGCCATGTGGGATTTTTTATTGATTCGTAAGATTGTGCACAACTCTTTCATTATTTGCTCTTGACATGGCTTCCTTGGGAATTCTCCATTGATAAAATCCCACATAATTTCATTGCAGCTAACTGTGTGATAGCTCTTTTCACAGGAATGGCTTCCATCCACTTTGTAAATAGGCAAAAAATAACTATACAGTGCTGTTTTCTCCAAGTGGTGATCCAAAGGGGTCCTCTGGAGTCAGCCTGTACCCTGGCCCAAAAACCTCCTACACACTGCAGCTGGATTTGTTTTTGAGGTATTAGAGCATTTACAATTGCTCCTGCTATCCAGCTGTGCACCTGTTGCTCTGCCTCAGCCACCATCACACAGTATTGACTCCATCTAATGTTTAGCTTTGCCAGAACAAGCTTACTCATTAACAGGTCATGATTGCTTTATACCAGTGCTGGACCTACCCATGCTCACAGGCCATCTCCATCTGCTCATACTGTTTCCTTTTATTGGGCAAATACCAACTACTGTTTTAGAAAGGAATTGAAGTCCCCAGAAGCCCAACTTTCCAAAAGCACTATGGAAAGTCAGAAGGTCTTTCAAATCTGGAGTAGAGAGTTACATATGGTTCAAATTAACTCAAGTAACTATTCCATTAAATTTCCTAATTATTCAACTAGAATATATGCTGAGCAAAGCCTGTTTAAGCAGTGGATTGAGAAATATTTGAAAGTGCAAGGGAGAGGTAGCATTTTAAGTACTTTATTAGGAAATTTAGGTGTAGTGACTGGAACACTGAATACTGTAGACCTTGAATCCATTTGGGATAAATTATCACTGATGGGCAATGATGTGATTAAAGCCTTCCTACAGAGAAATGAAAGACATAGGTTTCAGTATATAGCCAAGGAGAATTATTGCACCTTGAAAAAGCTGTGTTCTCATTAGTTTTAAATACTATACAAAAAGCAGATGAATCTGATTGCAATATTACCAGGTTGATGTAGTTTGCTGATATTAAAATGCATTATTACAAGGATAAATAGAAGCAAAGATGACCTAATTAAGTATAGAAAGGTCCACCGTCCTAAACTGTATGTTAGAAGACTGTAAACCACTAAGTGCAGCTTTACAACACTGTGATCTGTGTGGAGCTGTATTGCAGATTCATGAAAAGACAACACATAAACTGATGACCCTTGGACTGGTAAAATCCATCTCTGGTGTACACCAGGCATTCCACAAGAAGGAGATGACTGGGTAGTTTCAGAAAGGTATTATGATGGCATTCTTGCTGCAGAGAAATGGAAGCAAATACTCACCACAAAGAATTCTTCTGATCCAAAAGTCAACTGGTAGGGCCCCAAAAAAGCACGTATCGTGGTGTCTTCAGAGTAAGACCATAATTTAAAATTGAAACCCACACTTTAGAAGGGTATTGTGGTCAGTACTTACCAGGTTTTAGGTGTACAACAAAACATCATTCTCCAATCAGAATGACTGAAAATAACATATAACACACACACACACACACAGAGTGGATGACAGCTCCTACTGTAACAGCAACAACAGGAGCTGAATGGAAGAAGTTGTGGAATAAAGCTTTGTATTGTGAATCCATGGTAAACCAATCAGCAGCACTCTCAACAAACCAAGAAGAAAACTGAATATAATCAGCAAGAAATTACAATATGGGCATCAGAGATTAAGGCAGTATTTAGTAAGTCTCGGTGGGACAGGCTGTTCTACATCATCTAGACTGTTACGTGTACTATTTCATCCACTATTGAACTATTAGCAATGCAGGTTACAGTATTATGTACTATAGTGGCAATTTGTTAAATATGTTATCTCAAGGTTATTTTCAACAAGGCACTGAAAAATCAATACTTTATGAGGCAAACCCAGAATGTTTCCTCAAGAGGCTGGTGATTATGTGCAGACTAGGGAGTGAACAGTTTGACCAATTGCACTCTTAAGGAAATTGTGATTTGAACAGGTCACCGTAAAGGAGAGAATTATTGTAGCCTGAAGAGAAGCAAACAAATTTGAGCTCATACCAGTAACATTGCTGTAAGTACACATATATTAATAACACATAGGTGACAAAGCATTACATACATGAATACCTATATTCTTGAAAAAAGTGCTATGTAAAGGGAATTTTCAGGAATCCTAAACCAAGAATGCATATGTGACTGAAGGTATTGCAAAATGCTGAGGCTGCCTTGAAGCCACACCTGGAAAACACTATCAGAATACGGTATCTTAAGGAATGATAAGCTCTGCCTGAACAGGCAATGGTTATACTGCCAAAGACTATTATCTTGACAGCCGCTAAAAAAAAGGGCACCTTCTGTGCGAGACCAAATCATTCATGGTATTGGGGGGATCATGTAATTTAACCACAAACAGAATCTGTTGAAGCTGCCCCTAACTAACTGCGCAGGTGGAGCTGTGGGTAGGCTGTGCCTGCCTGCACCGCAGCGAGCGCCGCAGCTCTGCACCCTCCCTTGCTGCAGACCTGGGGGTGCCAACTGAGCGCCGCGGTAGGCTGTACCGCTACAAACGCAGGGACTGCTTTATTACCATTAAAGGGCAACAGAATGTGCACACCTGGCCTGCTTCCCCACCTGAGGCCCCGTGGTAAATTGAGTGCTATGGTCCCAGGTACAGAGGGTGGAATAAACTCCCCCCTGGAGTACCTGCCCTTGACTGGAGAGAAGGCACAGCCAGCTAGCATGGGCTGAGCACCTGGACACGAACTAGAGTTAGTGGGATTCCCTTCACTCCAGCAGACTGGAAAGTACTTTTTCCATCCTCATGTGTTATGACTAGATTCCTCTGCTTCTTTTCAAATGGAAGACAAAAACATTTATTGAATAAACGGCTTTTCCTCTTGCTCTTCAAAAATTTCCATCTCCTTATGGCAACAGATACCAGTTACATTTTATATTCTCCTTAATACCCTTGAGAAGGTATTATTTTTGTCCTCAGAACTTCCAATCTCATTTGTTCTGATATCTTTATTTCTACTTATTGACATTCCCTTTTTTCTAATTTGTAATTCATACTCACTAATATTGGCATTTTAGGTTTTTTCCTTCCTTTAATTTCTGTCTCAATTTTTCCTTTAATTTCTTCCTTCACTTACCACTGAACAAAAATAAACTGCCAAACAACGCTTACTTGACTTCTTACTTGACTGTGGACTCAAGCTGGTAATGAGTTTGTTCCACAAACGTAAGGGTTATATTTTGTCTTAACCTCAGAAATTTTCTCAACTTCAGAAATTAATTTGCTATTTGAAGCATATATATATATGTATATAAAAAGTGAATATATAATGCTGAATGGAACCGCCCATGATTTGTTCATGACGAGTATAGCAACACCACTGGTCCCAAGGTAACCATCAACTTCAAGTCCAGAGATCATTCATTTATCTTTAACTGCCACACTGGAGTTCAAAATAGACATGTGATTAAGAAATTAGGTAACTCATCCTGACTATATTGGATCAGACACTGGATTTCACTTACATCATAGTTAAAATTAGCTACTGTCTGTAAATAGACAGCTGGTAGGTAGGGGACCAGCTCTCTATTTCACCGCAGTCAAGTGAAGCTGTCTTAGAGGAACTGACTGCAAGATATCACGATTCCTGTGAGAGATCCACCAAACTGCTGGAAATCTCGCTCAGAGAAACAACGGCCTTTCTTGCAGGAGGAGGAAGAGCTGCCCAGAATACTACTATGGTTGGTGAAAACATGCTTCACACTTCTGAATGGCCTTGTCCCTTTGGATCTGAAGAGAACAGGAAAAAGACACAGAAGCATTTTGAGGCATAGCCTTCATTTCAAAGATGTTCCTTTGTGTTTCGTGGGAGGGATGTAAAAGGTAGTCAGCTCGGAGAGATGAAAGGCCTACAAATATAAATCCTGAAGTGCAGCAAGTCAGATATACTCAAGTGAGACAGAAATTACTAGCTAAATTATTTAACAGTATGAGTAATGTTTCGACTTTGTGCTGCCACATTTTATGGCATCTAAATCAATTTATTTCTCTAAATAGATCCTGGTGCTTTGCTGCAGTAACTGGAAACTACTTTCTCCTCTTCTACTCTATCAGTAAAAAATGAAATTAGCTTTATCACTTCATTATAAGTTTTAGCAAATTATGTAATTAAGGAAGAATAAATTATTTGAAACTATGAAAGGGCCAAAGCTATGTTCATCTCTCTGAGGCATTACAGAAACATTCTGTAACTTTAAAATAAGCCAGGTTATTCCTTTTTTCCTAGACTCTTAAATATGGCTTTCATCATTCACAGAATAATGAGATAATGAAATAATGAGTCAGCTGTAACTTTCATCACTGAAACCCAGTGTCCACAATGACTATGTTTTTCCAGTACACCTAGGAATGTGGGTTTTACATCAGAAAGATATATTGTCATTGTACATAAAATGGGCCTTTATTCTTCTTCCTACAGAAGTCTGTAGGACTCCTCCACATCAGTACCACAGAGGGCTTTAACAGAAGAGCTGTAGGGAGTCCTGCCAAAGCACTTTACAATAATCTCTGTCTCAAAACTCTCTCTTCTTTTCTGCCAGAGGCTATTTCCAGAGAAGAGTTGGCAGACTGCGGTATGTGCACATACTTCAACTCCTCCACAGCAAATCCTTAAACTATCAACAAAGATGGGCTTGAGCCACAACACCAGGCTGCTAAGGGAAGGAGCTAAAGAGCACTTACTTCTGCCAGCTCTGCAACAGGGTGGCAACTTTTGGCGGGGCTGAGTAAGCCAGCCAGCCGGTGTACGGTATCATCAACACCTCCCCAGCCAGATATTGCCCACGTCCCTGTCGAGGCTGTACATCACAGCATCGCAGTTACAGGAAAACTACTTGTAGGAGTATACAAGTCCCTGAAGTGGATGAAAAGGCATGCTGAACTACTGGGTCCAAAGGCAATTTGCCTTCGATTAGAAAAAGTGTGCCTAAGAGATCCTGCTGGAGGCTGTCAGAGGGAATTGGGAGCCCCTGAGTAATGCTGGCTGAGGGCCTCTGTGGCTTCACATAGCCAATTTGCATACGTGATGAGCACGCTGCTGTCATATCATGTGAGTTAGCACAGGCTCACTGTGCACATGTGCACACCTTTGCAGAGCAGCTGTACAGCACGTGTGCAACAGCTGACATTCATGCATCAACTGTCAAGGCTTCCAGACATCTGGAAAAGCAACTGACATGAAAAATAAAGGAAAAGCCATCTTCCAGCTATTTTTAGGGGACGTGGTCCAGAGTCTGAAAGGATTCTCAAGGCCCTTCAGGGACTTGGGCCATGGGACTTAACGACGCAGCTATGAAAATCATCCTTCTAGTAACCCAAGAGTGAAGAGGTCAATAATCTGATCCACATGCACTGATTCATGTGTAGCTGGGACAGGAAAGATGCAGAGAGACCTCTTTTTGACAGCCCTCCCGTTACTGGTATCTTGGTACAGTTGATAAAGCATCACATCTAAAAGTGCAATGGCAACGAATAAAGTGTTGAGAAGGGAGGAATCATGCGCATGTGCTCCTTGGGAGGCACGACTGCTAACTTCTGCTTGATGCTCTGGTGATGTGAAGAATACAGCCTGTGCATGAACAGCTCTGTTGGTATGTGTTGCAGGTGTCTGCAAATACGAGATGGCATTTACTCCACAATCATACCTGAAACATGCATCCCTCAGGTCTTCCCAAAAGTAAACCAGGACTGCATCAGTGGACAAGGGAAAAGCAATGGATGTCATCTACTTGGATTTCTGTAAAGTGTTCGACACAGTCCCCCACAACATGCTTCTCTCTAAATTGGAGAGATATGGGTTTGATGGGTGGACTGTTCGATGGGTAAGGAATTGGCTGGATGGTCGCATCCAGAGCGTCGTGATTAATGGTTTGATGTCCACATGGAGACCAGTGACAAGTGGGGTCCCTCAGGGGTCCATACTGGGACCGGTGCTATTTAACATCTTCATCAATGACATAGACAGTGGGATCGAGTGCATCCTCAGCAAGTTTGCAGATGACACCAAGCTGAGTGGTGCCGTTGACACGCCAGGAGGACGAGATGTCATCCAAAGGGACCTGGACAAGCTGGAGAGGTGGGCCCGTGTGAACCTCATGAGGTTCAACAAGGCCAAGTGCAAGGTCCTGCACGTGGGACGGGGCAACCCCCAATATCAATACAGGCTGGGGGATAAAGGGATTGAGAGCAGCCCTGCAGAGAAGGACTTGGGGGTACTGGTGGATGAAAAGCTGGACATGAGCCAGAAATGTGCGCTTGCAGCCCAGAAGGCCAGCCGTATCCTGGGCTGCATCAAAAGCAGCGTGGCCAGCAGGTCGAGGGAGGTGATTCTGCCCCTCTGCTCTGCTCTGGTGAGACCTCACCTGGAGCACTGTGTCCAGCTCTGGAGCCCTCAGCACAAGAAGGACATGGACCTGCTGGAGCGGGTCCAGAGGAGGGCCACCAAAATGATCCCAGGGCTGGAGCACCTCTCCTACGAGGAAAGGCTGAGAGAGTTGGGGTTGTTCAGCCTGGAGAAGAGAAGGCTGCGAGGAGACCTTATTGTGGCCTTTCAGTACTTAAAGGGGGCCTACAGGAAGGATGGGGACAATCTTTTTAGCAAGGCCTGTTGTGACAGGACAAGGAATAGTGGATTTAAACTAAAGAAGAATAGATTTAGAATAGACATTAGAAAGAAATTTTTTACAATGAGGGTGGTGAAGCACTGGAACAGGTTGCCCAGAGAGGTGGTGGAGGCCCCATCCCTGGCAACATTCAAGGCCAGGTTGGACGGGACTCTGAGCAACCTGATGTGGTTAAAGCTGACCATGCTCACTGCAGGGGGGTTGGGCTAGATGACCTCTAAAGGTCCCTTCCAACCCAAAGCATTCTATGATTCTATGATTATTATGGAGTCATGTTATGGCCAAAATGCACATGCAGATTCACTTACTTTAACCAGTATGTGTCCTCATCAACACAGAGAAACCAGCATGGCACTAGAATCAGGAATGTTTTTCTCCTAGATCAGCAAAGACTTTTACATGTTTGCTTAAGCAATTTAATAATCTTGTATATACAGAGCAGTATTTATTCAATTGGCAAGACCATTTTAGACACACTATGTGTAAATACACATTTTCACTTGAAGAAGAATGAAACACTGTAATAGAGGGTATAAAATACCACAAGTTCTAACAGAACTTACATGTCAGCAGTGTAAGTCAAGAAATGTGACTAGTCAGCTTTTAGCAGTTTCCCAGAAACAGAAAAAAAAAAAAAAAAAGAATGGAAATCCACGGAACAGCTTGAATGCAGCTAAATTTATTTTAGAATAGGACCCTCATGCAAGACTGAACTCAGATTGTGTTAATGTTACTGGCATTTGACAGAAGATTACAGATTGTTCACATGGAAAATTATGGTAATAAAAGGTAAGCTGTGATTCTAAAGTGCTACAATGACATTAATACAAATTCATATGTGGACACTTTCATCTAATTATAAGAGGGCTTTTTTTCCAGTTTTGGCATTAGTTCCTTCATAACTGATTTCAGCTAGACCAGAAAAAGCCACTCTCATACTGGAATATGCATCTACATAGACAGTTATATTAGTACAGTTATGTTAGCTTAATTATACCTCTATAATTTCCGGAGAAAATTTTTAGGATGGAAAGCAGCTGTGGTTGTTGTTATTAACTTTAATTTTTATGATTTAATTGTCACTACAGAATTAGTATATTAGATGACATCCACCTACCTTTGCATTTGACTAACCTGTGAGTTTATATATCGCACTTGCTTGTTTTTCTCAAATCTCAGTTCAAATCCAAGTAATAGTTTCTCAGTTTCAAAAGACACAGTTTTTAATATCTCTAAGAAATTAATATAATGAATTGAATTTTTAATAATTTCCTCTAATGAACTATTGTATAGATATGAAGTTTACTCTTTTTCCTAGTCAGTGATCCTTTGCAATAGGTATGTAAAAATAAAAAGGATACTATTCAAATGACAGATGACAGATAAAGTACAGTGAGGCAGATAAATGACCTTTGATGGTCTCTGATGAAAGACTGATGTTCAAAACTGGGACTTCTTCTGTATCCAGTCCTGGGTTAGCCAGGAGATAAGCATGTGAAGAGGCTTCCTCAGGAAGAAAAATTGTGTGTGATCCTGAGGTTGTCCAATCTCCCAGCTCTGTGCACTTTATCTTCTGATTTGTAAGCTGCATCACGCCAGAGGAGATCAGCTGTCTTAGTAGTTCATAGACTGAAATTCAGCCTTTAATATAGTTTGGTCTTGATTTTTTAATTACTTTAAGGTTTAGCTCTGAGGCCTCCAAGCAACGTGAGGAGTATCCTGGGACTTCCTGAAGGCATTAAACACTGACTTGACATATGCACAGAAGACTAACACCACTGAGAAAGTGAGCCTTAATAAGTTGTACGAGGGGGAAGACAAGCACAACTTATACATCTCAGGAAATCAAGCAATTTTAATGAATACAGCACTGCAGTGTATTGCAATAAGCTGCAGCCAGGACCCAGTGGGTAGTTATCTGCAAAGCATGTTCCACACCTCTGCTCTGTTCAGGCTGTTATCTTTGTGTTCACTGCGCAGAGCAATGCTCTTCTTTGAATGATTATTTTATTTTCTGGCTTCATCTGACCTTCAGCCCATTCCCCAAGTCCATTCAGCCTAAGAGATTTCCCTGAATTAAAAACAAATTCTCAAAGGATAAGAAAGATGATTAAACCCTACAAGCTCACAGTTCTCCATGGATATTTTTCCTGTGCTAACGATTTCCATTGCCTTGGTAAAACAATGCATTAATAAAGCAACAATAAGGAAAGAGGGCATATTGGCATTCCAAAAAGCAGAAATGCAGAATAAATATTAGAGTTCAAAATATTAAAGAATTAAATACTAGGAGTCGTTCAGAAAACAAAAAAGATGTCATGTGAAGAGATAAACAGGTTAGTTCTATGGGGACTGCCTGAGCCAAACAATAAATTTCAGCCTGAATCCTGCATTTAGTTCTGTGCTTACAAGAACAGGGCCTTTGCACATTTTACATAATGTGTAACCCTCTTTGTGATGCATAATAAGCAAAATTATTATTCCTTCTTTTACATGTAGGTTCCATTTTGGCTGTTTTTTAAAGACCGTTTATCTCTGAGAGCTCGTCTCTCCTACAGAGCCTCTGTTGACGCCCCAGTTTGAGCACAGCTATTCTGGCACAGCAGCCCAGTGAAGATGCAGTGTGCATTTGTTGAAGAGGGGGTTTCGGTCAACTTGGTTATGTTTTTTTCCCCTGCAACATTAATCAAGCCAACAAAAGCTCTCTTCTGCAGCACGGCTCTATCAGCAAGGGAGTACGATTATTTTCACACTTGCAGCTGAAATAACCCTGCTGGCAAAACTCCACAGTGCAGGTTGAATCTGAAAAACAGCTGAGGGAGACTGTATGACTGATAATAAATAATACATGCTCTGAAAGCCATTGCAAGTTATTTAGTTTGTTGGATTTAATGGGACATAGCTGTCCCGTGATGGGTTTTCACTCTTCCTGATAATCCAGTTTCTGTGCAGTGTGCATAATGGTGCCGGGTAGTAACAAAATAGAAACCATTATAATGAGTTAATACAGTACCATTTGCACAGTGTGCATTCATGATTGCAGTCAGTTGCCTCGAAGCTGCCAAACAGAAAACTCACAGCTGTAAGCAAGTTTACTATTCACATTATAAGCACCGTCTCAGCAGCCTCCCCTGTGCACAAGATAGGCAGCACTTCTTAAACTCCCTTCCCACGGGCACCTCTACACAGTCTCCGCAGGCAGACGTGGTCCAGGGAGACTGGATACAAGTCATCTCCAAGCTAGAAGCTATGTCAAGCTGTTGTCAAGAGGCAAAGCTAATAAACCCTGTGAGAGTATATCAGCTTGCGCTCAACAATGTGCTAAACCAGCATGGCTCCCAGTTGACTTAGAATGTGATGAGAGTGAGTTCATACCTGCCTGTAAAAGACTGTAGGGTTGTTTAAATCTCTGGAGAACAGGATGCTCGCTGAAACTTTCTCAAAATACTTTGAATGCTCAGGACATAATGAAAATCAGAGGGGTCTGCCAGACAGCTGGGTTTTGGGATTCATCGCAATACAAGCAGCTGGAATAAATTCTATTACAGGTGGGGCCATATATGCTATTAAAAGACCTTGGTTTTGAGGTCTTAAGATTATGCAAACTTCAATTGCTTACAAGGAAATTTTCCCATATCTGGTGTTTGCTCAATGCTATTTCTCTGGAAAGTTTCAGCCCTAATGATTCAGATTTCTGAAAATAAAGCTAGGGAATCACACTGTTTTACCCATGTTAAAATACAGTCCCATCAGCCTTTTCATTGAACATTCTGTTTTCTCCAGGTTTTAGTGCAGGACCACGACCTTTATTTAGGGGTTAGTTTTTTGTCAGGAAAGAGTCTTTTGCCCTAGTGAAAATCTGACAACTGGCCAGTGAGAAAAAAAATAATCTCAGATTGCACATACTGGTAAAGCCTCATTAGAAAACTACAATCCATAAAAAGTCTAATGGCACTGAATAGCCAAACCACTTGCAGCTTCTCAGACTGACCAAACTGCATGTGTGCCACCTATGGGAGATGTATTTCAGGAAGCCTGTATCTTCTGCTCCCCTTTGCTTTGGTGTGCAGCCAGGGACTAGAACATAGAGAAGGAAACACTCCTCTGTACTCAGGAGGGAATTGACCCCATGAACTTCAGTGAGTTAAATCTTAGATTTCTAGTCTACAAAAATTATCAAAGTTCACTCTGTGAAGACACTACTGAGAACTTTTCCTTTCTGAAAATCCTAGATATCCATCTTCAGATGGGACACATATTACCCTCTGGAGATTACTATTTTCCTCCAGTGACTAGAAAGAGAACCTGTACATCTAGCTTAGGCTAGATGTCTAATTTGAAAATAGTTAGGGAAAAGCAGGATGAATCTCACTTTACATAAGCCTTGCTTACTCTGCAAATTGAATGGGATGCTGAGGTTGTAACTAAAGACTACCTTATAACACAAGCACAAGAGGCCATCAACTGAGATTACAAAGACTTCTGCTATTCCTGACTTCTGGGATCTTGACACTCTGATCTCAGCAGTGTTCCTCTAACTGTTCTTGTGTAGGTAATATAGCACATTTACCTTCTGACAACTACTCTGTATGATCATTCACAAAATATGTTCAAGCTTATAAATCCATTAAAGAAGATTTCTTCTTCTGAATAGTGTTCTTTTTAACCTCTGTTCAGTTACACCTACATTGGAATAGGGTGTTGCATTACCCCTGCTCCCAGATCTGCGCTAGCTCAGGAAAATCCCTTTCCCAGCATCTGTTACTCCTGAACAATTACATTCTTGAAAAAACGAATCCTCAGTACACCACTGATTGTTATTTAGTCCTTATTGTACAGTACAAAAGACATGTAATATACTCACATTATGACAGAAACATTCACTTGTAGCAACTGACTTCTGAGTTTTTGCTCAACCTCCACAATGTATTTGTCTTTTTCATTAACGTGGAGAATATTCATTTCTAAAAAACTTACTGTGGGGTTTTGTTGGGTTGAGTAAGGTGGCTGCTCAGGGCATCAGTTTAAAAGAAGAACTAAATTGGTCTAGTCTTTAAATGATAGAACAAAAATATGCAAAAATCCTCTTTGATGGAAAACTGCTGGTGTTGATTTGAACCAAATGTTCCTGTGTTTGTTTCTTAATTTGTTTTCTTTGTGGGGGAAAAAAAAAAATCTTCATTTTCCATCCATTAATACTACTAGGAAGGAACTTAATCTTTCCGAAGGGTTGCTAATGTTTCTCTGTGTGTAGAATAAATATAATATCACCCCCAATCACAGTCTCTCAGCCTCATTAGGGAGACATGCTGGGGATAGCATCTTGGCAAACTCATTAGGAGTTTCTTGTTGCAATCAGTCCTTAGTTGCCAGGCACATTATAACGGGGAGAACAAAACCTTGTAACTGTTCTTCCCCACTTACTAAATTTTGTACTGAATGCACCATCTTTGTTTCACAGGAAGCCATCCACAAAGGCCAATGGAGGGTAAAAATGCTCATGCTGAAAAGAATTTCATTAGTCAGTGCTGAACATAGACCAGCATTATTTCTTTGAAATTGCCATATTGTAACTCTAAGTGACAAACCAGAGATGTGGGCAGACTGTTGCTTTTGATTTTCTCTATACTATGAAGTGCAGAAAACCACAACTCTATGTTTTAAGAACTCAGAAACGTTCAGGGACTTTCTGTCAGTAGGATACCTGACCTCTAGGTTAAAGTAATTTTTGTGGGTGGCTACTGGTGACACAATAGTCCCGAAACCTTTGTCGCTTGTGTGACTCAAGTCTATCAATGCCGATACACCTCAGAGTTTATTTCCACAAGGCGGGTCAGCAAAAACTCATTGCTGCCACTATGGGTGAGGTCCTGAGGAGCATCAGAGCTGGAATAAGGTAGGGGAGTGGGGAGGATGGGCCAGATGGTCAGAACTGGGGAAGGGCTGGAGGAGGGAAGATGGAGGAGAGAGGCTGAGGTAAGAGAAAAGGAGAGAGGCAAACTGGAGAGGGGGGGAACTGGAAGACGAAAAGGTGAAGGAAGCTCTCCTCCTTTCAGGCAAAGCAAGTAATCAGCTCAGATGTCTGTGGAACTGAACCTTTAATTTAAGTCTTAAAGTTTGAAAGCATCCGTCTTCTGGTATTATTAGATGGTGTTTTCCAAAGTGCCTTTGATCTAGAGATTTTAAAGAACACTGTGAGATCAATTTTGAGCCAAAATTTAAGTTCTAAACATTTTAAGAACAAACATTTGCACACCCTAACACCAACAGAAAAGATTAACATTTTTCTGTGATGCATATATAAATTCAATTAAAACCAACAACTTGCTGTCTTTGCGTGTGTGTATGTTTAAAGCCTAAAGACAAGTTGAGAAGAAACATCATTTTCTTTACATTCATTGCGTGGCACAAAGTGAATATAAGAATGAATGATGGAAGAAAATATTGTTAACATCTTGCATTGCAATAACTTCAGAAGCCATCTGTAACAAAAATTTTGTTCTTGAAAAATACTAATTTTAACCTGATAGTTTTCAGAACTAATGATTTGCATGACTTGAACTGAAATCACTAGCCAAATGCAACTATGGTATAAATTTATAGAGAATTCCCAGAAGAAATCAAAGGTGGCTTATATTATCATAAACCGCTAATACAAATGTTCTCATGAATTTCTCATATTTGGAAAGAATCAACCCTAAGAACAAATTCATTGACTTTGACTCACTATTCAGCTGCAAAACAAATTACTTCCTATCTGTACATTTTAAATCCTTTATTTAATAATCAGCATATGCTGGAAAGCAATACAACACAACAGTAATAAGAACTATTTTTAACATGAAATTTGAATATGAAATCAGGAAATGGAATTTATTTTTACAATATCTGCTTGCTTAATGGAGATCCGAAAAACACCACTTCAGACAGCAATACAAAAATGTTTATTTTCCAGCCAAATCTGAATTTGTCCCCATATGTTGCATTATTGCTGACAAATTGGGAATAATGCAATATAAATGCAACTACGGAAGCATTCAAATGTCTGCTTACTTGGCCTGATCCAGACGTTTTAAACAAATTCTAAAAATGAAAGCTGCTATGTATTTCGTTGATCATTCACCATTTTAAATGGTGTTTCAAGGACATATTCAGAGTGTTAGCAAAAATTACACTGTAGGATAAAAATATGATCTTCATTTTGATATAGTGAATTTGGTAAAATCACAAATATCAGGAAAAAAAGTACAATTTTGATATCCCTGGTTTGCCTGACACAGTAGTTTAAACTGTTTTCCTCTTAAAAGCCTTCCGCCTGTCTCCTTAGCTAATAAGTCTGGATACTGATTGCATGACAGTACAAATTTCATGACATTTTTCCTTGGGGAAACAACAAATGCTGTTGTTCATCAAATACTTTGGATAAAATACTATGACACGTTTAAAGAGCATGATAATACTTCCCTTTTTGTTATAAAAGTTTGATATTTTACTAGCCCTGAGTTTGAAAGGGCCACCTCACAGCTGAGATGTAACAGCTGACAATGTACATACTGCTAAAGGGCTGGAAAGCAAAACAAAATGTGTTTGCACAAAACTGCCACTGAATGTTTATATAAACTTGTTTCACTTGGCACTGCAACAGATAAGAAAAGTGCTACAGTCAACCACCAAAGGCAGAGGCCTTAACAGTGATGAGCAGAATGGAAAAGAGACTTTTTATGTCCTTCAATCTATTACTGTTTGGAAGTCCCAATATGAATTTCAGTTTAGCCTCACATTCGGCTTGTGATCTGTCATATCATGACCCCTCCCTAGATCCTCCTCTGAAGAACTGATATACCATAGCATATTTGTGCAGGTGATTATTCCTGCCTAAGTGTACTACTTTTCATTTGTTTCTATAGAATCTCATCCTCTGGTTTTTTCAGTTTGTCAAGATTATTGTTCATTCTAATAATGTCCTCAAACATACTTGCAATTTCTCCACATATTACCTGACAATGTAATAAGCATATTCTCCATTTTATCACTCACTGAATGGACCAGGACTACAGACAAATCCACCAGAAGCTCTTTCAACAGTGAGATATTGATAGCCACTTTCCACGCATCTCTTGCTCTTCCTCTTCATTAAGCGGTAGAAAGACCATTCCCAGGCCTTTCTCTAATGATTAATATGCTTCTAGAATGACTGCTTGTTACCCTTTATGTTGCTTCTGCTCTCTTCATATTGCTGTTCCATAACCTTTCTGATTAGATCACTCACACCCACACCATTTTTTCATACACATCTTCACTCATTTGACATAGTCTCCTATTTCCACATTCCTTTTTCTTCTCTTTAAGAGCTCATGATTTTGTTATTTCTTACCACTCCTTTATCAGCCGTGGAGATGAAAACTGTGGAATGCTTACCAGAACAGCTTGTAGCTTTCACCATTGGATCCAGCTCCAACGTGGTTATAAGTTACAAAAAAAGACCCTTTCTCAGGGTTGCTGGATATTACGAAGTTAAAGCAAGGTGTATCTTTACCAAAAATTAGCTTGAAGTTTAAATCTACTTTTGCTCCTGCTCCTAACCACAAATCAATTATTTGCTAATATGGCTATGTAGAAACAAGCTAGCATTATCCAAACAGCAATAATCCTCCAGTGTCATCTTACAATTTCCTCAGATATCTAGGAACAATAGCTAAGACATTTCAAAATAAACTGTGAATGAATACATGCAAGTCACTAGCTCTTTACAATGCTAAGAAGGATAAGCCTCAGAGCCGAAGGCAAATGATTACATCACTGATGCTAATACAGAAGCCCAAACCTTGTGATTTCTTGGCTTGGGTGCAGTGAACTGAAAGCCTTTCATTCACTAACACACTCACTAACACGAGGAGTTAGCACTTCACCAGCTGGTCCTCTGCTTGCTGTCTTTCCCAACAGTAATAGTCACATTTTTTCTGACATTAAAATCTCTTTCATTGCACCTTTTTGACCATTCAGTTAGGTTAGCCATGGATAGGTGTGAAACAAGTGCTGATTTAAACTGCACAGTGAGTCCAGCGTGGGCACAATTTAGATGTCAGGGCCTGGAGTGCCCCAGCACCTTGTGACACCTGCACCAGGAGTGGGGGCTGGCTCTGAGACGATGGTGGTAGCCAAAGCCATAGGCCAGTGAGGGAGGGCATTGGGAAGCCTTCTCAGAGGCCTCTGCCCTGGGCCAGGAGGCTGCCGGGGGAGGTGTCTGCCCCCCTGCCACCCACAGCTCTTGCTCCCCGGTCCTCACCCAGTGGCAGCCACCTGCTGCACACTGGTTCTGTAAATCAGGCCTACTCCCTCGTATTGCAGCTAGACTTGTTCTACATGTACTCTGTTCCTCATACCTGTCTCTTCTCTTTTGCTCAAAACACGTACAATTGGTTTCAAAACACAAGACCTGGCCCAGTGCTATGTTTCAGACCCACTGCTATAGTCTTTGCCCCTGCAAAGCTCTTATTTACATGGAATCAGTCTGGAGACAGAAGCACAGACCAGCTGAGGCAGCAAGGCGCCTCTGGAGATCATCTAGTCCAAACCTCTGCTCGGAGAATGTTGCTCAAGGCCACGTCCAGTCAGGTTTTTAATATCTCCAAGGATGAAGGCTCCACAGCCTCTCTGGGCAGCCTGTGCCAGTGTTAGACAACCCTCACCATAAAAAAAGTTTTTTCTTATATTTAAATGGAATTTCAATTTGTGCCATTGCCTCTTGTCCTGTCACTGGGCACCACTGAGAAGAGTCTGGTTTTGTCTTCTACGAGATAAACATCCCATCAGATATTTATACACATGGATAAGATTATTCCCCTAAGTGTTCCTTTCTCCAGGCTGAGCATTCCCAGCTCCCTCAGCCTCTCCCCATATGACAGATGCTCCAGTCCCTCGATCATCTTCAAGACCCTTCACTGGACTCTCTCCAGTTAAGTCCACGTCTCCCTTGTACTGTGGAGAAGAGCTGGACCCAGCACTCCAAATGTGTCTCACCAGGGCCGAGCTTAGGGAAAGGATCACCTCCCTCCATCACCTGCTGATGACGCTCTGCCTAATGCAGACCAGGATGCTGTTGGCCACCTTTGCTACAAGGGCACGTGGCTGGCTCACGGTCAGGCAGGCATTCACCAGGACTCCCAGGTCCTTTTCTGCCAAGCTGCTTCCCAGGAGGTCAGTTGTACAGCGTTATTCCTCCCCAGGGGCAGGACTTGTCGTTTCTCTTTGTTCAACTTGATGAGACTTGTGTTGACCCATCAGTCCAGCTTGCCAAGGTCCCTCTGAATGGCAGGACACCCATCTGGTCTATCAGTCACTCATCCCAGAGACCTATTCTTCTGCCTGGAAAAGAAGTGGGATCTACTAATAAAGTCTCTCATTTAGCAGAATTATAGCACAACAGAGGATTTTGTCACCATTGTGTTGTGAATAAAGTCAAGACATGTACTTGGAGGATCGTGCAGAATATAATTCTCCTTAGACTTTCATTAACAATCAGAAGGCACATAGTGCTGCATCTTATAAGATCAAGTCAGTGGAATCCTGACAGCGTGAAGTAACAAAGTGCTAAATAAGTCAATTTCCAGTCATTTAAATTTGTATTGGATTTTATACTTGGGATATTTGCTCTTTTTGTATACGCATCTTGTCGCTAAATGTGTGTTTCAAATATATATTACAAACAGCATAACAGACTTTAAGAAAAAAAATGCATTGCAAAGATGCTATTTTGTTAAGATGTTCTGGAGAGACACTATAAACCACACAAAAGAAATCTGAGTTGCTTGTGATGTTACAGGGATGCTGAGATTGCTAGAACAGCCCTGTTAAACATAGTTGCTTATTTATTTTTTATATCAAATGGACTTTTAAAAGCTTTTTATGGTGTTATAAAATGAAAAGTCACTCATGTATTTCCTTTTCTTCCTCTCCTCTTAACAGTATGGAAATACACTCCAAATTCACAGGGCAGACTCTAGCAGTGTGAATCCAAAATCACTTATTTCCACAAATATCATGGGAACTGGAATTTTCCTAACAGTTGTCAGACTCTCTTTTAAGAATGGTATTATTTCATCAGCTATTTGTTTTTCTTCCAGGATGTTAGTCTGAATATTCTCACATTCTTTTCCAGTGAGAAACAAAGCTACTCAGAACCCCTGATTAGAAAGTTGGTTATTTTGTTGCCCCAATAGGCATCTAGGCACATACTTTTCAGTTCCAAGGATTACCGCTGTCTTAACTTGCAGACTCATGTCATACAATGCTGGGGGTTTTGTGGTTGCTAATGTATAGGGAAGAACTGCACAGTTAAAGCACCCAGTTCATTTTTATGTATTTCCCTTTATTTGTTTCTTTTTATTTTTCCCTTTATTTATTTCAACACCACAGAAGAAATTCCAAGAGATATAAATGCTCAGGATCAGAAAAATAATTATGGCACTTTCATCGGTCACATGGAGGCCACCAATCAAACTAAAATATACACTATAAAACCAATGGTATAGGACTTATATGCAGCCTGCTCTCCTCACTGCAGGTTATAGAATAGAAATACACCTGCAATTACTTTGTAATATTTGGCTTTGATCAATAGCACACTTGTGTGATCTACAGCGATTCAGGTGAATACCTTCACTGATGCAAAACAGTGCTTTCTAAACAATTCACAATACAACTGGAACACACATCAAATCCTGTCAGTGTTTGGGAAGGGAGTGTAGCAAATCATAAATTAATTTCTGAAAGCACAAAGCCATTTAGATGTGAGCAGTCAGTCATTCAGAACACTAAACATTCCAATGTCGCTGTGCTGGTATAACTAAGGATTATAAAAAAATTTAAAATATTTGAGTCCAGTTAATGTATCACACAGTGATATTTAAATGCACTTGAAAATAGCCCAAGAGTGTGTAATTCATTAATGTGGTGCAAATTCACATAATGCAGCAAGCAACTGCTTAGTGAAGCCTGTCTGCTGATGCAAAGATTTTGCGAGGCAGTCCTTCAGTGCAGAAGCAGGGTTAGGGGTCATTATGAGGCAACACGCTCGGCTCCTCAGGAACATCACTCATCGGTGCTGCCATTACAGACCAACTCCTCTGCCTGATTAAGAGCCAACTTTAATGGGCCCTCGAGAGAAGCTATTCTAGCCCTGCAGGGCCAAGAGGAATGCTCCTCCAGTCCAAGACCTCAAGGCAGAGGGACTGGAGAGGAGAAATGGCTGAATATGCTGGAAAATATTGTACAATTCCCCACAGTGGTTATTGCTTCTTTGTGCCATCAGAGGTTTCAAAACTAGATGGCAAAACAAGACAAGTTTTCTTGTTTTCAGAAGAGCCCTTTCAGTGTTGAAATTTTGTCATTTGTCAGGAGATAAGAAACAGTTACAGAGCAGGAAATGTTGAGTAATGAGGACATTGGATCTGTGTCTGACGTAGCAGTTTAGAAACCCCTTGGTTTTCCCTTTGTTTGCTTTGTTTGATGACAAAGAGATAATAAACCAGTTACATTTATGGGAAAGTGTGACATCCAAGGAAATGCTCTAGTGCAAGGTACAATTTAGCTGTGCAAACACAAGGCACAGCATAAACAGGAAAACTTAATATGTAAGTTTGAAAGACAGTACCCATAATAAATCTGTACTATTCTTGGCAGTAAATGATACTTTATGTATTTCCCCTTTGCTTGTTTGAAGGAAGTTCTGTATTTAAAAATATCTTTACTTGTATTATATTATACACATAAAAAAGAAGACTTTGTAAGGCACACTTTCTTTATATGTGTATGCTGTCCCTAAATTCAGGGTATATACTATATTCTATTTTTCTAGAACACAGTGTAGTATCACAGTTACTGTGCTAGCCACAACTCTGCTTCCTTCCATTTTTTTAAGTCTTGTCAGTTATTTTACTGAGATAGGTTTTGGACTTCCATCTCCTTTCAGCTGGAATCCTTGTTTCTCCCACTCCTTCTCCTGCTCCTGGGCTGTGTGATAATGATAATTATTTCACCCCAGAACGGTCTAGCTGTATTCTCACTTTTGTACCTCTTTTCTTCAGGATTTCGGAGTGGCCCTCCTAAAGGTACTCTGGGGTTACAAGCCTATGACAATCTTTTTAAAAACAAATGACTCTTTACTCTCAGAGATGAAAGCAGATATGACATAAAATTTCACAATTATTTATATTCCACAACAGAAGTCAGGGAGAAACTGAGGTTTAAGACTTTTTAATGAAAACTGAGTCATTGAGCTTAACAGGAAGTTAAGACCTTCAGATGGTAGACGGGTTTACTACTGCTGTTCCGGTGAACACTTAATTATTTATACAAAGTGAGACATACCCAAGAAGTTGGACCCAAATGTTTCCCCACCTCGTGTATGGGAAGTAGAAGAACAGAGTTTTGCATTTGTTTTCAAAAATCCAAGGGAAGTACCTACACAGCAAATCTACTACCCATACTAATGAGTCTCTCTCTGTCTGGAAATCCCACTTTGGAACTAAGATACCTCTCCCAATTTAAATTTTATTAAACTGTATCCTTAAAAATTGCTTCATTTCTGAGGAGAAAGTCTGCATAACTGTAAGATTCCCCAGTGAGTTCTATTTAAGGATTGGCCTGCTTTTATGCCTCCACTGCTTTCAGCAAGGCTCAATGACTGTTTGCTCTCTTCCAATATAGCTGTGACATTTCTTGTCCTCTGTTCACAGAGTCTTTTTTAACTTTTTCATTGCCCTTCTGAGCTTTTGGCGCTAAGCTTTCACAAACAAATTGTGCAATGCCTCTGGAATCAAGGAAGAAAGTACTGCGTAATTATTAAGTTAAATATTGTCTCTTAGCCCTTATAAAGAATTTTTTCATCTACTGCCTTTCCTGGTTATTTCCCAACCACCTGCTATTAAGTTAAATAGATATGGTCGAATACTACATACTCAAACAACCTGTGGCAAGCATTCATAAATTATTACAGAAAAACTCCCTGCCTTCCAAAGAAAGGCAGATGCAAATTCACGACTCTTGGAGACCTCATGTACAATGGTGTGTGCCTGTCTCCATTGTCCAGCCAAACTGCAGGGAGATTGTTGAATTCCAGGCATCCGCATAGCTTGTACCTGGCTGGGAGTTTCCTTCATTCCCTAAAGATTGTCAAAGCTTCTCCTTTCTCCATAACAGAGTTTCTGAGTCAGATTTCATGTCTCTTTTTGCCTATCCTGATAAGCTGCCTTTGATACAGGCTTGCCAAATCTATTTTTCTTTATTTTGCTGTCTTCTACATTTCAAACAGCTTTCCACCACAAGATCTGTACTTTTGCTGTACTTTCCTTCACATTCACCTGCCTCCTAATGAATCTGAGCTTCCACGCAAGTTGCTGAACAATCGCTTCCACAGATATTTTCGGAGGTAGTGGCAACAGGTCCCTTTCTTCCTGCTAAAAACTCTCTGGTGCTCTCAGGCCTTGCCTACACATAAGGCCTTTGACTTCTCCTCCTCTTTTCTTCATGTGGTGCACATTCCTGTTTCCAGACTTCCAGGGGTCTGCAAGATGCTCATGGAGGGATATCAGAGGTGCATGGAAGAGCTGGGTAGTTCCGCACAAACAAATTTCAGGGGTGTGTGTGCACATTGGAGCTCTCACCTCTAACCTCATCATTGCGAAGGATCAGAGTCTGCCATTTTGCATGCTATGTGAACCAAGGTATTTGGAAGAAATCAGACTGATGCCATGGTTGATGGGAATAACAGAGAATGGAATGTGCTTTATTATTAGGCATCATGGCATTAGAATCGGGTGTCAAGACACTGAAGAACACGTTCAGCCCTAGATTCAGGATGGGCCAACCTTGGCAGCATTGGGATTAGGAGTCAAATCCAAGTGTCATGACTCAGCCACACACATGGCCTGAACTCCAAATGCTGCAGCAGCCTATGGCCACACTTCTGCACAAGCAGTTGCTTTCCCCCTTTCATTCTCTCTAACAGCAACAGCAGTTTGCCAAACAATTTCCAGCTTACAGCCAGCTATAGGGAAAGGACAGGAAGGGAGAGCCAGAACAGCTGCTACTCCACAGAGTAGAAGGGAAGAGGCTGAGATGAGGCGAGTGGACTGCCTCTGCTGCTGCCTTGTGAGAGGGCCAGAATGAGCCACCAGATATTCCCACTCTCACTTACCAGCAGGGACAATAGCATCACAAGGACCTGCATTAGGCTGTGGCAGGCAGGAAGAGAAACTCAGCTTTTTACATGAAAATTGGTCCCAATCACCTACAAGAAAATGCAAAAGGTCAGATGAGACCATCCCGAGGAAGGCAACCTACTCTCAGGCAACCTACTGGAGCCTGCCACTGTTTTTTGTTCACGCCATGGAAATTTCAAGTGGTATTATTTTAGTACAAACTTGAGGACATTATTCTGAAGAATATTCTAGTCTAAGATATAGACAGTTTCTAAAATTTGTACCTTTCCCATCATTTATTTAGTAAAAATATTTTTAAAGTTGCAGCTGAGTCATAAAATGTCCTGTCTTTTATTTTTATTGTGTTTAACCCTAATAGGTATCTGTATATTGAATTACAAAGCAGAGTTTTGTTTTAGAAAACAAATCAATCATTAGATTAGTGAATTATGTGACTACAATTCAAAATAGAGGTTCTGATGATTCACACCAAACTGTAAATAGAATATAAAGTTATCTGTATTTCAAAAGCCATTACATCCCATAATTTAAAATGTACCTTTTGTTCTAAATGTATTTGACTCTTCCCTGAATTCCATCTTCATAGCACTGAAGATGCTTTTCTTCATAACTACTATGTTAATAGGACTCTCCTAAAAAGTACTATTAACATAAGCAATAATAGTGTTTTTCTTACTGATGCAACTGTTATTGAATGCAAAAAAACAGGAAACTTTTCTTTTGGAAAAGAGAAATTGAGCTAAAAGTCTGTCAATACTGCATATAAAATTTCATATTTTCACCTTCAGTTTTGAAGTGCTATTGGTAAAACTTAAACATTCCTTGAAACATCAGACTCAGCATTTGAAAATCATGGTTTTTGTCATGCTACAACACCTCACACAACGCAAAAAAAGTCACTGTTAAAGTCACTGTTCTCTTGGCAAACATTTTACTACTCTGGCTGCAGAGAAGGGACAACTGAAACAACTTAAAGCAACTTTAAAAAAATTTTATGTTCTTCCAGTAATGAAACCATCTCAGTGTAGGTTAGTGTTCAGGATAAAGTAAAATGCCTGGTGATTGCTGTCACTTATTAAAATTGCTCATACCCCCTGAGGTTATTTTAGCAACCAAGGATTGCTGGAGTTTAGAAATGACTCAACATCTTTTGTCTTTGCAGACGGCTGAAAGTATATGCCACTTACAAAGGTGATAATTCTCAAGAGAGATGATAATTCTCAAGAGATCAAATGAGTTTACAACTTTTCCATGTGGAAAAGGTAAAAAAAACATCATAAGCATGTAAGAACCCATGTTCAGTAAATATACCTCCTACTGTGACAAAGGTAATAGAAAATGAAATATGAAAATGATTCAGGACATTCTTCCTTTCTTCTATACCCAGTCTTTGCTTGTAGAGTGTGTCTCTCCTTGCCTTCTCAGCATTTCAATTATAAGTATTACACTGCTAATTGGTGTTGTATTACAGAGAATGTAATACACTTTTATAATTTTCAAAGCCTCTCTCCTCCTCTCAACTTTGGTTTTTGACCTGTAGTCTTGAGTTTATAAAAATCAATGCTTTAAACAAATAAATAAAAATCTCATCATGTAGACAATGATAAATGTTCTGTTTAGTTTAACCATTCTTCTTTGACACAGATTTTGTCTTTCACAGACATAAATGAATGGATAAGATTGAATTAAAATACTTCTTAATAGCCAACTGGAATTAATTCTGCAGAGTGTTTTTGACTAACAGTTCAATAACACATAGGAAAAACTGTACTCTGTGAAGTGTTTTGTTTAGAAGAGCTCATACTAAACACTAGTGGAGGGTACTGAAGGTTCAGAAACTGAGAAAACTCTGAACTAGGAAAGGTGTATTGCATATAATACTGATATTAACCACTATCAACCACCTTATCTTTTTCTTTCTCCTTAAATTTGATTGTGATCCTGACTGATTCAGCTACACATGAAATTTAAATGGGACTTACGGATGACCACTTGTTGTCAGGGCCTCAGTGAACTTTGAAAGAGCAAAGGTATTTTGTCTCCCATTGATTCAAGCGATTTGACTTTCCAGATAATTCTCTCAAAGTACTGTCAGACATACCCATGTAATTTCTTTTGTTTAAATCCTGATGGTGTCAGTGTCAGGTCTCAGTTGACATATATGAAAGCATTAACTTTTAATTTAATTATAGGTCAAGATCCATTACTTTAAAGCTGAGACATGTCTGAACAATTGCAAACTGTGTCTCATCTTTCTGTTCCCTAAATGTCTAGGTGACTGTACTATTACCTCATTCCTTTTTCTGCTGATTGTCAGTTGTCTGTTAATATACAATTAAAGGTAAAAAGTACTGGTATACAGCATAGTAATCCACTAAAAACTGAAGCCACAGAGTATTGAGTATGAAGGCTGCAGTAATGTAAACTTCAAAAAACACGGCATGTATATAGGGAGCTTCACTTCTGTTTTCATGGAATAAATGGTGTTTTACGCTCCACACCATTTAGACCTCAATCTCTCTTCTGGCAAGCCAAGCTGTTATTTTTGTGAATCGTTTCTAAGTCATTTATAACCAGGCCGCTGTACCACTGACAACAGCACCTTTGAAGTCAGGTAGGGACTATTAATCCACTATGAATTTCCTGAGCAACTTTATCCTCTTTCTCTACACATCCATTAAGTGAGAGAGGCAAAAATGAAGGTACTAGGCACAAACCAAAAACCTTAAGCTAACATACCCTTCAGTTTCAGATTAAGGGCCAAAAGTAAGTGCCAATTCCGGGCAGCGCAAAAAAAAAAAACCCAACCCACACCCACCCTTAATTTTTAATGTGGAACATAAGGGTTTTAGGGATCCCAAGATGCATCTAGCCGGGGGGTGAGATCCGAGCGCACCTAAAAGCACAGACCTCCGGGAAGCAAGACCCACCACCCCACACAGACACCCTTGGGGACACAGTGCAGGGGAAAATCGTAACTTTTCGTGCCATTTTAGCTCTCCATCACAGGGCGTAATTGCCGGGGAGAGGGGAATGGGGGGAATGGGGCGGGGGGGAGTGACTTCCCTACCACAAGAAAAGGCTGCGCGTTATCTATACAAACCGATACGAACTTCAGGCCTGGAAACGCCCTGGGGACGTTACGACCGGGGCCCTCTTCGGCCCCGGGCAGCGGCCGAGGGGCGGCCCCCGAAGGCAGGGACCACTCCGCACCAGGGAGGGGGCCCGCGCCCGCCCTCCGGCGCCGCCGACCCCGCGGGCAGCTCAGCGGAGCGCCCGGGCCGCGGGCACGGCGCCGGAGCGGGGCAGCAGCGGGGCGGGGGCGGGGGCGGCCGTGAGGCGGGGCGGCCCTCAGGGGGCCCTCGGGGCGGCCCGGGCCCGCCGGCCGCCCTCCGCTCGCGGCCCCTGGCGGCCGGCACGGGGAAGCCGCCCGCGGCGCATGCGCGGCGGCACCGCCTGCTCCGCCGGGCGCGCACCGGCGAGTCGGGGGGCAGCGAGCGGGGCGGCGGCAGCGCGGGGCCGCCAGCGCTCGGCCACTTCCGCCGCCCGCGCAGCGTCTGCCGGCGGAGCCCCGCCCCGGGCGGCAGCGGTGAGTGCGGAGCAGCGCGGAGCAGCGCGGAGCAGCGCGGGCGGGCGGGCGGCACCTTTTGCCGCCGCGGGGGCTCCTGCCCCGTCCCGCGGGCCGGGAGCGGAGCGGGCGGGAGGGCCGGGGCCGCCAGGCAGGCCGTGCCCCCTCGCCGGCCTGCGGGGGCACCCGCAGGGAGAGGCGCTGCCGCCCCCCGGGCGGGGCAGGGGTCCGCGGGGGGTGCCGGGGAGGGAGGGGGCTGCCCGGAGCGGGGCCGCCTGTGAGGGGCCCGGCGGGGCCCCCGGGGGTGAGCGGGCGGGCGGGCGGGGCGCGCTTGGTGCTGCCCGGCCGGTGTGCGTGGGGCCGGGGTGCCGTGGGGGTGCGGCCGCGGGGGGACGGAGGGGCCCTCGGAGGGGAGAAAGGGGGAAACGTACCCGGCCGGCCCCCTCCCCTCGGCGGGCTCCGGCGGCTGCTGGCGCTGGCAGAGCCGCCCGGAAAACTTCTCTCAAGGGTCTTGTGCCATTCCCAGTTAAGCCAGGGAAGAAAGTGTTTTGACTGTGTTTAACAAAGGAAAAATCCCGCCGGCTTCCTTTTTTGAAAGAGGTTAATGGTTGTCTCCAAAGTAGGCCACTATTAAATTTTTCTCTTAAGTTTTCAAAAACACCACCACCAAAACAAAACCGCCGCCATCTGAAGCTTTGACATTCCCCTTAAAACTTTTTTCACTTTTAGCAGGGTCACCCAGACTCCATCTGTATTTGATCTGTAGTAGCCAGGGCAGTCACTGCAGCTCTTAACATGCCAAGTGCGGGCAGGTGTATTGAGGCTATGAGCCTGATTCTCCAGGGGCTTGAGACCCCCTCCTAGGCCTAATGCTGGCAAGGGAACAATTTATTCATATCCTCAGGAAACAGGAGCGGGGGGCAGGGAGCCTCTGATGAAGCTGGGATTGAGCGTTGCATTGGTTGAGGGGTGGAAGAGGAAGCAGTGGCTAGGGATGTTGGGAACAAAATAAGAGAGGAATGGAGCCAGTGAGTAAAGGAAGAAGACTATAAGCAAATGAGGACACTTGAAAGAATCTCAAGTTTTTATTATCCCCTCGTCATAGCTAAGTTTGGGGAGAGAAGAGGGACAGTTACGCAGATGTTGGTGTTCTACATTAAAATCAACACCTTAAATTTATTATTACTATAGGCTGTCACTGTCACTGAAAAAAACCCCAGAGTAGTCGTGCTTTTTCTGCAGCCTTGCTGCTCGTTTCTGCCTTCTGTACCGTCTTCTCCACATGTTGGCACCATTGTTTATACAGCACTGGGGTGAAGTGGCATGGCATATTACCCACAGGTTCACACTGACCTTTTAAACACGTTTTCTGATTTAACCAAGTTAGTACTCATGCCTGGTTCTCTGCACTGCAGTAGGGATGCTTGTGCTAGCTCAAGGAAAAATGTGTGATAGGGGAAGGAAAGAGTTTATTTTTTTTTATCTGTAAATGATTAGGTATGTATGTAAAAGCACTTTTTTATGTATATGTGTGTACATATACACGTAGGCACGCAAACACTTGCGTAAAGGGATTGTGCAACTGCAGGGTTGCGCACTCTGGGTCTTGTGTTGAACAGAGGGAGTGCCATTGATAAAGCATTTGTGGGGGAGGTTTACAAGTGCGAAAGGTGATGACCAGTCTGAGTAGACATATCCAGTAAGGGTGAGTTTGCAAGAGTAGTTCTTGCTGGACCAGGCGAGTGAGATGAGCAGCCAGAGAAGAGGGGATGGGGAATTTCTGTGTGAGAGTACTACATGGAAACAGAGGAGTGAGACTTTTTACTCATCTGTTCAGCCATCTCACTTCAACCTCTTTTAGACAAGAAAAGTTTATTTTCCAGAACAGATTAGGATAGAGCCTGGAATTCCTGAGTGTTTCCATTTTCTTGTAATTACCAAATATCAGGAAATCCCCACGCAAAACATGGATTATCCCTTTCTCATGCAGGTTCATTCAGAGATTTGCATCCAGCTAATGCTGTAAGATAATGTATTAGTTCAAACAGCAAAGCACTGCATCTGGTTATAACACATACAGGTGTTGAGATTATAACATGGTGGCAGCAGTTTTCCTTTGTTAGAGTGGGTAGTTACGCACAGTTAGACTAACTATGCTAATTGTTGTTTCCAGAAGCACTCACAAATGAAGAAGCAGAGAATTAAGTTTTTTAGTTGGCTTTAATTCAGCCTCTTTGTACATTTAGACTGAGCTACAGTTTTCTATTAAGTAATAACATATTGTTTGTTGCATAAAAAATCCTGTGATACTCAAGGTATTAAAGAGATGAAGTATCTTGTGCTAACTTATTTTACACCACAGTATTGTGAACCATTTTTGTTTGCTGTGTCATTTTAAACGGCTCCCTTTTCTTGTGATCCTCTTTTCCATCATTTTGTCCTGCCTACCTCTGTGACCTCCCTCACTTGTGATAGCATAACCCATTTCTGTATCCATCTGGTGAGGTGGATCACAGAATTAATCAGGTTGAAAAAAAAAAAAAGTATATGACTTACTTTTGACCCTGGATCATTTCCCTTACCTGGCTCTTATAAACTGCTCGATGGGCAGGGGAACAAGAGATGTGGTTGGTACCACTTACCCCCAGTATGAGTGCTAGGAAAAACCTAAGCCATTTTGCTCCTCCACTTCCCTCTTCCATTAATCCCGTAAATTTTATATGCTTCATTTCTTCCCATTTACTCAACAAATGACACCAGGTTCCTATAGGCAAGAATTTTATTTTCTTGCACCATGCTGTTAAGAGCTTTTGCTTTTGGTTTCTCGGCTCAATTTTTAACTTCTCTGCTGCTTTTCATCTTGCTCTTTCATGAATTTCTATCAGCTGTGTTTCCAGGATGCTGTCTTTCTCTGGCTCGTGTTTCTTTAATGTTTTTATTGCTTCAGCCTCCAAAGACAATCTACTTTCTTCCCCCCATCCCCTGCTTCCTCTCCTCTTCCACATTATAAACAAAAGCACTTGCAACGTGCAGTAGAGAACAATACAAAACTGGCAAGGGAGTGGATTAAATGACCTAATGTCTAGTATTTGTTCTCTTGCCAGCTATTTTTGTTTGAGTTCAGATGTCATTAACTATTTGACCTTTTAAAATCTAGTCTGACAGCCCTTTCCTTGTTTATCTTTGTTTTGTTTACTGATTCTTGTTAAGTAAAATTTGATATACATTTGTGAGGTCTGAAATACACTTAGCCTATTCTCTTGTTGCCAACAGTTTGATGGTACTGATTATCAAGCGATCTGTGTTTTAATCAAGATTGCTGAATACTGTTATTAAAACAGCTATATTTCAAAAGCAAACCCTGTCTTCATACTGAAAGTTAAAGAAATTACATACTAACCACCTAAAATCACACCATGTGTTTTGGCTTGCTAAGGAAACACAGTTGTTGAAAGCTATTTTATGTGTATTTCAGGCTATTGCCTATTTTTGATGATAGATAATAGTTATGTAAAATATCTTTAACTTTGAACAGATGCATAACTTTTATCCAGAAATACACTTGTAAAATCAGACAAGAAACATATTTGCATAGCCCAATATATTGGAACTGGCATCCAGGACTAAGATTCCTGGACAGTATAGTAGCACAAGAAGTGCTGCCTGTTTTCAAACTAAGAATGATGCTTTGTGTAAGGTTTTTGTTTGTTTGTTTTTGAGAATGGATATCTTTACATGGGGGAGAGACAGACCATCCTCCAATTGTATCTTGAAAGTTTGAGTTCACTCACATTTTGTACATTACATTGTGCTGTGTACCTGCTCAGTGGAGTGTTTCTTTTGAATTTGAATCAACCTTCTCAACGTTGCTTCTGAAATGACCGTTGAAAGTTGGCATCTCAGGTTTTAAGATCACCCACTCAACATACTTTCAGTTTTTCAGTATAGTGGTCAGTCTGCACCAATATGATTATTCCAACAGTGGTCAGATTAAGTGATACTAAAATCCAGAGAGAGACCATGTGGAAGGTAGTAATAGAGGAAGAAACTTCTTAATCCCGGTGAAGTAGTTCATTTTGTTGCCTGAAACTGCAGAACTTCTATGTTTGCCAGAACTCTAGGGTAGGTGAGGGGTTTTTTGTTTACACCAAGACGTTACACCCTATTGTCGTAATTCTGGATGTTACTGTTTTGCTGAGCTCTTCGTTTTTCTGTAGTATAAGAATGAATGCCGTGGACCGGTTTCAAGATTCACTTTACGACAATTCCTCATTAAATCCCTATCGCTAAATTAACTGTCTAAACTGTGTAATATTTATGATAATTAGCTGTATTTCTAAATGTTTACTACTCAGCCTTGAAGAATGATTCCTTTTTGGCTCAAAAAGTGTGACTTCGTTAGCTCACTGATGTGAGCCAGTTTATGGGAATGCTACCAGGAAAATTCAGAAATAGTGGCTTCATCAGGCGTGAACTTTTGCACCTGCCTGTACCTCCAGGTTTACCAGTGTGGTATTTACTGACGTTGTGTGTATTCTTCAGCTTTTATTTGCAGAGTATTACCCTTCAAACTATTTGCTAAATAAAGCTGGGAGGAGAAGCAGCTTTGTTCATCTTTCCGTCCCTAGTCTTCATTCTCATGGCTGTGCGGAAGGGTTGAAAGAGGTCTCAACAGCAGAATTATTAGCTAACTCTCTTGCCTGTCTTCATATAGATTTCCCCTGTGGCAGCTGAAATTAGCACAGTCCTTGACATTTTGTTTCAGTACTGCTGAGCAGTTCCGAGTATCAGAAATGAAACGGACTCACTGTACTATTTTCTGTTTGCTACTGTTGGTTATCAGAGCTGTGGGCAGCAGTAGAATAAAGGCATGGCTTAGTCTGGAGAACTGAGTGTGTGCCTTTGGAAGCAGCTTAACTGATCTAAGCATGTCCTGCTGCTGAAAACAAGAGTTCTTGCTTTTCCACTCCATCCATGCTAGGTTTTGCATTTTGACAGCTTCCCTTATGCTGGCACTAGTGCTCTTAATGCTGTACGGTCAACTGAACCAGGGAGCTGATTTGTTGTTTTAAAATGAAACCAGCCAAACTAAACCAAGCATACTGACACGCACGCATGCAAAAGGCTTTCCACTGGGCTACCTCTGGCTGGCTGGCCAGCCTTGGGGGTGACCAGCCGGACCTTGCATTGACTGAAGGGAGGGAGCGGGACTATGTGGCTGTGTCGGGGGGGGTCTACCTGCTCGGACAGCAGCTTTAGCTGGGGTTCATTTAAGTGCTGACTCCAAAACGATCGGTGAAACAGCAGTGTATCGGTATCTTTCTCTGCTGATATCTTTGAAGAACAGCAGCAAACTGCTCAAGGGGGAAGACACAAGGAAGTCCCTCGAGGGACAAGAACCTGGTGAACAGATCTTGGGGTCAAACTCAGAAAGTGAGAAGAAAGGTGAACAAACTCATCTTTTATGGAAAGGCCACTTATGACAAGCTGTAAGGAAGTGCCCAACTACAAGCTCATCAGATCTGCAGTTGTCTCAGAAAAACAGAAGTATCAAAAGCACTTTCACTATGGCCTCTTGGCAAAGCTTTGATCAAAGTTTTTATCTCAATACAAGAAAGAAATTTTTTACAGTGAGAACAATCATTCACTGGAACAACCTCCCCAGGAACACGGTGAAGTCCCCATCACTGGAGGTTTTCAAGATGCAATTGGACAGGGTGCTAGATAACCTCATCTAGTCTCCCTTTCCCACGAAAGATTGGACCAGACAATCTTTTGAGGTTCTTTCCAACCTGGGCTGCTCTCTGGTTTTATGAATTTTTTGTATGGGTGAAGTGATCTACACCAGAAATACAAAAGGTAGAGATGCACCTGCTGGTGGGCAGCATGCCTAGGAAGGTTCTCAAATGACTTCTGCAGTATATTACATATGTAAATTAATACAACAGAATTACCAGATTTAAAAAATATCTGTGATATATTTGTTTCCATTGGAAGACCCCTCTCCTTCACATTCTCTCGGTGCTGGAATAGGTATACAGCTTCTTGGGGGTGGAGGGGAACACCCTTTAAATCTTCCAGGAACAAATGTTAGACATGCTAGATCTTGTAGAGCATCTTTCAGTTGTGAATGAAGTTTTCAAGAATTTATTTTAATTTTGCATATGCTCTTGGCACAACTAAGATAAATTATATCTTCAAATATGGTTAATTGCACACAAATTTGACACGTTAATTTGGCATGTCAGTGTTAGGAACTTCAATATGTGTAAAATTTTTCTTGCCTTAAGTCTTTCAAAACTGATTTCTAAAGCTAAAATCCTTCTGAATTGTTTTTGTTGTATACTTTTTTGTGCTTCCCACTCACATACAGAATGGGTATTTTACTGAATCAATAGGGAGTAGGAGAGTGTCAGTAGAATTAGTGTTTTAGTTTTGGGAGCTGCTCTAAGTGTTTTCACAGTGCTGGAAAGTGTGGAAAACTCTTCCTAAGTACATCCTGATACTGGTAGTTTTGTGACTGCTGGAACTCATGGAGCTTCATTTGCTATGGATTTATGCTGTCTGGTTGAAGCTTTACTGTAGTATTTATTTCTTCATAAATGACAAATTTGAATTAGATGTTAATTTGTCCTCAATTCTTTTCTTGAGTTACAATGTTCAGAGTGCCTCCATCCTCTATACTAGTGTGCTTTCTTTAGGAAAACTTCTATGAATTTAAGGTTTTCTGCTGTTCTGTAGTAGTTGATTGGAAAGGACCAATGAATAAAATTGTTGGACTGGAGGACATGAGGAAACCCCAGGTAGATGCAAAGCCCTTTTACTGAAGGAAAACGATCTCAAAATAGGAAAACTGTGTTAATGCTCTTTGAAAAGAAATACTGTTGAAGTTTTCGATTTCTGCATTTCGAGTAAGTCTTACAGAATTGTACCCATTTAAAATAAAAAATGATGCTTGATCTTAGTCTTATTATACCAAAGGTAATCTGTGTTATTGAGAATATAAGGTAACTAAGGAGGGATGCAAAACTAGTTGCCCGATATGTTGGCTTTGGTGGCAGACACAGTCTAGGAAATTCATACTTCCTTCTGTGGCTGTCCTCGAGAGCAAAGGGGTAGAGGAGGAGAGGGAGGCCAGTGGGAGAGGTGCAAAGCTGTAGTGCAGAGCACAGAACTGCATCCGCCCACATCGGGGGCTCCGATCGCCAGAAAAGGGTGGGTAATAGTGGACTCCTCTTCAAGGCTGAAGCCAAAGCATCATGTTTTATTATACACCAAACATGTAAATAAGCTGGAGTACTTTTGTGTGTAGGTTTGTTCAAATCCTACTTAGAAAAAATGAAGTGTAATGCAGTAAAAAAGACAGTCATAGTGTGTGCATCTTAATATCTTTGGAAATTCAGGTAAAGCTGATGTGAGGGGAGGTGGGTGTGGGTGTTGTGAGAGAGGGGAATAGCACTATTTATTTATTTATTTCCCCTGGTTTGTAGGGTCTTTACCCTTCTGTTCTACTGAGGAGTATGACTGCAGCTGTTCTGTGGATTCGGGTGGTACACACCTTTCTGTGCACTCTCTTTATGCAGTTTCCCAGCATGACAGAAAACTTCATAAAAATCTGTAAAGGAGTTGTGTCTCATTATCTTTTCCCTAGTTACCATATAATTCAATAAGATGAAATATGTATTCATGACTCTTCCATCACTTCTATGCAATTTGATTTTTGGTTGACTGGAAAATCCCATTAAAACATTCTCTGAAATGCTGTCATATGTGCCTTGCTTCAGGGGAAGACAGGCAGGGTGGAAACTTGTATTAAAATATGGTGACGTGTGTAAATATTTGGAAGAGAAGGCTTTATTTGCACATTTCTCTAGCTTGGTTTAGCACTTCACAAAGAAATTACCTTTTATTGTTTTCTGGCTAATTTTTCTAAATTAAATTAAGTGTAAGACATTGGCCTACCAAACAAGTGCTAAATGCAATTTCTATACAGAGCAGAATATTTGCCTCACCTTTAGCTCATCACAGAAAAGCAAAATCAACTTCATGATGTAGTAGGCTTATGTTTGTTATAAAATTATTGCATGCAAAACAAAGATGCCAACGTGAAATTATCCGGGTTTCTTTTGGCTAAAGAATGCACATTCTGAGATACAGAATCTTTCTGTTTGGTTTTTTTTTTAATAGTTGCTTGAAAAATACTGGTAGTTTAGAGGGAAACTGATTTTAAAAAATAGCTATTGCTCCTTACCCTTCACAATATTGTAGCAATTTCAAGAAAAACTTCAGTGAGTTGAGGATAATCTTTTTCAAATGTACAGAATTGTCAGGTCTTTTTTTTTTTTTTTTTTTTTCTTGTGAATAGAGGAGACTTGAATATTGGATACAGACTGATACAGTTGGAGGCTGAATTTTGTACAGCCAGGTTCTGTTACTGGAAAATCCATAAAGGTATTATTTGTGACATTTGGGTCATGGTTTTGCTTTTTAAGATGTGTTGAGAAAGAAAGTATCCGTAAGAGTTTCAAAGTAGGAAAAATGGTATATTTTTAGCCTTCATCTTGTGACCTTTTCTGAGTGGACAAACACTGTACCTGCAATGAAATTATATTCTTGTGAATGAACTGTGCCCAGCTACTGTTGCTTGGCCCTTCTCTCTCATGCCTAGAGAGGTATAATTGGAAGTAAAGGTAGTACTCTTTTTTTTTCTTTTTTTTTTTCTTTTTTTTCTTTTTATTTTCTTCCCTAACTGACCCATAAATGCTTTTAAAAGGCAAACAGCACTGTTATAGTCTGCCTTCTGCTTATCCTGAACGTTTTGATGTTTTGATTTGGGGGCAGATAGGAGACCCTGAGCCAAATGAAAAAGGGAGATTGTAGACCCGTGAGTAGGATCCATTAAAGAGACCACTTGCCATCTCTCAACTCAATTTCTATTATGTGCTGGTATTTACTCCCCTGGTCCTTAATCCAGTTTTGAACCACTTTGGAGAGGAACTGGATATAGTTACTCCTTCCATACTGGGGACTGGACTGCACCCCTCCTTTCATAGCTGGGTAGTTACCAATAAAAGGTATAAGTGGTATCTCTTTTGTGTATATAGTAATGCATACTTTCTTTGCAAAACTGTGTAATACTAAAATTTGAAGGTTAACTGGCTCCTGAACTTTAGCAAATGGTTGAAACATTTGGGAAATTGTGTCTGGCCACAAACTGTAGAGGATGCTGAACTAGGTATTAATAATGTGAAGCTAAATGGTTAGCCAGTTTAGCATTGTTGGAAAGTAAATGGTTAGTCATTTTAGCACACTGGAGAACATAAGTAAGAACTGCTACACTGGATCAGCCAAAAAAATCAGCTTGGTGTTGTGTTGTGGTTTAACCCCAGCTGGTAACTAGGCCCCACACAGCTGCTCGCTCACTGCCCAACCGGTGGGATGGGGGAGAGAATCAGAAGAGTGAAAGTGAGAAAACTTATGGGTTGAGATGAAGACAGTTTAATAGGTAAAGCAAAAGCCACACACATAAGCAAAGCAACACGAGGAATCCATTTACTACCTCCCGTCGGCAGGCAGGTGTTCAGCCATCTCCAGGAAAGCAGGGCTCCATTGTGTAATGGTTACTTGGGAAGACAAACACCATCACTCCAAACATCTCCCCCTTCCTTCTTCCCCCAGCTTTATAGGCTGAGCATGACATCATATGGTATGGGATATCCCTTTGGTCAGTTGGGGTCAGCTGTCCCAGCTGTGTCGCCTCCCAACTTCTTGTGCACCCCCAGCCTGCTCACTGGTGGGGTGGGGTGAGAAGCAGAAAAGGCCTTGACTGTGTGTAAGCACTGCTCAGCAATAACAAAAACACCCCTATATTATCAACACCGTTTTCAGCACAAATCCAAAACAGCCCCATACTAGCTACTCTAAAGAAAATTAACTCTCTGCCAGACAAAACCAGCACGTTGTGTGTGTGTTTGCCACCAGCTGGCAGGAGATGCTGTGGGAAGGGTCTTAGAGCAGAGCATGGACAGAATGAGCTTTCCCTGGTAAAGTCCTGGTTATCAGTAGATCAGAAACTTTGTGGGATAAAGGATACATCTGAAAAATTGTGTTATAGTAATCACCAAATCTCTCCATCATTTACTGATAGCCTTTCTGGTTTTTAAACCTATTTCTACTTTTGTCCTAAACAGCATCTTATGGCAGAAAGTTCTGTAACTTAAGCACTGTGTGAAAATTGAGGTCCTTCAATTTATTTACATCTATGTCAACTTAGGTCAGTGGGTAGCCTCCTGATTCTCATGTTGTGAGAAATAATAGTTAGCTGTAGTGTGTTTATCTTCTCTTCTCTGGTCACAGGTACATAGCCAAGAGACCAAGTTATCCGGACAGACTCTGTGTGTTACGATTACATCAACTGAATGTTTGCGTTCTCTAAACTGAGTGGTTTGTTATACAGTGATTATTTAAACACAAAGAATTTTTTTTCTTTTCCCTTTCTTTTTTAAAATAAAAGCAGCATGTAATTTTTAATCCTTATACAATCCAGTTTCCAACTGGAGTTGAGAGCTTCTGAGTAATGTTACTCAGTTCATTGTCTGTAAGCCATCAGGAGATGGTCTGAACTGCAAAATGAAAGTTGGCTTGTCCGTAATTTACAAAACACATGCAAACATTTCATTTGTATGAAAATGGGACAAAATAGGGGAGGAAAATAAAATGAGTGCATGTTCAAAGCTTATTCTAATTTAGGGAGGCTGTGAGTGAAAACGTGCTATAAACACAGTCTGCAGCAATTCTGATACAGTTCATGGTTTTTGTTTGTTTTGTTGTTTGCTTTTCGATTTTTCCTCCAAATGATACTGTAGGTAAGCTTGGCGTTTCCAGGTGATGCACCCAGCAGGTTCTGGTTGGGAGGTACTCCTCCTCACTAGCTTCCCAGCACTTACTTTCTTGTTTGAGGGAGAGCCTCACATTAACCTGTGGTTTTGACAGTTTGTTTGTCAAAGTAATTTTGTAGCTTTGTGGGAAGTTTTGCCAGACATTCACTGTCACCCCATAACATAACGTTACCTTTGGTTCTTTGCTGGGGAATTGTCTATCTAGAGTTTTCTTCCTCATAGCTTCTTACTACTTTGAGCATGGTCATACAGTGCACATTGGGTGTACCTGCCAGTAGCATTTTGGTTCAGATTAGCAGTGTGCTTTGGAAGCAAGAGTCCCAATTGTTACCACCTACTGTGCTTTGGTTTGTGGTGCAGAATTGTTTCAAAGCACTCTGACTGAATTACTTTTGGATGAAAGTAAACCAGAAGATACCCTCCAAGAGCATACCTACTGCAGTCCCATTGCTGCACAGTGTTCAGCTCATGGAACAAATCAGAGCTACCCCAAAGTAAAATTCTCAACAGGTGCATGTTGTGTTAATGTTGGGTCCTCAGCACCAAGTGTTTAATTCTTCAGATTTGCTCCTATTGCTCTGCATTCCTGGCTAATGTGAGTATAGTCATGGATAAAAATAAATATACAGCACTTAGAATAATGAATAATAATTCATGACCAGTGTACTGGCTTCCGTTATAGAGTCCAGCTATTCAAGATTAAGTGAGAATAGATAATATCAAAGTAGCTGACAATTTGAGTTTGATTTGGAAGCTGACACTTAAACAGTAATTGGGTTAGTGAGCACCAGAGCTATAATGCAGCTGTTTTCCTGCTTTTGTTACATTTTGCCCTTTCCTGCTTTATTAATCTGAGTTCTCTTCCATTCATTCTCTAACATGCTTATTCTTATGACCCAGTCACTAACCCAAATCACCACAATATTCTGAGACCTCTTAGGTGCTGGCTGCACTCTTTTCCTATTCTTATCTCTTCAACTTTTTTTGACTTACCAGCTTGCAAAGGTCTGTACAGGCTGTGGCTGGTCCTGGGCATGGTGTGTGCTTTCTGACTACCTGCTTTCTGCTGGCAAAAGTGGATAATGATTTATAGCCACCAAAGGCGCCATACTTCCTCACATACTGCTGCAGTTGGTAAACCCCATCTTTACTTCAATGAGAACTTTAATGGGTTTTCTCTGTTCTTCTTGGTCCTTGATTTTTGTTGAAAACATGGTAGCACAGAAGAAGAAATCCGTGTCAGATTTAGTTAAAAGGTATTGGGGGGTGGGGGGAAGCAGGAAGTAGAATGGGTAAGTAACACAGTATCATCAGTTTTGTTTCAAAACACAGGATAAAAACACATCCTACTGTGAAAGCTTTATTTAATTGTTCACCATTCCCACCTGAAAAAGGAGAGGAATTCGTTACTTTTATGTCAACACTTAAATGGATTATCAAGTCAAATACTCCAAATTTGAATTCCCAAAGCATAGTGATAGTGTCTAACCTAAAGCAATGTCTTTTAACAGTAGCTTACAGAAGACTGAGATGTCTGAAATGCCACTATGTAGGCTGCTCAGAAAGGCGTGGTCTCTTGAGGATTTGTGCAATTCTGGTTTCAATACAGATAGTTACGTAAGTGTTCAATTATGCCTCCCAGGAACTGCCCCAGATGGTCCCCACGCACTTGAAAACAATGAAACCCACCAAAATTCTCCCTCGATGAAGGGAGAGCGTTGTTACTTCTCCCAGATGTCCTACTCTCCAAAATGTGTATATCAGGAGATTGTTCTTTTCTGGTTTTGAAGGGGACGGGAAGGAAGAGATGTCTTAGCTTATAGCAACTCCTCCTTTGAACTGGAGGAGCCTGGAAGTAACCAGGGAATAACCAGCCAGAACATTGTCACAACTTCAAAACAGCAAAAACCACTAAGTAACTTAAAGAGGGGGTAATGAATTTGAGGCACAAGCTTTGAGTCCAGTCTCAGCCAGCTGAAGTCTTATCCAGTTGCAGTCATGAGGAGCCATCTTCTCTCTGCTAATAGAGTGGTGGTCGAGTTGTACTTGGCATGCTAGTTCTGTGAGTGATGATATATTTTATTGGTTTTAAGACATAATGGCAGTCCGCTCAGTACAGGTTCCTCTTAGTGATCTGGTCTGTGGTTTCAGGTCCCTGTGTAATCAAAATTAATGATAATGTTTTAAATGGTGAGTTTGGATAGCATCTACAAAGCAGAGGGTTTTTTTCTTTTTCAGTTCTCTGTTTCACTCTTATCCTTGTCCCGTGAAGTCTCAAGTGGGACAAGTCTTTTGTATCCTTGTCTGATAGAGCAGTTTCCAAAGTTTTCCATCCCTTTTTATTCCCACTCAAATTCCCTGGCTAACCTTGCTGCTGCAAACAAACCAAACTTAATAAATGCATGCTTCTCCCATATCCTTAAACTGTGGACTTCCTGTTCAGAGAAAAATCAACATATTTCTCTAGCGTTTGAATCCATGTAAACCCTTGTGTGCACTTTTCCTGGGGAGAAAGTTCTTTTGAAACAGATTGTTGTAAGTAAAATTGTAGTCTTCTGTAATATTTCTTTCCAATGATTTAAAAGCCAAATGTGGTGGGACTGGGATTTTTAGGTAGGCACGTAACATATTTTGAATAAATGGAAGTCAGATAATTATCATCAGTCTTGTGTGTAATTATTTAATGTTTTCATTTTTCTTCTAAATAAACTGCCCACAGGAGTGTTTCAGGTATTGCATTGCACCTGGTTTGGGGCTGGGGAGTAGGAAAGGGGTGTTTATTTTTAGACGAAACATCTACTGATGTTTTAGCTAGCAGTGTCTCTTGAATGTACCTGTTGTCATAAAAAGCTCCAGAAGAACCTAAATATTTGTACTTTTAAAAAAAATCATATAGCTGTATGTGGCATCTGGTTGTAAACTGCATCCCAGTAGTCTCATTAATTGTACAGATTACAAAACTAAAATTAACAGCTGTATCCCCTGTTGGAGTTGTATTGCAGAATGGAAGAAGCCACTTACCTCTTCCCTGCATGGATACTGTCATGCACATCCGTCCCCCGTCGTGAGAGGAACATGCTGGCCTTGCAGTGTTCAAAGTCCCTGTTAACGCGGCCAGTGAGAAACTGAGTGAGGGAAAATACTGCTGCTGCTCTACATTATCCGTATTTTCCCTTCTCTTTGCAGTCCCTTCCCTAAGGACGTGCATTGTTCTCGATGTTGTGTCTTCTTAGAATACATGACAGTGAGCAAGAATAGTGAAGGCAGTTTGGACTTGTGTGCCCTTCGTCAGATCTTCTGTCCTTTAATGGTACATGCTGCACACAAGTTTCCATTAAACTTGTAGTCAGGAAATGTAGCCAGAAGAGATGTACCTGCTAACAGAATATGGTTATCTTAACAAAGGCAACAAAATCTTGCAAATATATTGTCTTGAGCCAACAACTTTTAATGCCAAAATTAGTTAGCCTCCCAATTTAAGGGATACACTGCAGTGCTAGAATATGGTTACCAGCTTGGGAAATGTGTATAAAAATATTCTATGCTTTGTGCTTATACATAGTATATACCAGGTTTAGATGCTTTCAGGATTGAGGAAAAAGTATTTAGGTTAGTTGTGAAAAGAAATGTACAGCTTGGTTTGTTACTTCAATATTAGTTTCTTAAACTTTCACACAAAATGTTTCTCCTCAGTAAGATGCTACAGTGCTTTGGTGGTGAGCACAGTACTGCTGGTAAATAGCATGGGCCTTGTTGGTATGTCTCCTTTGCTGTGTCATGCTTTAGAACTCATTTTATTTACCATTGAGTCATTACATTTTCCACTAGGAGTGGATGGTTGATTGGTTTAATTTTGTTTTGTTTTTTACCATTATACTGACAGCCAAGTAGGCAGTCAGAAAAGATCACTTATTGGTCAGGTACGTCAGCTTGCTATTGAACTCAGAATTTGACGCTGGGCTTGGCTATAGTGCTATCTGTGCTGTCCACCCTGTTGCCACTTTTTCCATAAGTGAACCTAAGGTGATGTATAACCTCTTGGAGGGTGTGGAGGGGATAAGATGTAGAAGATAGTTGGAAGAGGGGTTACTGAAACAATAAGCATTGGTGTTACTAGTGAGATACTATCTGTGGGCTTTTCTTTGTTCTTGCATTTGTGTATATATATGAAAAACATTGCTCTGACACTATAGGACCATCCTACCCTTCAGTAAGGTTCATGAAGACTTAAAAGCAGGAAACTAAATACAGAGGTCAGTGAGGAATAAATGAGTCAGTACCAAGTTCCTGTAGTGTTGCCAGCCCTCTTCAGTTTTATTAGCTGGTTTATGAAGGTAAAAAAGATTTATGTACTTGTCTGTGTTTGATCCCTTCTTCCAAACAACCTTTGAACTTATTTAGTATTTTTGAACCAAGACTGTCAGAGAGTAGAGGACCAAAATATAATCAAGCTCCTTCCCTTTAGGGAAAGGCGCAATTAGTAGAGGGCAAAGACCCAAGCGGTTCCTCTGCGGTAGGAGAGTCTGTTCTGTGAGTGTAATGTCCGTGTAGTGGCAGGGCAGCTGTTGCCTGTGTCCTAAATCAGCTTCTTGCCCAGCAGGTATTTGGGTGTCATAGCAGGAAACTAGCCATGTTTTGTGGGAGCTTGGAAATGAAGAAGGTTGGGGAGATTTGGAGAGGGAAGGCAGGGGAGCATAAAAAAGACACACATTTTTAGGAAAATGGACATAATGAGTTCCAGGGAGCTCTAAATGCTTGTAATTGCTGTAAGAATCTAATGTAGGCTGTTGAAGGGAAGTTTCTACACCACAATCGCTGGAAAGCTGTATTTAATATTTCCTAGAGAAGGACACACTGGTTCCTTTTGTGATGAAGGAAGGGTGAAAAGAAACATAATTTGTGGTTTTGCCACCAATTCAGCAAATCTTTATTGCTACCTCATAATATACTTGCATCAGTTTCCACTGAAGAAAATAAAAGGTGTTTTTCCTTTTGTGTTCTTTTTTCTTCTCCTCCTACATGTTTTCCCCAATTTGTGTATGTCAGTATTCTGATGTTCATTCCCAAAGATCATGACGTACCAGGCACCTACTGCCAGATGCCGAGGCAGTACCGCATGCCTAGGCAGTGTTGTACTCTGCTCCTGGTGGAAAACATTCCGTAGCAGGGAAGAGGCACATTAGTCCCCTCATTTCCACAGTTCCCGGTAGGCAGAGCCATCTAGTTGTGACTCAGTGAGTGTGGATGTGTGTGTTTTGCTCTGGTTTTTTAATGTTGTTGAAATCCACACCCAAGTTATTTGTTAAAAGGGTGCAATATTAAAGATGAACTGAAATTTAATGCAGAAAAACATCCTCATTAGAGAGGGGAAGCCTGGCAAGGTGCATTTCATGCACTGTATTACTGCAGCTCAACAGACCAAGTGAGCACTCATAGGTCTTGCTCTCCTATTGCTGTGAATCTTACTTGAGGGGCTGTTCCAACAGCAGTCACCTGAAACTGGAGGGTGATAAATGGCAGAAGAAACTCATGATGTAACAGGTGAAGAGAGTAGTTACACCCATAGCCAATTTTTTTGTGACCTGTTTATTATTAAAAGCTTGGCAATTTCTTCAGCACAGATATTTGGGTTGTAACAATGTGACTACCCAGAAAATGACACTAATTTTCATTTTATTTAAGAAGCAAGTGGCAAAGGCAGTTTTGTCTTTGCATGGAGTAGTCTGCTAAGAAAAAATCAGGCTATTAAGACAGGTTATACATCTTCTGAAGAATCTTTTTAAGCCCTCTGCTTCTGTTACCCTACAATACTTCATAATGAAAAGCTAAACACTATGGTGGTGAGATTTAAGAGTGCTTGAATGTCTGCTGTTTATTCACATTTATTTGCCTGTACAGAGCTTTGATGAACTTGCTTTAAAATCAGTTTACTCCTCCATCCCACGTCTTGTAGTCCCAAATCTGCAATTTTGTTAGCAGACCAGGATGTCTTTATAGAGCTCCATTCACTTTGCCAGCAGTCCTTGAACGTACTGCAGTCTGCTCTTACATGACAAATTACAGTGTTGGGTGGGCCATGCTGGAAGTCTGAACTTTCCTTTTTTGTTTATATAGTAGCTATGGCCAGCCTTTGTGCATAGTTATCACTTTTTTACAGAGAGGTTTGCTTATGAGGTTTTGGTTTTATGGAGAGTGAGGACATTAGTATGGTATGATATGTTGATGTGTAACCTGGCCTCTGAAGTAGAACTAATGCTAATGTTTAGGAGTAGGTGATTTGTTAGTTAAAAAAGACTTTAACCTTGTGGTGTTCTACCAGCTTGGTTAAACAGCTGCACCTTTCTCACACTTTACTGAAAGCTTTTATTTTCTTAACTTTTCCCATGCTAACAAAGACTCCAAGAAACTGAAAACAGTCCCTCAAACTACTATGGCTGCCTTCAGATGCAGTTCTTGTTGGCTGTCTGCCCGGTGGATGCAATAAGTTTCAGGCAATTTCTTGACTGAAAGCATCTCTTGTCTGTTCTCCTTCCAAGATGAGGTATAAAGTACGTGTAAGTTCTTGTAGGGCAGGTTGGGATCCTCACATGTATTGCAGGTTCCTTTGCCAAATGGCAGGCCTTGTTCTGCCCTTGAACTTTATGCAGGCATCCTGTTTTAATCAGTAGCAAACTCTGAATGAATTTGAATGTGTTCATTCTGATTTCAAAAAATCTGATCCATAGACTAAAGATAATGAGTTGACTTGATGATCTCTGAAGAGTGAATTTAAGTCTTAGATAAGGTATAAGTAATTACAGTGGAGAATTTAATACCTTTCAAGTTCAATTAGGTAAAACAGAGGTTGCAGATTCATTTAAAATGATACACACAACCTATTTCATATTAGTATTTTTGCATATTCTAAATATGGAAAGCTTTGAAAAAGGTTAAAGCATTCACCATTTCACAGGAGTTATCTTTTATTTGGATAGCATTTCTGTGCTATTGAAATCAGTCTGCATGCAGCAGTGGTACAACTCAAAAGAGGCATTAATCTTGACCATGGGGTTTCCAACACTGATATATTCGTAACAATATTTGGGAATCAAGAGAAAGTTTTCCAAGTTCATCATAATTCACAAACTCAACAGGTTGTTTCCTCTTTTGTTTACAGACTTGATATTTGCAAGTTCCCTGCCTTGACAGTAATCATCATGGATAGCGGTAAGTTTGTTAACGTAGTGATGAGTGTTCACTCTTTGTTGTTCCTGATGAAGTGGGCATTAACACGCCCCAAAAGTGTCCTCTGCTCAAAATCCCACTCACTCCACGCAAAAAATGTCCTCTTCTATTGAACTGATTTTGTTGTTACCTGTGATGCGGATCTTTGCCCAAACTGAACTGGAATAATACTACCGTTCTGACAGAGATATTATATGCAGACTGTAATAATCATCACAAACTCATTTGTGGATCTTTGAAAGTTGGCTGCAGAATGAAGACCACAGAGCTGAACTTCCAGCCTTGCGTGCTTGAGTTTAACTGTTCCTAAGCTTGTCCCAGTAACTCCAGAATCTCAGAGCAGAAGTCACTTTGTAAGCTTTATATGTAAACACTCAAAACATTTTTCTCCCTTCTGCAGTGTGCAAACCAAGTAGTTTTATTAAGGTCACCTGCAGAAATACTCGAATTTATCAGTAGCTGCAGCATTAAATTTAAAATGAAATGTTTATTTCTAGTATTTGGTGGCAGTTTTAATCTGCTTGGGTGTTGGTAAGGAGTCAGAAAAAGGAAACCTCAATAATGGTCTCAGTAGAGCTGGTTTTGGTGTCCTGGGTGCCCTGGGCTTTGCTTCGGCAACAGTTCTGTGTCCCAGAATACTTTCCCACGCTTCTGTTCCCTATTGCTTCTATGACTAAAGACCTGAAGCCTATTTTCTTTGCCTGTGACAGCTTCAGCTGGCAGGCTGAGATGTATTTATCGTCTCGTGTCCTTGCCTGTTTCTGATTTAATTTCACGTTGCTGGAGTATCTGTTCACTGTTATGATAGCACACAGGTTTTTCTGAGAATGTATAATAGATTGATCTGACTGTATTACTCTCTTCAGTAATAATAAGTCAAACTAAGACTTTGGAATGTTTTTTTGTAGCTTTCTGATGCATAAGAACTTGCTAAAAGCCAAGTGTTACAGTTACAGAGCACAAGCATGTTTGAAGAAATAAACATGTATTCCAATGCATTAGATTTGGGAGTTGTATATCTTCATCTATATTCTACAAAAATTGAGGGAGAGGAAAAGACTTTGGATTTTCTGTTTCTGTGTCTATCTTAAATAATGCCAAAATCATAATTTTATTTTCCTTTGTCTTGTGTTTGCTAGTTAATCTCCTTAACAAAGCGAACAATTAAGTTTTATCTTGCTTCATTACTTTATTCTTGCTACATGCAATTCTTCCCTGATGATCTTCAGTTCCATAGTAACAGCTGCAGTGAATTCAGCCATGCTGTAGCTTGGCTAGGTGGGCGTGCAACCCAAAGTGGTTATTTTACACACTCCTATGCAATTATAACTGAATGTCTACAAGATGATGATCCTGGAATACTAAGGAGTCAAAGTGGTTTCTGCAATATGGTTCCATTATCTCTTTTTATAGGATTCATCAGGCAATGACTGGTTCTCATTAAATCACTGTGTTTCAATCAGTATCTCCATCAAGCTTGCTTTGATCAGTGTATGTTTTTATGTTTCCTTGCTGCATTTGTATTGACTTCTCAACAGGATTTAAAGTCACTAGGAGTGTGCAGAGCTTTAAAAATGTCAAATCAAAACAAACAAATTAATATACTTCATTTTTTTCCAGCCTTGCAGGGTCAAAAGCCATTCCTGGTCTGGACTAATCATAGATCATTATTTATCAGATACATTCAGAATTAATATGGGGTGTGTTTTATTTTCCTCAGTGGGCTTTTTTGTCTCTGTGATGAATGCATTTTCTATACTGTATTGTGAGAGAAGAGAGACACTTTTTGAATATGAATTACTAAATAAGAAAGTTGGGTGGTTTTAGATAGTCATATTTTGGCCATTCTTGAATATTGAATTATTTTAATGCTTTGCTGTTCTTCGTCAATGCGTTTTGAAGCAGAAATGTATGCTTAGCTCTTTTTGGAAAACTAAACTATTACCTAGAAACTCATCCCAATGTGTATTAAACGCAATACTTCATAACATACCAGCTTTTAAACGTTTATTCTCAGTTGACTTCTTTGGTAAATTGGAAAGTGCATGCAGAAACAAAGATTTGTATATTGTTTCTGAGAGCCAGAAGCTTTAAATCAGGGTATTTTCAGCTACCTACGTTTTCCTCTTTCTTTCTTTTCCCTCTGCATCCAGTACAAAGCTGTCGTAGTTTGTGTCATTACTGTTTTCAGGGACGGATTCCAGCTGTGAAATGAAATTCCCTAGGTTTTATCTGCTGAAGGAAGGAAAACTTGATTTATAGTGCATTATTTACTCTTCGGTGACTCCACATATGGACACTCTTAAGAGAGTCTGGGCTGTAGCTTGTTCCGCTTCAGGAATGCCCACAGGAGGAGTTGGTGAGAAGTAGGCAGAGCACTGGCAGTCCATCCCCATGCGTGGCTGCATGCTGCCTTCCTGATGTGGACAAGTCCTTCATCTCATGATGTTTAGGTGATCACTGAGGCATGTTGAAAGAAACCAAGTTCTTCAGGACTAGAGGGGAGTCAGGAGAATTGTGTGGGAAATGGAAAGAAGCCATCCCTTTTTTTTTATTTCCTTCTTTGAAGAGATTTTTGAATATTAATTTCTATGTTATTTAGTCAGTGAACTTACACAATAGGAGGTGCCCACGTGCTCACCTGTGGTGCTGTAGAAAACAAAATTTGCGATAGGTGCAGCTGTAGCATTGTATGCACTGAACCTCTGGCAACATCATGAATAGTGTAATTTGTGTGGTGCATGTACATACCACATGTGTTCAGCTGTGAAAGTATAGGAGTGACTGGTGTTTTGGAGTTTAATCTTCAAATCTTCATTTAATCCTTTGCAAAAGGAAGATGACTGTCTAATATTGGCTACTCCAACCCCCACTACACAAAGTATACCACAAAGACTAAACGAGATTAAAGTAGATCAGCCTAATTATGATAGTAGCCTCATTGCTGAAAAACGCCACCCCATCTTGCAAGAAAGCAGAAGTATAGTGACCATCTTTGTAGACTTGCTGCCATCCTTTTTTAAAGTTCAAAATCAGATGTTTAAGAAAAAAACAAGCCACAGCAAACTGATTCTCATAAAATTATAGCTAAATCATTGCTTAAACCGGTCAGTCTCTGTCCTTCAGCAGACAGCGAGAGTTTGTCTTCATAGCATATCAGCAGTCCCAGACTAGCTGTAAATGAACCAATGCAGAAATGATTGCATAGGTCAGGAAAGTGGTACGGGTGTATTAGTGTGGCAGCGCATTGAACATTCAGCCCCTCCTGCTGGCAGTGAGAGCCCAAGAACAGTCTTGCACTGACATGATGTTCTTGCTTCCTGACATGAAATACCTGGAGAATTTCTGCATCGTTCACTGCAGATGTACCTCCTGGGTAATTCAGGCTGCTGGATTTTGGAGTGTTATGGTTGCTGCATGTTACTGTAAAAATCATTTGGTCAGGGAGTTTGAGGGAAAGCTAGAACACCAGAAGAAAAGAGGTTGCTTCCAGCTCTTCTTTGAACAGAAAACCAAAGAAAGCAAATAAAGAATACCTGTGTCAGAATGTTGGTTGCCTTTTGGGGTTGTTTTATTTGATTCATCAAATAAGGTGAGGTTTTGTGTATGATTCAAGAAAATAGAAAGAGGCTACTTCCCCCCAAGCCCCCAAAAGGGTCACTATTTCAGGGTTGACATTTCTAGAGTGAAGGGAGCAAGTCTGCTTCAAAATTGCTTAATAAAACCTACAGACGTAAACTTTGATAAATGCAGCTGTTCTGGTGCGTATGACTCTGGGTAACGCTCATAAATATTTATATCAAAAACTTAAGAGCATTCTGGCTGATGCCCTCAGGCAGTTGCAAGTATCTTTTTGGATGTTCACAAGCAGGAATTTGTTTGTTCTGTGTCATCTTAGTTTAAGAAGTTGCTTGAGCTGAGCATGTGCCTGTCTCTTCTGAACACTCTTCTTACGCACCAGCTTCAATCTTGTTTAAGCATACGTGACTGTGATGCTGAATTGAGGTCCATCACATTTATGATGTTATAGCAATAACTGCTGAAATTGTAGTCCCAGTAGGAAGGCCTTTTATCATATTAAATAAAGGGGAGGACTTTGAAAAAGCTCTTTATTTCTCAAAAGCACATTTTCTTTGAGCAGTTTTAGCATGAGGTTTTGGATATCTATTTTAGAAGTGACCTTTGTTGTCTCTCCTCTTACTCAGTGTTCTTAACAGAGGACAAAGCCAATTCTGTTTTGAAAAGATACCCAAGAGCCAACACGTTTTTGGAAGAATTAAAGCAAGGTGACATAGAACATGAATGCAGAGAAGAAATCTGTAGCTATGAAGAAGCAAGAGAAGCATTTGAAAATGAGGAAAAAACGGTATGTTCTGGTGTGTATTTAAAGATGAGTGAGGTGTATTGGTACTAAATTTTTGGGTGTGCCGAATGCTTGTGTGTTTTACAACATTATATTAGATTTCACCTGTTTCTTTAAGCAAATGAGGTGTACAGTGGAGACAGACTGCACAGCAATAATTTTTGAATCCTTTGTCCCAATTAAACTGAATTTGAAGGGGGTAGAAGTCTCAAAGATAATTATGCTCTTAAGTGTTGTGAAAATAGGCAGCTGGGAAGAAAAGGAATATGAATTAATATCCCCACTTGAGAAAAGGTGGGCAAAACTGTCATCTGTTTGGCAGCACTGTTTACCCAAATAGCCTGTGTCCTGGTTCTCCTGTCATCACACACTTAAGTCTGACCTGCATATCACAAATGCAGTTGTCTTGCTTGGAAGAAATTATGAGATTGGGACTGTTACAGGGAATATATAGAAACAGAGGGCACACGTCTTCACTTATTCTTTGTGGAATAACTTGTTTGTTGAATATGTTCACATGAAGTGAGTGAGCATCTCAAAAAGCTTTGAATTTAAAATATACCTTTGAATCCCAGGTGCTGGTGTAGCTGGCCAAAGTGTTCAGTGTCCAGACTATTAATAGTCTGAAAATAAGGAAAGACTAGTGGCCTTCTTCAGGCTAAAATCTGCAAGCATCCAGGGAGTATTGTTAAGCAGCAGTGATCTAAAACATGGAAAGAACAATAATTTCAGTGCTACCATGTGTTATGCAAGGGCAGTGATACATTAACTTGACGGGAGTGAGGCAGATACTGCCCACACAGAATTGTTGTGTAAGTCTGTTGGCTTCTCTAATTAAAAGAAGCTTGTGGGCTAATGGCTCTGCAAACAGTAGCTACATATCATACCCAACATATCTTACATTGCTTCTCAACAAATAAAAACAGCAGACAGGTTTTTGATGGTGGCATCTGACCTATTTAATGCAATACAGTCTTTTTTTTTTTTTTAAATTCGGGGCAGACATGGATGAAATGAGGGCTGAATTTGAGGATAAATCTAAAGTGAAAAACAGGTGCTAGAAAATGTGACTCAGAACTTATCTTCAGAAGAAGCTTCTATCCCTTGTGTGTTTTTGCCAAGGGAAATTGTACTTGTAAGGCCAATGGGTTAATGGGCAAAGTGGCACAGGGAGCATTGCAGATTTCCAGAATTTACATAGGTGATGCATTCCACTCTTTACTGGCTTTGCTCTACATCAAAAAATAGTGATGTTATTGTAAAGGCATACTGAACTTTTTAAGTTCTTGGCATCTTTTTGTTAGAGATCATACCTGGGCAGACAGATAAGGCTGCAATGAGAACTTCCTGATTTATTGAAATGAAGTAGTAGGACGTGCGGTGTCTCTTCAAAGCTGCTTCTTTCTGAAGCTTTAAAGTGCATGCACACACGTGTTTTTTACCTCCCAAACTTGGCTTGGTGTGGCCATTCCTAATGATAGCTCACTGTGTAATTAAAAATAATGTTTACAGTGACACTACTTGTGTAAAATTCTAACACGGTATCACTTTTGCGTAAGTAGCTCAAGAGGTTCAAGTCACTAGAGAAAGCATAGCCTAAACATGTTGCCTCTCACTTCAGTTTATTTTCCCCCATTTGGGAACATTTTGTGTTTTGGTAGATAGCATTTCCCTTGTAGAGGTATTTGGTAAATAGTAAAGTAGAAATAGTTACATTTCCACTCTTGCCACAACCTTTGTGTCACAGGGGAGAAGGAGCTTCCAATAAGGTCCTGACTCTTTATCCAGTTCTACTACTGCATCCTTTTTGCACAGCTGCTTTATTCTGTTGTTGGTAGCTTGCTAATGGGCTAGGCTCTGCTAATGTGCAGTCATGCCTGACCAGCCTCATTTACTTAGGCTTTATTTAGTCCATTGTCCCCCAGTGGTATCCATCCTTACAACCACTTAGTAAGACTTAACTTCTGTGTCCCAGGGGAAGGAAATGGATGCAGTAGACTAGGATCATGATACAGTGTGTTCAGAGTAAGAAAGATGCAATTATTTCATAGTATATAGATAGACTGGAATTCAGATAGGGTCTGTAGCTTATTTATCACATGCTAACTCTGTTCTGTGTAATCTCTTTGTATTTTTTATCTTGTCCACTTGGTTCATTGTTTTTCTGCAGTCTTCTGGGGAGATGTGCAATATCTGGATTTGTAATATTAAAATAATATCAGGCGGTTCCCTCAAGTTATTTTTGATGCATGAGGTTTTTCTTGGAGGTTAGCATTGTGTATGTTAAGTGTACATGCATAGCCATCATGGAAATATTGAATGCGTTCAATATTGTGTGGGCTTGGGGATTTTGATAGGTTCAGAATTATTATTTAAAATGATAAAGTTAATTATAAAGATAATACTATTATGCTAGTAAGGCTAGAGCCAACAGGGAAGAATTTGCAGGACTTTGTGGATAAAATAGAATATGAAATTCAGTGTTGACAAATGTAATGTATGTGAGGGAAAAGAGAACATTCATTATGTATGTGGTTGGCTCAACTGAACTGGGGAACAAGATTTGAATTTGAGTCTGTGAAGACTTGGATTTAATGCTCAGCAGTCAAACAAAACAAAAACAAAATAAAAACCTGAGTGCTAAGAATCCAAAGAAAGGAATAGGGATCAAAATGGAGAACATAATTATGTCATTGCATACCCGCATCTTGAATGTACCGTGTATAGCTCTGATCTCTCTGTCTCCTAAAAAGCAAATTAATAGCTGAGGGAGGACAAGAGAAGCGTGACAGTTGACCAAAGATATGAAAAGACTTCTGTAACAACAATAGATCAGGAAAGAGTTATGGAATATGTGATGATGTCTGTGAGGAGCATGAAGATTGAGCTGAGGTCAGTCACTTGGCATCCTTCTGACAGGAGAGCTAAGAGAGCCTCAAAGGAAACTAGAAGGTGCAGGTTCAAAGCAAATAGAAGTATCTTTTCTCACCACAGATAATAGAGCTGTGGACTGCCTTGCCACAGGATGTCTTGGATCCTAAAACCTTATATAGGTTCAGAGAACAATGATAAAAATGAACGGAAGATAAATCAATTTGGGACTATTGAATAAAAGGGGTCAGCTTTGGCTAATGGAAGTTCTTGAAGTACAAATATGTGGAAGCTGGGAGAGTATCACTGCCTGCCTGTGTCTGAACTCTTCTTTTGGCAGTCTCTAATGATTGTTGTCAGAGAGAAGGTAACAGATTAGGTGAACCCTACGTCTGATCTAGTAAAGCTGTTTATTTGTAGTACCTGTAGTCTCCAGGCAGCACTGTATGTGGTCACTGGACAGTTGTCAAAGGTTGTTGGGAGACTCAAAGATTTGTTCAAAGGTTACTGTGCAAAATATCTGGGCGTGATTGAAGCACTGATATTAATTTTATATTAATTAACTCATTTTTTTAAATTACTCTGCATGAAGATTTTAAAAGCTAGAAGTCACAGATCTTTATTTGTGTTTCAAATTTCCCACAAATTTTTAGTACAGAAATTGCAAGGTTCTCTGTATAGCTCTATTCTAGGAAAACAAACTAACAAAACATTAAAAAGCTTGGCGAGCAACTCAAAATTTGTCAGCACCAGATCTAAAATTATGTCATCAAGTACAACTTCTAGCATCAGTCTGTGTCTAGTTATGGATGCTGGATAAGTACCCGGAAGAGAAGAGGTGAATCTTTTTCTGCCACCTGAAATTGAGAGCAGACTAGAAGAAAACGGTGCAGCAGGTACACTGGCTTCCCATTATTGCTTTGTTCATATCCTCTACCTACTGAATACCAAGCAGTCTTCTGACTGGCATATTTTAGTCCACCTTTAAAACAAGTCAGACAATTGACCAAGAATCATTTGAGGCTATCATCAGCTGCCAAATGTAGTAAAGGCCTCAGCTGAAATTCTCAAAAGGGTGTGAGTCTCTTAACTTTCATGTGGATCCCTTATTTGATTCAGCGTTCAGATCCAGTTGACTGTTGCTGATTCTGTTCTGAGAAGTATTAGAAATAAAATGGAAACAAAATGCTGGCAAATTGGCTGTAACTGTCTTTGTGTGGGATGCCCTGGAGAATTTGATTATTTCAAACTGGATTTACCAAAGCAGTAATGGACGTTCAGAAAAGTAGTTCTTGGCAGGAATATATGTTAGATGTTTTCTAAGTCTTTTCCATTGCAGTTATCTGATTCTGTGGCCTGCGTAACTTAGTTTTTCAGCCTTTTAAGTCATATATGCCTGGTATTCCCAGCTGTACAGCACTTGAGGATAAATGATTACTGCAGTGTCCTTTTCATAAGTCACGAGTTGATAATTGTCAAGTAGAAAGTAAGTCCTTTCTGTTGTTGCTTTAAGAGACCAGCAACTATGGAAGGGATGTTTGTGCTGTGAGTTTTCCAAGTTCTAAATTACTAACTTTGTGTGAGCTCTGCAGCTACTTCCTAGGTTTTCAGTATTTCCCCCTCTTGGGTTTTTTTTCATAGCAGTTTGTACAAATCCTCACACTGTGCAAATTCATCCAAGTTCTCTGTGGTTTTGTTGGGCATGATTTGACTTTGACCAGATGGCTTGTCCTCCTCCTGTGCCTTCACTTTATGGTGCAGCATAGCTGTGGGATGACAGAGCAGAGGGGGAGCTGCTTGGCAGCTGCGCAACTTGAACCTGAAGTATTAGTTTCCTGCAGTTCCTATCAATTCTGTCAGTCTGGCACTAATGGTCTTTGTGCTTCTCTCTGAGATTTGGCTTGCAAAAGTGCAAGCTGGAAACCTCAGGTTTAGTACACTAGTAAGTTTTTGGTTGGTGTTTTTTTGTGGGGGTTTTTTTTGGTTTTGTAGGGTGGTTTTTTCCCCCAAAGAGGAAAATTTAAAGAAAGCTTTTTTTTTTAAAATGACTGAACAAGTGTGTGTTTCTTAGTATTTTTCACCTGTGTGCAGAACTTTATTCCTCTGTCTCAGTAAGATAGCCTTAGATGCGAAGCACTGTAATTTTTGACGGGGTGGGGCAGGGTGATCTAAACTGTCTTGGAATTTCCTTTGCCTTGCATGCAAATGAAAGTGGACACTAAACTACTTTCATCCTTAAGGCACTTTGACTCTTACCTTAAGCTCTTTATGCACCTGTGTGGTCACACCATCAACTTGAACATCCCGTAGAGCCACACACCCTATTCTGAACTAATTGCCCACCACTGTGGGGAAAAAAACTTTTCTGCTCCTTTGCCATGTTGCAGAATGACAAGGAGAGATGCTGGTATTTCAGCTTTCTGAAGAAGGTAGAGACATTTTCTCCAGCAGATAGAGGTGAGCTAGAAGGAACATGGGAACAGTACTAAAATACCACTCACAGCTTACTACCCTTACATTGGAGGGTGCATTTCCTCTGTAGTCTGCAACACAAAATATATTGCTAAGGGAAAAGTGTGATTTCACCTTTTTCATCAAAACTACCTTTCTCCTCCACAGAGTCTTTAAAATGACACATCCTTGCACAGTATATTTGATGACTTCAGTAAATCTTTGCAACTTTGGCTTCAAAACCAAACACTGTGCCAGTTTATTCCTTTTCTGCCATTGAGGCAGCAGAACAATGAAGTGGGAAGCTTGGTTCCAGTAACAGTCAATAGCAGTTAATAATCCTAATGAATCTTTTTCTGCTTTTTTAGTCAAGAATATATTTATTATTTATTCCACTAAAGAATCTAGTTGTATTCAAACCAGATGGAAAGGTAATAGGTAACGGATCTTCTTAATTGCTTGGTGATCTGGTGGGGAGAGGTGAGGTTGTTGGTTTTGGGATCTCTGCATGATAAAAAACAACAGAAGTCCTCAGTTGTGCAGCTAATTTCATTTTTTAATGTTAGTTAGCCCCCCCCCAAGTATGTTTTTCTAAAGTCAGCCCAGTTGATCTGGGGTTCACTGTGGAACAATGCATCAAGGAATGCCCTTGCAGAGAAGTATCTAGAGAGGTTAGTCCATCTTCCAAGACTTGCTTACTTTGTTTGAAGTCAATGCTACCTGTCTTAGCTGAGATGATTTGGATATAGGTTCACATCAAAGAGGGGCACTGTGATGACCTCCTTGTGATGTCAATCCTTGGAATTCAGGAAAAAAACACCTGATCCTGGATTGCTGTAGGAATTAAGTTTTGGGGTTGCTTTTTTGTTTGGGTGTTTTTTGGGTTTGGGTTTTTTAGGTTTGGATTTTTCTTTTTTTGAAACTTGCACTGATTATAGGGATAAGAACAACTGAATTTTTCTTTTTAAAAAAAAAATCTACGTGATAGCAGGTTGTTTCATGCATATAGCATTGCTTCTAACCTTAGTCAGTTCTGATCCAGAAGCATTGTAAACGTGTTTTGCCCATGGTGTCCTGGTCCTGGCTTCGCACAGCACAAGCTTAGCCTCCATCTTAGAGGGGCTGTGCTGCTTCTGGACTCAGGTTGCCTCCGAGATCAGTTTGGTGGCATTATCTGTTTCATGCTCGTTGTGTGGCAGCAGTCCTCCACTAAAAAAATTGATGGATCTGATATGTCTGTGCCCAAAGTCAGTCAGTCTGCAACCTGAATGCATCATTTACTAATAACTGAGCAATGACAATATCAATTTTACCTGGTGTTTTATAAATACTCGCATGTGAGATATGTGCTATTATTTAAAATAGATGCTGGCATGAATATGAGTGGGTCAGGTTTCTGCATTTTTAAAGGAAACTAAAGAGTTTGGAGTTTCTGGCATGGATTTGTTTGGGTTTTTTAATTATTTTTTCTGAAATTATGCATGGCTATAAAACACAGTGGAAGTGTTTCTTAGTAGGGCAGCTCTTATTACAGGTGAGGATGACTTTTTTGAAGCAGGGTTTGCTTTTCTTTGTATTATTTTTTCATAGCATTCACTGCAGAGAAAATTGGATGGCGACATGATCTTTGTGCTCCTACTTGTGCATATTAATATAGGAAAGAGTACTTTCAAGTACTGGTGTCCCCCTTCATCTTTGTCTTCCCTTGTTCATATTTTCATTTTTCACTTTCTGTTCCATTTATCTGTAGCTATGTTGTCAAAATTTCTAGAATAGGCTGTATAATATTCTCATAGTGCTGAAGCTATTTTTAACTATAAACAGAGGATCTGATCAACTCAGAATGAGCTCACAAGAATTGCTTTATGAGCCAGAGGGTGGAGGAAGGCTAAAGTATGAGATAACAGTACAACATAGTTGTGCTTTGCCAAAATGGTCTGTCATTCTGAAACAGTATTTCCCTGTCAAACTGTATATTATTACAATTTTAAAACGAACAAACAAAAAAACCTAAGTTTTACCTTGAGTGGTGCTGAAAAATTTTGATCCACCAGATGGCCGATGTGCATGCTGATGAGATTTCTTACCTATGCCTGTCTGTGCTGCAGGTTTGTCAATATTAAGTGCAGATACAGGAATCTTAAAAGCAGTGAGGAGTTGGTCTAAAAAACCGAAACCCTTTTGTATCACTAACCACATCAGAAGACAGTTTGAAAGTTTATTGGGCGTGCTTATCCGTACTGTTTCTATTTTAATCATTAGTACTTGAAGTGCCGTTTTTTTTTTCCTAATTCATTTAAAATAGCTTGATTACAGTGTATTTTTTAACTGTCTTATAGTTTCTGACTTATCCTGTCTTGCTCTTCTAGAAGGAGTTCTGGAAAGTCTACAAAAATGGACTTCAGGGAGAAAGTAACACAGGACATACCTGGTATTCATTTTACCTTGCATTTCCATTAATCATTGGCCTTTTTGTTATCCTCATTGTCATTTTTGTCATATGGAGATGCCTTTTTAAAAAGAAAATGCGTAGACAGTCGATGTACGTGCATAGGGGAGCCCACGAAGCAATGGGTGATGGTGCTGTGGCTGACGGCAGAGGTCCACTTCCGCCACCTCTCAGCATTGTTCATTCCCCACAGGAGGAAATGTATGAAGTCAGTGGGCTCTCTCCAGGAGGTGTGAGCTATACGGATGGACGGTCAGACTCAATATCCACAAGGCTCTCAAACTGTGATCCTCCTCCTTCATATGAGGAAGCCACTGGTGAAATCAGTCTGAGAAGTGAAACTGAACAACATATAGATCCACCCCCGCAATACGACGACATTGTGAATTCCAGTTCGGCCAGTGCAATTGCACTATCTCCCATTGTCACCAGTACTAAGTAAAGCAAGAAGAATGCTGTGGACTTTTTAAAAATTACTAATCATTTTGTAGCACTTTATCTTGGCTTATTATGCATTTCTGTAATTTAATGGACTTGCACAATGAACTTCACTTTTGGTTTAGATTCACTTGTTGTTTGGGTTTGAGATTTTTTCCACTACGGCAGGTCTTAAAAGATAAGGAATCCGTATTGAGAGTGTACTGCAAGTACAAATGTGGTACTCTGTCATACTTCTCAACAGTACCTCTGCTTTGAGGGATGTCACTTGTTTTATTCAGAATGTTGTCCACATTCCCCACAAGATTTGTGGAATCCCCCTCCCCTTTCTTACTGCAGACTGTCAGAATTGCCTGAGATAGGGAATCCTTAAGCAACATTTTAGATAGTTATTTACACTAAAGGGGAATGATTTTGCAGTATTGCCTCTTGTCTGGTTGGTTCCTTTTTCTCACTTGGATTTTTGTTACATGCTGCACCCTGTCCTGGGCCCTTGTAAGGCTGAGAGCAGTATGCCTTTGTGTTCAAACCAGTATCTTGTTAAGAGTATGCTGGTGTAATAGCAATAATTTCAGAGTCCTAGCAGAAGAGGTGTATTCTAAAGCTTTTGCTGTTACAACTCAATATTCTGTAAATGTTTAGAAGCTAACAATTCAAGATACCGATTAGTGAATTTGATAGTGTACTTTTTTGTCTGTGTTCTGCCTTTTCTCTCTGTTTTCTTATCTGTTTTTACTTGTGTATTCTAGAGATGAGAAGTGTGCGTATGTCAACTTTAGAACTTGAAAGTTCATGCAACAGTAAATAATGAAATACTGAAATACTCAAGAGTGATAAAATCCTGATCATAGTCTTCCTACCATAGTCCTCACTGGGAACCAGGATATTATCCATGAACACATAAACCCAAAGGTATTACTTTCCTTTTAAAAAGGGAAAGCATTCAGTGTTATGTGACTTCTTTTTTTTCCCCCAACTACGAAATAAAAACCCCTTCCTCAAATCCTGATACTCTTTTGCCTCTTGCATACTCACATGTACCATGTGTGCACCTTGTATTGGTGGCTATGGAAATCCTTTGCAGAGACTATGGATACCTTTTTTCAACAACGATTATGTTTATCACTTATCCATTCCAACAAAGGTGCTTCTGTTGCAAAAGTTAACAATATGTTGTAATGAAATAAAACTACTTACATTTTTCATTGTTTCTAAGAACAGTGTAGTGCTTTTATCCATTACATGAATTCTTAAAGCGTACTCCATTCTCAGTGTACACAAGCCTTTTTATTCCCCAGCTCTTAGGTTACAGGTGCCCATCAGAGTGAGAGGTGCTGGGAAGTGTGTTAGTCCAGGCTGGCTCCAGAAGTTGTGTGTGGCCAGCCTGGCTCTGCCAGCTCCCGTTGCGAGCTATGGAGCCCATCTGATGTAGGGCAGAACCGTGAGGACCCACTGTTGTATTTCTAAGAGCACAATGCAGGCATACCTCCAGGCATTCGTCTGGAGTGACTTTTTGAAGCCGAAGAGGTGTGGATTTCTGTCAGGCTTGATGCAAGTTAGAATAGAGGATTGTACAGAATTTCAATCAACTGTTTTAGAGGCTGATGATAGTTAAGCTGGTGCAAGCTGTAGTGTAGTGATTCTTTTTTTCCCAGCTCGATTTAGAAGTTCATTGCTCAGTTTAGCTTGTGAATTTCATTTCAGTTTTCCTTCTTCCCTCACCAAGGTAGCGTGGCATTAGCTTTAGTATTGTTCTGTGTTCCACTAATCAATTAGCACCAACTAAAATGTATTTAGCCCTGAAGGACTACTGTGTTATGTTGGCTTTCTTACTACAGAAACCCAAACTGCATCTTGTTCCAAAGACCGCAAATGAAATGCCAGTGCCATGCATTTGAAATTGCTGTTAATGGCTGAGATGCGTGCTGGTGTCTGCCATCTCATGGGGGGTTGGCCCGTCTTTTCCCTGAGGAATTTTACAGAAAGCTGCTGAAAAATGTATGGTCGTAGAGGGGTGTGTATATGCACACTTCTGTAAGAATTTGATATAATGTATGGACAAATGAAGTAAGGATTTTGTGATTAATTTTATGTTCTCGTTTTTGGCAAAGAGTGGGTTGCCTAAGTTGTCTACTGGGGATCTTCAGTTGCTAAGGCAAGTTGTATTAGAATTAATGGATGAACTCCAGGCCAAACTTGTCAAAAAGATAACTCTTATTTATATTTACTATTCTAATAGATATTGGGCAGATAAGTACAATATGTTTTGGACACTTGTAGTAAGAATTGCCTGGGTCTTGTTTTTGGACTGTCTGACCTTTTTGTTTGAAGTGGTTTTAGCTCTTGTGTGTACTGAATTGTCACTTGTAGAAGTTAAAGCTCCTTTATACTGAGCAACAGTTTAATATACTGCTTTAGGCAGATGTTACCAAAACAAAGTGCCTCGTCTCAACATGCAGGAGCCACCTCAGAAAGAGCTGGTATTTCAATGTCTATGCCATATTGGCATGTCCTGTGCCTGCCAGCACAGCTAGTAGTTTTACCAGTAACTTTTTTTGTTTGGATATAAGACATTCCTGTAGGAAATGCATGGAGATCACCCATTTCACATTAGGTCATTCAGCAGCTGTTATCATCCCCTGAACATAGGCAGTCTAGTTTAGAGATGAGCTGGCTTTTTTTTTTTCTTTTTTTCTTTTTTTTTTTTTTTTAATTACTGTATATTCCACTATGACTTAACAGCTTTATGTTTCTGGCTCCTAAGTTGATTATGTTGCTGTATCCTGTAGATACTTTTATGTGCAATGCAAAAATGATGCTTGTCTTTCCAAAAAAGCCACAACCAAATATCTAAAATGATCTATGAGTTGAATTTATTGGTTTATGCCTTTTCCATGTACATGAGCATGAAAGCCATTGTGGGCTATAAACTTATGTCTTGGTAAATAAATTCCATAATTAAAGAAAACTTGTGTGAGACAGTTATCCAAATGTATTTCCTTTAAGACAAAAACAGTGTTCTCCATGTTATAATAATGTCAAATTACAAAATACTTTGTTCTGTTTTGTGAAATGTGGGAAAATAGCTTAGTCTTGTGGCTGGCTTTCCTAACCTGATTGAAAAAATGAAATTTCATTTGTACTGGGTTTTTATACAGCTTTTTTTGCAGATCACTTAGTAATTTTACCTATCCTGTAATTGCATTGTCATGCAATAAATACTCTAAATTTATAGTTGTACCTCTCTAAAGGTTTTGCAAGCCTGAATGCAGTACTATCTTGACTGATGACGTGAATAGTCAGGATACATGCCCTTCCCACTTCTGAATGTAAAATTGAATTTCATCTTGTATTAGGATTGAGATGATTTGTCTACTATAACTTAAATATAAGTGTCACTGTTTTAAGAAATTATGGAAACTAATTATTTGCTTCGATGATATTAGCATTAGTGGAGGTTGTTCTGTCTTCACTGGATGTAAATAACCTCTGATTACAGTATTGCGTATTTTAAAGGCGTTTGGTTTACATTAAATTATCCTATTTAAACATTTTTGCCTATGTTTATAGAAAATTTTTTGTAACATTTGGGTTTGGATATACTAAATAAAATTTTTTAAGATGCCTCATGTTTCAAAATATCAATTCTACACAACTGCAATGAGAATTCACTTTGTGTATTTAAGTGATGCTCTTTTAATTTCCATTGTTCTATGTACTTGATCATTTGCAGTGAATCTGTTGTTTTCTTTTGATAACTTAAAATACAAATATAATTTTGTTTTCAGGTAGACTTGATATTCTTTCAAAATTCAGGCTCATTTTTAATCCAATTTGTGAATTTGTTTATTTTCCATTTTTAAAAGAAGCATTTGTTGTAGCCATAGGTAATAACAGGTGCAGTCAGAGGGAAAGCAGAAATTGTTACGACAAAATGAAACAGTACACTATAGCAAAAAATGTTTGTCGGGGGACTTAATTTCAAAGTTGGCTTCCACCATTTACAAGCAAGTGATTGCAAAATTTTGCATCAGCGCTGTGAATGATGCATTAATAGCGAACAAGGAAAAATAAACTTTGCATAATGATCCCTGCTGAAAACCGAAGATCTCCATTCCAGTCAAGACAAACTTTGTGTCATCCTTTCTTGCTCAGCTGCTAGTAAATAGCATAATAAGTCCCTGGTATTTTTTTCACTAGCTTACTGCATGACTGAGTGTGTTGGAGATGTTAGTGAAGCCCGGTAGGAGGTACGTATCTTAGAGTTTCATGAACACAAGTGCAGTTTTGTACTGGTCATAACAAAAGTGCAAAAAGAGTCACTTGAAGTAACAAAGCGTGTGTGACTCTCTAAGCTGTCACGTGCTTAGTGTAGCACCTTGCTCCCCTTGGTAAGTTTTTATTTGTGTAGCTCAGACCAACTCTGTCCAAACAGAACGCTGTGTTCGGTTAAGTGGCATTCGCTGTGCATATACACGTTCAGTGTCCTGACCGTACCTCCATCAGCACTGGCTAACGTGTTTGCGCATGGTTCAATGCATGATTGCCTCTGCATGCCTGGCTTCTAGCTGTTGAAACATGGCGGATATAATGTTAAACGGGTATCGTGAATCCCGGTGTCTATAAAAATCAAATCATTGTGCCAGGTTACTAGTGATGAACGTTCATTATTTATTGTTTCATATGCCCTGAACACTGTTCTCTGCCGCTCTAAATCACACTGATAGCTTCCTTTTTATCTTCTGCATAATATGAACTTTGCAAATATTTCCTAGTGCTACTTGCTGATTTTTAAGAAGAAGAAAAACCATGTTCGGCTGGAAGCAGTGAGGTGACATCTGTACTGTTTCATTGCTTGCTGCACACACATTTGATTGATTTGCTACAGGGTAATTGAGCTTTGCCAGAAAGTTGAACTGCGCTTTTCTTCTGCAGTGGGATCTCGGTAATTGTATTTTTGATTTGGCAGTGAGTTACTGAATGCTAAGTAACAAGTCAGTGCAAGGAAAGGCCTTGCCTATATTCTCTTGATTGTATATATTATGCAGCATTTGCTTACCATTTAGCTCTCTTCAACAATGTTTGGTGTAATATTAGGATCTGTGTTCTCTTTCCCTGTCCTGTCTCAGTGTATCATGCAATAAAAAACACACCAACTGCTGTGCTGTGTTCCCCTGTCTTAGAAACAACAAAATCTAAGAATCAAAACAAAACCTTTTAGCATGACCTGCCGTTTCCTTCTCCAGTTGGAAGCTTTGTATGTACCTGCAAGGCTCCCAGGGTTAACTGAGGAGCTTAAAGCAGGAAGGAAACAAATACTCAGAAAATTTCTTTTGATACTCCCAGCAATGAAATCTCCGCATAAGGAGTAATCTGTACCAGACTGTCTCCCTGGCCTTTCCCATGGTGTAGGACATGTTTTCCCACAGAACAGACCCTGGACCAATTCCATAGGTCAGAGGCTCCCAATTTGATTTTTCTTTATTTTCTTATTCGCTGTCACCGCTGGCAGTGGCACAGCACCCACTCTTCCCTGTGCACAGGGACTCGAGTTGTTTACTCAGTGACTGCATACTGCAAGGTCCGTATCTGTGAGGATCTGGGACCCAAGCTTGCTTATTTTCTTTCCTTGTCCCCTTACCTTTCTGGCTTGCTCACGCCCCGTGCTGTATTTCAATGCCGGACAAACACAGCGGAGGGGCTGACTGCAGGCATTTGGGGCCAGATGCAGGCATCAGTCTGCTGTGAAGTGCAGTGAGGCACAGCCTGTTACCACCTCTGGCCTTCTAACTTCCAGTCTTAATGCAGCCACCACACGTGGATCATTTCCAAGATTAAAACCACTGCAGACAACATTTCTTGCCAGGCTTTTCTGTGAAAAGTGATACTGTCAGAGAATAGCAAGGACGATGTGACCAGCTCAAAAATTTTCCCTGTCTGGTACCCCTAAGCTGTCTTACCACAAGTCATTTATTTCCCTTTACTATTAGAATTGCTGTTATTTGTTATTTCTTTCATTTTTGTGTTGTGTGTTTTTCTGTTGATGGTTCTATTGTAACGACAGTTTTTTTCCTTACAGGTGGATGAAGATGAAACACATCTGCCTTCTGAAAGAAAACCCCATGCGTGAGATTTGGTCAGACCACATTTTTCACAAGTACCCACCTCACCAGAGTTCTAAATAAAACCAAAAAGTTCCATGCTGGTATCTGCTGTGTCTCCCAACAGCGATAGTTATACCTCGGTATCCCCTTTTCACATGCAGTCTTGTGGGCTTGCGTTCCTGAACATTAGGTTGGTGTCTCTAAATGTACTTCTTCTATCCAACAGCCATGTGAAATCGTGTTTTGGAGCGTCTCCAACTCACCTGTAACTTCAAGAGTGCTAGTAAAGGTATAATAAAGGCTGGGCACGCTTGCACATTCATTTGCTACTAGTGTAGGCAGCAGTAAGCAAATTCCTCTATGAAAGCATCTCGAGTGGGGAAGGTTGAAGGTAAATGTCAACTTTAAAATGAAACCAGCTGCCTTCCATGCAACAAAATGCTGACCCCAAACCTAAGACTGACTCCGCTGCCCTGGGCAGTCGCGCTGCATCGGAGGGGGTTTGGCACAGGACCGGCGATCTGCGGCATGGCTGCTTGTGCTCTGCGGGCAGTAGCCCGTCTGCCGGCGTAGCGAGACTCGTGGGCAGGGCAAAGGTCCGTCATCCTGACAATTAGCACAACCCAGTCGATTGTGTGTTGTTCCTTCTGTGGGTTTTGCCCACAATAAGCATATTGTAATGTTTTAAGGTTCTGTTCTTTGCCTGCGGGCGCTCACCAAAATTTGAGGCGTGGCGTCAGCCGAGAACAAAATGTTGCTTTAATGTCTACGTGCCCCTAATGGTCTCCAGCGACTGGCGCTGTTCCGATTCCACACCGTGCTGGTGCAGCCAGGCTCTGCCAGCTGTGCCTGGCGTAACGCCCCGCACCCTCCGAACAGCCTGCGCGGCTTCTTAGGGGTTGCTGAAAAGCAGACCAGTATTTTTCTGTTAAGGGATATCACAGGGTGTGGGTTTGAGCTGCTCCTCTCGGGTTTTTTGCATGCTGGTGACACCAACCTTCCAATAATACTTTTTGGATCACAAGTTCCATCTGGAACCTGAGAAGTCTCTGCCAGTGCAGGTTTTGTTGCTTGTTTTTGTCAAAACTGGCATGGTCCCATGAGCAATTTTAGATTCACTGAATTACTCTTCAGTACAGAAGAGTTAATTAACAAAATTCCTGAGCAGCAGTAGTTGATGGTTATATGATTGACTACAGTGATGTCTCCTAGCAACTTGACTGAAAAAAGATCATCCCATATTGCTCATTTGTCCAGAGATTTCCAGATTGCTGTGTAAAAAAATGTGTTTATCTTGATGAGGCTGACTAAACCACCTCACTT